>NC_054832.1:6006432-6311432 GCF_018345385.1 Vulpes lagopus | reverse complement strand
ATAGTATCTTTTGAAAAATGTGGAAATTGTTGGGTTTAAGCAACTTTCCTGAAGTCCTTCAGCTAGTAAGTGGAGTTGAGATTCAAACCCAGATTAGCTGATTCTTTAGCTGGCACTTTAATCCTTGTATATACTTCTGTCCCAGATGTAAGAGATGTTCAGGGATAGGCACAGAAGAAAACCAAACACAAATCCACAAGTGCAGGACTACATCATTAGAACTGAACAGTACCTGAATGATAAATATTACCATTTATAATGTTTCATCTTAAGAAATCAATAAAAAACTGTGAAGAATTTGTGCAACTCCGACTTTTTGAGTCTGAGGTGACTCCCTGGGCTCTTTGGAAGAACCATGTAATTTATAGGTAATTCATTAGCTGTAAGTTCTAACCTGGATGCTTATTTTCAAGTATCTTTCTTACTGCAATATAAATTTCATGACGGTAATGATTTTTGCCTGTTTTATTTGCTGATATAACCCAATGCCTAAAATAGTGCTTTGCATGTAGTAGATGCTCAATAAATATTTGTTAACTAAATAAATACAGTATCTGTAATGCCTCCTGTTTGTATTTCTGATAACTCCCTCCTAAGTGTTGTCCTCTTGTGGGTTATAGTTTCTGACTGTGAGCTCTCAGTAGGTGTTAAACATGTTGGAGAATTATCTGGACCACTGGTTGTAGAGTATCCATTTAGACAGATTGGTGTCTATCTGCTTCAGAAAGTTGAGAGAATATTATTTCCATCAATCTTAAATGAGTTTGGAAATACGAATCTATGTAGGCCATGCACTTTTACAGGGCAGGCCTGAGTTTTAGTCAAATCAGGTATACGCTTTCTTGATATTCTCCTGGGCCAGTGGGTAGAATTTTTGTTCCCTATTTCACATAAAGCCTGGCTATTGATGCTTTCATTCACTGGCAGATAGCTCTGGCATGCATGGGGACCGTGGCCTGGACTTCATGACCTTTTCTGACGTTACAGATCTGTCCCCAGGCATAGAATTTGATATTTGGTCCTGACTCTCCCAAAAGTCCTCTAGTTTTGTTATCTCCTTTCCAATGTGTTTGCTCTTCATTCCTTTATTGGATTAATCTTACTATACGTATAAAAAAATAATAAAATCTGGTGTGGCTTTATCCCGCATTCTATTTATTTTGTCTTGGAGAAAGAGAATCCTCATGCCAGCTCAGTATTATATTGAATAGAAATCCTAAGCAGTACTGTGCATGATAAAAGTCTTATGAGAGATAACAATATTAAAACTGTCAGTTTTCTTATTACTTACCACTTCAACTCCACTCTGTTCTTGAGATGGCTGGTGCTGTGTTCTATCACTGGAGCCCAGTATCATCCTCAGCATATCAGAGGTCACAGGGAACAGTTAGTTTGGTGAGTGACTGTGCAACCATCTGTCTTCATTTTTTACCCGTCTGTTGCCTCCTTTATGACTCTAGTACCTCCTGCCTTTTCCCTAGTCCTAATAGACTCAGGGGATATGTCCCAAGGCCTTGGGTATTCTTACTCAACTTTTTATATTTTTTCCTAAACTAACTTTCAAAATAGCATCTACTGCTGCTGTACCATCACTGTAGCCTCCTTAACTCTTGTGACCCTAGCTTCTGTTCCTTTCCAGATTAACTAGTGGCTTATAAAGACCTACTGTTTTTAGGGCTGTATCTTGGGATATTCCTACTCTGGGCCTGCAACTCTCTTAATGAGTTGAGGCATAGTGGATTCAAAGTAAAGCAGGGCACAAAGACCACAAGTCCTCGGTCATATTGGATACTGAGGGTGAATGACAAAAGGAGATCCAGGGAACCATTAGGAATGTATAAATCATGCTTAGAATGGTAAGGTTTATGTATCTTGAGGGCACTGAGGGTCTGGAAACTCCAGCACAGAGAAGGAGACTGAAATCTAGCTATTAAATCTAGGGCATGTAGTTAAGGCTAATGTGTCAGAAAATGAGCTGACTACCTTAGTAACTAGAGTTTTGTTTTTTTTTTTAAACTTTTTCTTGCCTGAGCAGTATATATATACACACACATACACACACAGAGATTCCTTCTTTTGAGATTTTTGAGATTTTGATGGGTAAGCCTTTGGTGATGATACATTAGTATCATAGTGGGAATAGGGGGTGTAGAAGAACCTGGAACCAGGTGGGCTTGTGTGTACTATGCACCACTGAGAATTAGCCATGCAGAAATATGGTTCCTTCCTTCTTACCTCCATCAAAGGTAATTAAAACCACTTGTGTAGTTAGAGCCACTTAGTTATCACACTTACGTGTGATGAGAAAAGGCTCTAGCTGGAAACAAGGAGGAATTGCCTTTATATGTGGGCCAAAAAGGAGAAATTGAGGGTGCTTTTTATTTTCCATGCCTGCCCTGCTTTTGCTGGGGAAACCTTATTAGGTTGTTACAGCCTCAGCAGATAAATCTGAGAATTCATTTTTATTTATATGTTGTTTTCTCGGCATTTCCTGTGATAGACTTCAGTTGTAAAGAGAGTTATAAATGCTGTTTCTGCAGGCTGTTTTTATTGCACTGTATCTGTGTTATTTCAGAAGGGCCCACTGAGACCTGATTCCAAAAGGTCTTGTTGTTGGATGGAGGTCTGCTCCTTGTTAGCTGCAGCCCAGAGAATTCTTGACTGACATCCTGGAGCTGTTCCAATTACCCAGAGTGGTCAGGCAAGGCAACACACTGTGGTGATAGCTCAACTTATTCACTTCTACACATTCAGTGTCTGTGGGGTTACTTATTCACTCATTTACTTAATAAGAATATGAATCTCAATCTAAATCTACTGTATTTATATATGTATGTTTATGTACACACATATATGTGAATGTCTATATCTGTGTCTAAAAGTCTATCTTATATATAGATCCCATACATAGGATATAAGAATATGATATAAATAGTTCTAAGCACATGGAACATAATATAGAACAGAAACAGACAAAGGGACTTTCCCCCTTGGAGCTTACATTACTATTGAAGTTGCGGGTAGAAGTAATACACTATTATAAACTATCATATCAACTGATCAATAAATAATATAACTTTGGATAGAGATGATTGTAAAAGAAAAGAAACCAGAGTGGTGGCTGGAAGACTAGTGATGGTGAGAAGGAACAGGGGGCAGGTAGAAAGCAGTCTTAGTTAGAGAGGCCAGAGGAGGCTTCTCTGAGGACTCCAAATGTCTCTGGAAACCTGTGAGCTGAGAAAGCAAGCCATACAAAAGAATATTCTAAGTGGAAGGGAGGACAAGGAGAAAGGCCCTGGGGTAGGAACAGACTTGACAATTTTTAATCGAAACAAGACAGCCTCTGTGGCTACAGTGTAGTGAGGAGGTGGAGTAGTGGGAAGTGGGTCAGAGCAGATAGGCAAGGCAAGATCATGTAGGATGATGTCAGACTCTATAATGTATTTTATGGATTTTAAATTTTATTCTAATAGTATATATTCCAAGCAGCAAAATGACATGGGGAGATTTATAATTTCAAAGAACACTTTGGAACTTGGCTAGAGAGGGTAAAGTAACAGCAAGGAGCCAATCTAGAGGCTATGACATTGAAACAGGTGGGAGCTGAAGGCACCTTGGGCCACGGTGGCAGGCCATGAGGGTAATGAACAGTTCTTTCTTTCCTTTGTTTTAACTGAATGTTTAAAAAGCATAAGTGGAAGGTCTTATTGGTAGATTTTATGTGGGATATAAATAAATATAGGGACCAGAGATCATTCTTAGATTGTTGCCTGGCAAGCCTGGGTGACAGGTCACCATATGCAGCCATAGGAACACCAGAAAGTAGTGCACTAGAGAAATAAGCTGACTCTCAGCCATGTGTTTTTGGTATTCAAAGACCATACTTGAGTAGGATCATCAAGAGACTGATGTTAAGAGAGAGCAGAAGAGTCCAAGGACTGAGCTCTGGGGGTTTCTACTGCTTAGACGTTAGAGAGAGGAAAAGAATCCAGAAAAAGAGACAGAGGAAGAGTGCCCTGTGAGATAGACAGGCAACCAGGGTGCTTGCTGATCTGAAATCAAGTGCTCAAAGTGCTTGAAGAAGCAGAGTGACCACACTTGTATGAGAGTCTGCAGTGGGCCAAGTGAAAGGGAGAGGAGATTCTGATGAAATATGGCAAGATGGTGTTGCAAAGGCCATCTCAGTGAAGTATTGCTGATGAAAACCTGAAGAAAGAAGGTCAGGTTTATCTGGGAGGCCAGGAAGAAGAAACATGAGCACAGCAACTTTTTCAAATGTGTGTCTATATAAATTCAAAGTAGGGCATAGGAGGGAAACTTTCCAATTTCGAGTACCTGAATTCTATAGACAAATTTAATCTAATTTAGTAGATAATCTTTTCTGAGGAAGAGGGTGTTTCTGAATCTGGGGGTTGGAAATCTGAGATGCAGCATGGTCAGGTTTGGGCGAGTGGTGACTTCCAGGGCACAGATGGTCAACTTCTCATTGTATCCTCACATGGTCGGAAGATCAGAGAAACAGTTCTGAGGTCCATTTTCTAAGGGCACTAATGCCATCCATGACGGCTCCACCCTCATGACTTAATCACCTCCCAAACACCTCACATCCTAAAACCATCACTTTGGAAGCTAGGATCTCAACATACAAATTTTGGAAGGATGTAAACATGCAATCCATACAAGGGCTGGTGATATTCTTTCCATACATCACTTCATATCCCACTCACCTAATGATCACCTGTGGACTGATTGACTTGATTTAATGATACAGGTCAGTGTATATCCTTTTGTTGTTTTTTTTTTTTTTTCATTCATTTAATAGAATTGTTATTTCCTCTCTTTCTATCTCTCTATCTTTCTGTCTCTCTGTCTCTGTCTCTGTTTCTCTCTTAGTATGAAAAAATATTGTAGTGACTTATCTGAAAAACCTCTTCAACTTTAGCTTTAATTTTGTGTCCCAGGAATGGAGCCCTCAGAGTTAACTGGCAAAAGCTGATCCTTTCAGAGCTGTGGCTCCCCAAATATTGTGCACATTGGCAAGCTGTACCTTAATAGTTCCTCATAGCACACTGTGCCAACAGCTCATGGATCAAGTACTCCCTAAACAGTAATATTCCTTGACATGATGGATCATTATAGTTTCATTATAGTCTTTTGAGTCAATGATGTGGGAAGAATGGGCTATCATTTTTAGCCCCTTGGGAAAAGAGCTATTTTGCCTCCCCAGTGGAACCACCTGCCATTGTATCCATGTCCACCATTTTAAAATTTCTCCCTCAGGCTCTAGTACCTGTATTGGGATATAACATCCAAGGAACCACACTTTTTAAATTTACTATTTATCAAGGAGATAACTATTGCCTTAGCACTTTCTAGTGCACTTATGGTGTGAGGAAAGAGCACTAACCTGATAAATCAAATAGTTGACAGTTGGGTGGGAATCTACTCATGCCATTTGCTTTGTGATTTAGAAGGGTAACTGTTTAATAATGATCGATAGATAGAGATAGAGATATATGCATACAAACACACATGGTGCATGAGTGTACACGAACACTTACACATGTGTATGTATGCATCTACCTATCCATCTATCTACCTACCTACTTATCTACCTATCAGTAATTTGCATCCTCAAACCCTTAGTAGCACAATGCTTGACTCCTCGCAGGAATACATTTATGTCAATGATTCCTTGTGTGAAAGTATTAAACATAGTATTGTCCCTGCCTAACTCACAGTGTCAGTGTGAGACCTGGCAAAGATAGCAGTGTGAGAGTAAATGCAAATGCAAGAAAGACATTGGGCTAGTCACTAGATTATAGTGACTAAATAGAAATTTCTTCCATATGGGGATCCCTGGGTAGCTCAGTGGTTCAGCTTCTGCCTTTGGCCCAGGGCGTGGTCCTGGAGTCCCGGGATAGAGTCCCGCATCAGGCTCCCTGCATGGAGCCTGCTCCTTCCTGTGTCTCCCTGCATGGAGCCTGCTCCAGCCTGTGTCTCTGCCTCTCTCTCTCTCTCTCTCTCTCTCTCTCTCTCTCTCATAAATAAATAAATAAAATCTTAAAAAAAAAGAAATTTCTTCCATAAGCATTTCTGATAATCCATTATTTGCTTGGAACTATGCAGGACCTTAAAGATAAGCAGCCACCTGCTCAAGGTGCTCTAAGTATATTGACATAAGACCTCTTCCACTGGGCATGGAATTGAAGTTGGTTCATTTCCAAAACAAGAGTGGCTTCTATGTGGTTTATGTATACAATGGAATATTACTCAGCCATTAGAAATGACAAATACCCACCAGTTGCTTCGACGTGAATGGAACTGGAGGGTATTATGCTGAGTGAAATAAGTCAGTCGGAGAAGGACAAACATATTGTCTCATTCATTTGGGTAATATAAATAATAGTGAAAGGGAATAGAGGGGAAGGGAGAAGAAATGGGTAGGAAATATAAGAAAGGGAGACAGAACATGGAAAACTCCTAACTTTGGGAAACGAACTAGGGGTGGTGGAAGGGGAGGAGAGCAGGGGGTGGGGGTGACTGGGTGGCGGGCACTGAGGGGGGCACTTGACGGGATGAGCACTGGGTGTTATTCTGTATGTTGGCAAACTGAACACCAATAAAAAATAAATTTATTATTAAAAAAAACAATAATAACAAAAAGAGTGGCTTCAGCTGAAAGACCCAGAAATTCTGGTGACAGAGTCTTTTACTTGCTACACGAGGATACTTGGTAGTATAGGATGATCTTTGAAGGAGAATTGTATTCATACTTTTATCTCATTTGGTGGATATTTCTTTGTGTTCCCTCTTTAAGAGTAGAAATAAGAACTCTTTATAATTGCAGTGTTTTCAACTTAATATAGCGTTTTTACATAATTAGCTCATCCAATGCTCATGACAACCCTGCAGTCTTGTTGCCTTGTTTTTCACAGATGAGGATGCAATCTCCAAATCATGAGGAACCTCATTCAGGTTGGCTAAGTTGATAGAGAAACTGGAATTTGCACCTGGATCTATTTGATGTTGCCTTCAAAAACTGCACATACTTGAATACCTTCCTTGAACTTGCTAATGGCTTCCTAAACCTGCCTCATCATCAGACTCACCTGGTAGAGTGTGGTCACTGGTAGACATTAGTGGTATCAGTGGAGCTGGATCTGGAGGTGCCCTGCTGAACCAGGTATTTAATTGTTACTTACTTGACTCTGGGAAAATTAGAGGGTGCAGGGAAGTAGGATGTTTTGATGGGGAATACCCATGGGCATTGCTTACCAAATATGATGGAATGATTTCAAGATCTAAACAAACAGTGCAACCATACGAGAGATGTCTGACTTAATTTCAGATCTTCTCAGAGAAACTTAAAAATTAAAAACAAAACAAAGAAAAAAAACCTCCAGACACCTGCTGTGAAGGTTTTGGTGAAGCAGGCATTGAGTAGGAAATAAATATGTCTGTGTGTTTATTTTTACACAATGCTAGTATGTTCCTGCAATCAAGAAAATTCTAGAAGCAGTGGTATTGTGCTAAGTGTGGGCTCTGGAATCAGACTGCCTGAATAAACCCCAGTTATGTAAACTTAGGAAAATTACTTAACCTTTTTAACTCTCATTTTTTCATATTTAAATTTGGAACAATTATGGTGACTATCTCACAGGGTTGTTCAAAAGATCAAGGTTAACCAATCTATGTAAAATGCTAAGTACAGTCACTACCGGATCTCTGTGAGCAGCCAATAAATATTGGCTATAAAGACATAATGTTAGCTGTATAAGTGCCTGTCTTCTAGCACAGCCCTTATCCACATTTATGGAATATCTTTGAAGCTGAGTTTCTCATGGGAAGATGACTTACCGTCCTCTAATTATTGTGAGATATCATTTGAATCATTTACCAAGGATGAAAATGGATTTATTCACTCATTTCAAAGGTTTATTTATTTATTTGTTTGAGAGAGAAAGTGTGTGTTTGTGCATGCAAGTTGGGGAAGGGCAAAGGGAGAGGGAGAGCCAACTCCCCACTGAGCATGGAGCCCAACTAAGGGCTTGATTCCATGACCCTGAGATCATGACCCAATTATAAATCAAGAGTGGGACGCTTAACTGATTGACCCACCCAGGCACCCTGATGAAAATGGATTTAAAGCAGTGGTTCTCAACTCAAAGAATCTGGGGGGAAAGTTTACCACTGCCATCCCACCCTCAATGAAAAGTGCATAGGTACCAGTGAAGGAAACACTTTGTAGAGTTTTGGGAGGTTCTCAAGTTCCCAAATCCTTTATTTATTAGATCTAAAGTTACTTTAAAAGCCAATGTTTAAAAAAAAAAGCCAATGCTTTGTGATATATATATATATATATATATATATATATATATATATTCTAAAAAAATTGGGAGATTGTTGGATTCTGTGGTCAGCAGAATAGTAGCCCCCTCCTAGATGTTCACCATTAGTCCTTGGAATCTGTATGTTTCCTAACATGGCAGAAGAGACTTTATAGATGTGATTGAATTAAGAATCTTGAAATGGTAGATTATTCTAGATTGCCTAGCTGGGTCAAACTCTGGGACCTTAAAACTGAATAACCTTCCCTGCTGATCTTAGAACTAGAGTGAGATGTGAATACTGGAGAATCATCAGAGAGACACAGTGCTGCTGGCTTTAAAGATGGAGGAGGGCACTGTAAGCCAAGGAATGTAGGTGACCTCTAAAAGGCAAGGAAGTAGATTCATCCCCTAGAGCCTTTAGAAAGGAATGCAACCTAGTCTGATATCTTGATTTTATCATGGTAAGACCTGTGTCAGATGTCTGACATAGCAAATGGTAAGAGAGTAAGTACGTATTGTTATTTTTTTAAATATATGGATAACTGTATTTATTTTGTAGCATATCCAAGAATAATTATGTTCAATTTCCTTCAGATATTCCAGTATTGCTGGATTTGTTTAGAATTTACCTACTCATTTCTATTACAATCCTCTCACATATTCCTTTTTATTTTATCTAGATGCAATTAATTAGCATATAATGTAGTTTTGGTTTCAGAGGTAGAGGTCAGTGATCTATCAGTCTTATATAGTACCTGGTGGTCATGACATCACGTGCACCACCTTAATTACCCAGTTATCCCATCCCCCCACCTACTTCCCCTCCAGAAATCCTCAGTTTGTTTCCTATGAGTAAGAAGAATCTCTTATGATTTGTCTCCCTCTCTGATTTCATCTTGTTTTAGTTTTTCCTCTTTTCCTCTATGATCCTCTATTTTGTTTCTTAAATTCCACATATGAGTGAGATCATACTATAATTGTCTTTCTCTGATTGTCTTATTTTTCTTAGTATAATATTGTCTAGTTCCATCCACATTGTTGCTAATGGTATGATTTCATTTTTTGATAGATGAGTAGATTCATATATATATATATACATATGAATATATATCACATCTTCTTTATCTGTTATCTGTTCTCTATCTTCTCTATCTTTATCTGTTATCTGATATATATCACATATATATATCACATATATATATATATATATATATATATATATCACATCTTCTTTATCTGTTCATCTGTCGATGGACATCTGGACTCTTTCCATAGCTTGGCTCTTGTGGACATTGCTATGACACTTGCATGCAGGTGCCCTTTCAGATCACTACATTTGTATCTTTGGGGTAAATACCCAGTAGTGAATTGCTGGGTCATAGGGCAGCAATCCCTATCAAAATACCATCAACTTATTTCACAGACTTGGAACAAATAATCCTAAGATTTGTATGGAACCAGAAAAGACCCTGAATATCCATAGGAACATTGAAAAAGAAAACCAAAACTGGTGGCATCACAATTCTGGACTTCAAGATGTACTACAAAGCTGTGATCATCAAGATAGTATGGTACTGGCACAAAAACAGACACATAGATCAATGGAACAGAATAGAGAACCCAGAAATGCGCCCTCAACCCTATGGCAAACTAATTTTCAACAAAACAGGAAAGAATATACAATGGAAAAAACTCTCTTCAATAAATGGGGCTAGAAAATTGAACAGCCACCTGCAGAAGGATGAAACTGGACCATTTCCTCACACCATACACAAAAGTTGACTCAAAATGAGTGAAGGACCTAAATGTGAGACAGGAATCCATCAAAATCCTAGATGAGACCACAGGAAGTGACCTTTGTAATCTCAGCTGCAGCAACTTCTTACTAGACACATCTCCAAAAGCAAGGGGACCAAAGGCAAAAATGAACTATTGGGACTTCTTTAAGATAAAAAGCTTCTGCACAGCAAAGGAAACAGGAGAAGATACTTGCAAATGATATATCAGATAAAGGGCTAGTATCCAAGATCTATAAAGAACTTATCAAACTCTATACCAAATGATTTATAATCCAATCAAGAAATGGACAGAGGACATGAACAGACATTTCTCCAAAAAAGACATGTAAATTGCCAACAAACATATGAAAAAACGCTCAACATCACTCAGCATCAGGGAAATTCAAATCAAAACCACAAAGAGATACCATGACGCACCAGTCATAATGGTTCAAATTAAGAAGTCAGGAAATGACAGATGTTGGTGAGGATGCAGAGAAAGGGGAATCCTCTTAACTGTTGGTGGGAATGCAAGCTGGTGCAGCCACTCTGGAAAACAGTATGGAGGTTCCTCAAGAAGTTGAATATCTATTGTTTTAAGTCACTAAAACATGACCAAAGTCAATTACTGTTGCCACCATGGTGACTCCTTTCCTTGCCTATGCATCTGTGAGCAAAAGGCATCGAGGAACCAGATGGCAGCCATGACTTTTAGTTCCTGCTGCAACCCTGGTAAAGGTGTGCTCCTTTGAGATCTGAGACCTCTCACTCAGGATCCTAGGACTGCAGGGAGGGGCAGCACACATTCACTCAGTGGTCACTGGAAAAGATGATAAGTGAGGCCAGACTTGCTTCCATTACTTTATTCCTGAGCCTACGTATCTTTCCTGTTGAAAACACAGCAATATGCAGAGGTCTGTGATGCAGAGCATGTGCTACATTTTGGAGGATGGCGTCCTGTTCCCACAGAGTATTACTTCTGATTTGATGCTTTGGCTTTGCCTTTAGCAAGCTGTGCCAGAGCTCTATCAAGCCAGCAGCTTCTGTGTAATGCAGCATGTAATATCACACTGGGTCCTGTGATCAATGGCTCATTCCCATACCTCTATCATTAAAATGTGAGTCCCCTGTTCTGACTCTATGCAAGGTACAATGTGGGTGGCTTGAATACTCAAGAACATGAATACTGGTAGTGGCTGAGGCCCTCTGCACAGGAAAGACAAATTCATACACAGAATACATGCCTATTCCTTTGAGAATGAACCACTAGCCCTTTCTGGATAGCCAAGTAGGGTAAACCAGACATGAAGAGATTATTTAGTCTTTCTAAGAAATGGTGCCATATTCAGAGCTCAGCCTCAGTCACTGTTTCTAACAGATTGGTTGTTGGCAGTGGGAACAGCGAGATCATCCTTGAGGATGGAAGTCCATGCTCTTGGGCCAATAGTGTAGCTCCCACTTTTTTGCCACTGCAGATATTTAATTAAGGCGCCCTACATGCTACCATTTGCATGGCTACTGACAGAAGTTGGCTATTGTCAACCATCCAAATTAGTTTATCTACTTAGGCCCTTTTCTATGGTTGATGCTGTCTATTGAGCATTAATGTGTGATACAAGGTCTTTGCACTTCATGCCCACCCCAATGTATCCATCCATATATGTTCACCCACAGCCTCTTATCTTTTTGATTTTGTAATCCTTCCCACCCAAGCCGTTGCCCAGCCGTCCAGGGCCACTCAGCACTGCCAGTGCACTTATATATATATTCTAACCTTGGGTCACTTCTCCTTCCATATAAAGTGGATAACAGGGTGTACTGCCTAAAGCCCTACCCACTGAGAAGATTTTTAATATCACTGTTTTACGAGACCACCTCCGAGTGAGGCTGTAATGCAGCCAGCTTCCATTTTTGACTTGGAGCTGCACACTGAGATGTGCATCTGTTTACCAAGTTCAGGTTTTCTCTTGGTCTTTTCACAGGTCACTTAGATATTTTCTGATTTCCTGCTCTTTTTTATTTAACAGCCTTATTTTTTTTATTGATTTCATTTATACTTTCAAATAATCAAAACTTGATTTTTTTTCTGCTTATATCTAATTTTATGTCATTTTTTCTCTCTGTTTTGATTGCTTCCTTGTTCTATTTTGAATTTAATTTGTTTTTGTATGCATGTGTTTCCTAAGTTGTAATCTTAGATAACTCTGACACAGCATTCTTCTTTTTTACTGCAAGCATTTAGAGTTATTAATACCTCTTTCACATACTGATTTAGTAAAACACTATAAGCTTTGATGTTGTTAATCTTTTTAGATGTTCTCTCAATTACTAAAAGAGAGATGTTAAAATCCCTCTCTTTGATTGTAGATTTGTCTTTATGTCCCTCTAGTCCTGTCAATTTTTGCTCTGTAAAACTTTTCAAAACTCTATTATTAGTTTAATACATATAACAGTAGTTTCGCCCTCTTGGTTAATGTAGTCTTTAACCATTGTTAAATGCATCAATTAGTCACCCTTTTATTTGACATACATTTTGATTAATATAGTCACACCATCTTTTTCACTCAGTGTTTTTTTCAACATATATTTTTCTATCCTTTCATTATCAACCTGTCAGACACATCCTGAAGTTTCTTATTAATAACTTGCAACTGGGTCTTGCTTTGTGTCCAATTTTACAAATTCTGCCTTTTAAATGGATTGTTTAGTCTCTTTGTTTTTCATATAAATATTTATACATTTGGGCTTAATTCTACCATAATTGTTAATTTTTTCCTACTTATCCCATTTACCTTTTGTTTCTCTGCTTCCCTTTTCTTCTGGTTTTGAATTATCCATTAGGATTCCATTTTACCTCATTGAATTATTTGTTACAGGTCTTGTGCATTTTACTAGTTGTTCTAGATACTGCAACATGAATACTTCAAGTAAAATTACAGTACCTCAGGAAAACTTAAGATTCTTTTAATAGTGTACTTCCTTCCATTTTACCTCTCTTACCTAGGACAGGGATGAGAGGAGTGGGAGTGTGGGATACATATGACCTGAAAATGACTGCCTCCCTAGCTTTGCATTCTAGGTACTGGACCCTGGTCTTGGTCCTCCTCCTACCTGTATGTTGAGAGTTTTAAGCCAGAGACTAACATTGCTATTATACTAACCTTAAAAAGCCACCAATCTTTAAGGAAATTACATAAATACACATGACGTGTGTGTGTGTGTGTGTGTGTGTGTGTGTGTGTGTGTATAATAAAAAGGCATACTGATTCTTTTGTTACTTTTTCTTTCCTTCCCAGTGATCTGCCTTTTATATGGTATCTTTAAATATTCTTTCAGTTTAGATCAGTTGTAGGCAAAATTTCTTACCTTTGTCTATCTGAAGATATATTTATTTTTCATTTTTTGAAGAGTAATTGTGCTATATAAATAATTCTAGTTGACTTGCTTTTCCTTTCAGCACTCTAATTTGCAATTTGACGTCAAATATGTACATGTGATTTCCTTTGTAATCTTGCTTGTGATTCACTGAGCTTCTGGGTTCTGTGGGTTGATGTCTTCCAGAAACATTGGAAAAACAATGGAAACCCTCTAATTCTTTCCCTCTTTTCTTCTGGTACCCCAATTACATGTTATATCATTAATTCTGTATCAAAGGTCTAGGGAATTGAAGATCTTTTCTCTTTCATCCCCTTTTCTGTTTGTGTTTTATGTTAGGTAATGTCTACTGACCTGTCTTCAAGTTCAGTGATTCTTTTCTTTGATGTGTCCATACTGATTTGAAGCCCTTGAAATAATATTTTTCATTTCCAGCATTTCATTTAATTGTTTTATTAGTTTTGCCTCTGCTGAGATTCTCCATGTGTTCATACTTGCCACTTTTTCTCACTAGATTTTTAAATATATTTTTCATACTTATTTTGAAATCAGAAGGTGTTAATTCCAACATTAGGACCAAAATCAGGGCTACTTTCCTCTTGATCATGAATCATATTTTCTTGCTCCTTTCACAAATTTCTAACTTTTAATCATATGCAAGACATATCGTGTACCCCTAGAAAGGGTCGCACACCTTCTCCTATGAAGATACTTGTGACATGGCTTGAGTTAAACTATTCTGAAATTGAGCTGGATCTGGCTACTATGTGGAGAAGGAAGTGAGAGTAGTAGCAGAAAGGCTGCATAGAAGACTCTTCTGTTCTCTAGAAGACTTTTCTGTTCTCCACCTGGAAGACTTTTCTGTTCTCCAGAAAGCCAAAATCAGGGTGTTGGCTTTGGAGAGGAAGGTGGTTGAATTTGTGATTAATTTCAGATTTGAGCAAGGATAGACAGAAAGGAGAAGGCATTGTGAAGGAAAAACTGCCAGACTGTGAGACATAATGGATGTACAAAGTGGTAAGGATGGAGGGAATGAGGAAGAATGGCCACAGGATTTACCAGCTGTGACTCTTCAGGGTTGATCATGTGATAAACATGTCACTTATGTGTCCCACAGGCCCAAACATAAGCAATAGCACATAGAAAGTGAAAAAAAAAAAAAGCCTACTGAATAGCACAAGCTCAGACTGATTTCATATACTTTGCATATCCACCCTAGTGTTCCCTTAGCAACCTTTGACTCACTACATCTACAGATACATGGCTAATAAAAGATATAAAATTATTTCAGCTGGCAGCAGAGACAACAGAGCTACTGATTATAATATCCTGCCAAGGCAGTCACCTCCCAGTGACACTCTATGGCTTGCTTCACTAAAATCTAT
Source organism: Vulpes lagopus (assembly GCF_018345385.1). Taxonomy (NCBI): domain Eukaryota; kingdom Metazoa; phylum Chordata; class Mammalia; order Carnivora; family Canidae; genus Vulpes; species Vulpes lagopus. Next base: position 6,296,561 of record NC_054832.1, on the reverse strand, counting down.
AGGAGAAAAGCCACACTGACCTTGATGAATCCTCACCTGTAGTTCTGAGACATCTAAATATTTCAAACCCCTCATGCACACCATAATCCTGCCCAGTAAGTAGCAAACAGTTCTCAGTATTTTCTTTGCTCAAACTGCATTATATATTTCTGGACTTACAGATCATAACTCTGCAATGACTTGCTACCTATGCGTGACAGGCAGGGAGATTAGCACAGAAAAGAACTGACAAAAATGCTTGCAGAAAGGCATATCCATTTTTAGAAGAATAGAGGGTATTTAAGTGTCCAAAGATGGGGGAGGCAGATGGAAACTGGATTGGGTGTACAGGGTCTGGGATTATTGAGTGCTTTATGTTAAACCCTCTGTTTTCCTCCAACCACTGGCTCCTTTTTTGACTGTCTGGCTGTGAATTCTTCAAGCCACAGGTTTTCCCTGTAAATTACTCTAGGAAAGGTAGTTACTGGGCTCAGGGTAAAACTCGCTTAACACCTACAAAGGCACACACTGAAGGAATTGCCACCTCTCTTACAATTAAATACAACATCCTTGAAGTTGTCCCTGAGAGACATGATTATGTAGTCTCTAGTTTCTGACTGCCTCTACTTCCACAGTGGCCTCAGGTGGGGGACAGCAGTGTTCCTTCTTTGATCCTCTGCACCAAGGATGAACATTCAACAGAACCACGTGTATAGTAGAAACAAGGCTGGCACATTTTAATGAGAGTTTACTAAAAGCTTGGTGTTAACAACAACAACAACAACAAAAAATCACATACGCATCCAAAAACTCAATCTGATTTTCAAGGTATGGCTTGCTTTCTAGGATTTATGGGCTAGTCTGTTCTCACCATTCACAGACTCCCTTTCATGTGGTAGGTATCATTTTAACACAACCTCACATAACCTGCAAAAGGGAGGTACAAAGCCAGAGAGAGGCAGCATCTCTGTCTCCCATCTGCTGAAGGATTCTTTTCTGAGGCCAGGGATTTTTTTTTTTTTTTTTGGAGTTCTGTTGTTTTCATTTGTGGAAACTATTCTCACTCTCCACTAAAATTAGGTTATGTCAACATAAGTTAATCTAGAAAAACACAGAATAAACCCAAAAGTTATCCTAGAGATACCACAGACACTGCTAGGGTGAGAATTGGTAAATATAGGTGTCCATGAGAGTGGAGTACCGACCTCTGGAAGTAGCTTCCATTCATGTAATCCATCATATTCTACATATTCATAACTCCCCATAATAGCTACCATCTACTGAGTGCTCAGTCAAGGAGTTATGTCTTTAGCCGAAAATACATCGTGGTCTAGCAATGCTGTATTTGTGAGTTGCTGAGAAAAGGGATGCCACACACCACAAGGAACCCTGAGGACTTCCAGTTAGAGGAGGCTTGGAGGGGCTTGTTATAGGATTTGAGCTTGTGTTAGGAGATTCGGAGAAAATCTCAAGGAAGTAGGAGTTTGCTCTGTTATCTGTTGCTGTCAGAGGTTTCCAGTAATACTATAACTGGACATCAATATTTATCTAGGAGGTTGGAAGAATGAAGTGGTTCACCGACAGCCTAGGTAGTTTCAGGCCAGGGCGCCCAAGAGCGGAAAGCTGCCATAACTTTTTTTGTTGTTGTTTTGTCTTTTGGGAAAGGCAGATTAAGTCAGGTTGCAGGCTTTTATTCATGGTATGCAGATCTTCATCATCATCATCATCTTCAGAGACCATTTTTGTAATGTGGAGTGTTAGGTTACAGGGTAGATTGTGGAATCATCTGGCATAAAAATTTCTGTGTAGGGGCACCTGAGTGGCTCAGTGGTTGAGCATCTGGCTTCGGCCCCTGTCATGATCCCGGGGTCCTGGGATTAAGTCCCACGTTGGGCTCCCTATGAGGAGCCTGCTTCTCCTTATACCTATGTCTCTGTCTTTCTCTGTCTCTCATGAATAAATAAACAAAATTTTTAAAAAAATATGTGCAATTGCATTTAAGACTCTGAACAAGAGGCATTGGCCAACTGTAACACAATTACCAGAAACGAAATGATTATTAGTTTTTTAGGAGATCCTGAAGCCAGGAAATTAGATTACAGTCCCAGACCATGAAAACCTATCTCAAAGTCCAGGTAGGTCCGTCCTGGAGAGCCAGATGGCTTTTTCTTTTATCCTACCCACAGACTGCTCTGCTTGAATGGCATAGTTATATAGGTTGCAGCTAGATGTGTTTCCAGCACAAACCCTTCTTTGGCTAGCTCTAAGAACATATGGCTATGTGATTGTTCATTACAACTTTTGTTTTTAAAGCCTTCAGGGAAGCTGCTGCAACATGTATGACTTTTGCTAGGGTCACAGATGATTTTTGAATCTCTTTTCTCCAATTCCTACCATTGGAGCTCAAGCTCCCTATTGAGTAGGGCTCAAGCTGAATCTTTCTTCTTGGACCTTTATTTGGCCACTAAGAGGACCAGTTAAGTCAACTATATAAACATGAGTGATCTTATCCAGGAAATCTCCCCAGTCATTTCTGCAAATTCTAGTCTGTGATTTCGTAAACCCTTGCTTTAAAAATACACATCTAACACTCAGTGCAAGTCACCAGACTGGGTGATTTGGACGAAGTTATGAACATAAGTAGACACCTAACCAGAAAACTTCTATCACCTATTTGGAAAGACAAGAAAGCATGAAATAAAGCATTTCATTTTTATGGAAAGGAAAGATAATATATTTTTTAAACATCTGCTCTGTGCCACCCACTGAGTAAGACACTTTGCACTCATCTATTCTAATTCTTCCAGTACCTTTATGAGGTTCATATGCTCAATTTTCAGGGAAAAAAAAAAGGAACACTGGAATCTGCTTTTTGTGTGATTTTCTACCATGTAAATTATGCTTCCATCTTTTGAAAGAAGAATCCATAATTAACCTTCTCCATGTTCATGGGATTCTTATAAAATTAATTTCATACCTTATTTCTAGGGGTGGGTGTATGGCCAGGAAGTGACCACTTCGAATGGTTGGTTTGATGTAGCATACAAGACCCAAGAGGTCTACTCAAAGTGAATCCCAAAAATGTTTTTAGAGCAAATAAAAGAGAGAGAATTTTTCCTTGTGAGATTCTAGGCAAATGTACATGTGGCAACACCAGGGAACACCATCTGAAAAACCCTGGTGGAGAAAACCAAAGATGACAAAGCAGTGATGGAGAAGGTGTGAAATCAAATCATCTGAATGTATGTGAAGATGAACACAGTTGTTCATGAAGCCATTTTCTACTTGACTTCTTAGTTATGCAACCCAGTGAAACCTTTCTTTGTTTTTCCTTTAGCAATTTGGGATGCCCGGTTTTCTTACCCAAAACCTGCAACCATAGAGTCCATTATAGGGAGCAGTGGGGAGGGTCATCAAGGTGAAATTTCTTGCATAAATCATAGCTAATATTAGAACAACTAGAGTTTGATGGATTAGTTTGGCTCAGAAGTCTAGGCTCTGCCCAGACCTGGTGACACAGGAAGGGAGGATGGAGATAGTGTTGCATAAGCTCATGTGAAAAGGAAGCTTCATGAAGAAGACACAAAAGGCTGAGGATTCTCTGATAAAGTAGGGAGAACAGAATGTCCTTTGGTATTTTTCATTCTGCTATTCTGTCCCTGGTGATCACAATCAAACTTGCCTCTCTTTGCAGCAGGGGCACCATTCCAAGGACAAAAGCATGTGGTATCAATAACCTTGGAGGCAAGACACATTACTCATGTGTTTTGTAATCACTGGATTTTGAGGTGGTCAAGCCTATTAAAGAGCAGTTTTTTAAATGTTTTGAATCATCCCAAGAAGAAACATGGTTTCTATCACAGACTCACAAGCTCCCCATTAATTATATTAATTTTACTTTATTTGCCCAATATTTAGCATAGTGCCTAACATATAGGATATTCTCCATAAATATTTGTTAAATAAGTGCATAGATTAATTAATTCTACCAGGGCCATAACCTTCAAACACCTGTTTCTCAGGTCTTTGCTATCAATTTCCCAGGTTCAGATAGTACGGACTCCGTTTACTGATAAATGGACTCATTGTTCCTTCAACTGTAGATCAAAGGACATCTGTCTTATAGGAAAGCAAAGTCCAGTATCCTGACAGTTCAGGTTTCCATTACACTCACAAGAACAAATGTGGATCACTCCCCCAAAGTTCTGTGGATAACAATATACTCTCTTTCTTTGATGCAAACAGGGCAGCAGACTTAAAATATAAATAATGACCCGAAAGCAAGGTAATTTGGAACTATTTCATAGCTGATGAGCCATTATTCCTCCCTATCATCAATGCATCTAAAACAGGCTCTCCTATCACCTTGTTCAACCTCCATCATAAAATTAATTACCTCTGGATAGACCCCATTTAATTGCTCATAAAATTGATCTTACATTTCAGGTTTTATGGGAGCTAGTATGTCATCAACAAAAGTGCCTAGAATAAATGGGATGCTCATTATCTACTTTGAAATAAAATAAAACAAACCCATGATGGATGTGGGAGCCTTTGGCACCTGTGTCTCTTGGACTGTAATGGACCCTCATAGGTGGTTACGAAGCACCCCTAAGAAGCTTTGCTGGGAACTTTCTTCATTTTCAAAAAATAGTGGTAAAAATCTTTCTCAATTAGAAAATTCCATGCATTTTATTCCAAAAAAGTGCAAGAGCTCATGCTTTCATTCCTGCATTTATCTCCTCTATTCATTCATTTATTCAATTCAGAGGTAGTGAGGTTTATGGAAAGAACATATAACTTGAAGTTGGAAGAACCTGAATTTAAAACTTGCTTCCTTAATGTAATAACCATTTCCCTCGAAGAGTTATCTTCTCTTACCTATAGGTTTATCTTCAGCAAGCTAAACATACTGATATTTATTTCATAGGCTTTCATTAGGTTTAAATGAGATCATGAATACAAAACATCTAATAAGAGTCCTGGTCCAAAGAAGATACTTCATCAGTGTCAGAAGCTGTTATGTGACCACTATTGGTATTAACAAGCCAACCAGAAAACAAACATGCACTGAAGCGAGGCAACATGATAGAGGATGGGTCTTGGGAGATCAGTGTTTAGATTCAAACTGATTTAAAACATGTATATCCTTAGGTGAGTTATTTAATATCTCTCGTCATCCATAGCCTCAACTATAATTGGAAATTTTAACAGATAACCCACAGGATCAGAAGAGGTGGTGGCTGACAATGAGCCCAGGGCAGTGTTTATTGTAGAGATCTCACATTTTTGATGACTCTGGCCTCAATCTCACATTCCCCTCCCATTCTGAGTGCTGGGGCTGAAGCTCCTACTATGCACCTGGGGTTTGCTAAATTGGCTGGAAATCTGGACTGAAAGACAGGATTCTGAATTGTGGGAATGGACATTGATGGCCACAGCTGAACAGAGCTCAGGAATCTGATGACTCTTTCCCATCCTCAGGTAAGGACTGGCCCAGGAGGCTGGGCTAGCCAAGTTGACGACCCCGGGCACACCTTTTCTATCCTGTTCTCTGAAACCTTGTGACCTGTTACCTCCTCAAACTACAAGTGTCAGTTAAAGGAGCTTATTTCTCTTGTTCTAAGAGCACTTTCTCTCTCTTAGTACAAACATTTGCCAATGGGATGCCATCTCTCTAGAATGCTTATATCCAGTTTCCACTTTACCATTCTTTCACTTCAATATTTATATTCACTTTTGTAGGTTAGAGTAGGTCCCATTGCCTCCTGGGATCTTCTACTAACCCCCAAGTCTAGGTTATAAGCCCTTTTCTTCAGCATGTCCTTCCCATCCCAGAATGCTTACTGTCTGTCTAGTGCCAATTTATAAACAGAAAGTGTGAACTTACATGTCTGTGCTATTCATCTCTGTATGTTCAGTGTGGGCTGTCCATGAAGACTTACTGAATTGTTGGAGGGTCTATGTGGCAGTATGTGATGCTCAGAGTTCACAGACCTGGTGATAAGTCTCAGGGGACATCTCACTCAGCTCAGAAGGTGAACCCACACCTCATAATCCAAAAGTCTTGGCCAAGAACTGAACCAAGGAAAATAGCCCAACTACATAGCTGAGAAGTCAGAGAAGTTAAAATGAGATAGAACAGAAAGAAGCAATAAGGAAAAGACAGAGACGAGATGTGGACTTCTGCTCTCTGTATTATAAAGCCTCCTTGCTCTCTTGGTGTGGGGTAGATATGGCAGGTCTTGGAGGTTTTATTTGAATTTCCTGAACAGGAGGCTGAGAAGAATAAAGAAGGATAAAGAAATAGCTCCATGTTGGCATTTTCCACAAGGTTCCATAGGGAGTACATGAAACAGTGTATTTTACCAAAGGCATTCATTATAGAGAAAAGATGGTTCTGTGACCAAATGAGTTTGGAATTTTTCTATTAGTTTCAGAAGTAGAATTTTGTGATTCATCAGTTGCATATAACCCTGAGCTCATCTTATCACCTGCCCTCCTTAATGCTCATCACCCAGTTACCCCACTCCCCACCACCCCTCCAGCAACCCTGTTTGTTTCCTAGGGTTCAGCTTCTCTTATGGTTTGCCTCCCTCTCAATTTTCATCTTATTTTATTTTTATTAACAAGGTCAGGCCAAATTAACTATAGTTTTGCCAGACATCTCAGAATCTAATATGAACATCAGAATGCTAATAAGAACTTCTGAGCTCAGACCGTTTCCAAACTACATGATCATATAATCTTTTTTTAAGGATAATTTCATTGAGTTTATATCCCTTAAAGCACTGGTTTAGAAAATATAGCTTTGAACTATTCTTAGTGGTTTGTATTGGTTTTATGGCTTCCATCTTTCCAAGCATTTATTTTTTAGGTTGCCATATTTTAGAAAAAATTAAAACAATCAGTACTAATGATCATTATACTTTTGCTTTGGGTTTTTCACACTAACAGCTTTGTGTGATGTGGAAGAAAAATCTTTCATGAATTCTATTGAATAAACCAGACATTATTACTCACGTGTGGCAAAGAAATGGTAGAAGGAGCTACCTTGGGAAGGTAGATGGGAATGAGGGTTTCCAGAATCTAGTCTGGGAGTTTTTGACCCAAGGTGCTTCATGAGGCAGGGCCAGGAAGCAGAATGAACATGATGTGGGGGTATTTGAACGTTGAAAAGCTTGCTCAACCTTCCAGGGTCTCAATTTTATTGTGTGAACAGCTTAAGATACTAATATCTATGTCAAAAGGTTTTTTGAGAAGATTGCATGAAGTGATGTGGATAGACTCCCCTTAGCCTAGAGGAGAAGCTCAGTGAGTGCTGGCCATGATGACGATGTGGACCACGGTGGAGATTCCCATCTTGGAGATTTCTGTAGAGCAGAATTTTGTGGTTCCTACTTCAGTCAGTCTCTTACTAGTCCCTAAAAATTTTCCTTCTCCATTTAATGCAATGAGATTTCCTGCCTTGACTTGGAGATTTCCCTGAAACCCTGAAGAATAGAGTTTAGTCTGTACCTGGCCTTCTAAGGTAGTGTCCTACTTCTTCAGTTAAGACAAACTAGGTGCAGGACAGACAAAACAAAGCTGCCCCACAGCAGACCTGGGCAGTTAGGGAGGACAGCACTTTGTTCCTGATTGCTGGTGGGGTGAGGAGAGGGGACTGGCAGGAGAGGGGAGGGGAGAGGGAGGGGGAAGTAGAAAAAGGGGACAGGCTGGGCATTTTCATACAGAAATAAAAGCGAAAAAAAAAAAAAGAAATAAAAGCGAATAAAAGAGAACAAAAAACAACATTCCTCCTACAAGCTGCACACACCCACTTGATCTTAAGAGGAACATCCGGAAAACATGGAAGCTGCCTAGGTGCCTGCTTATATAACGTATCCAGTGGTAGCCCAAATCAGGACATAAAACTACATAGTCCAGTCACCTGCCCCCCCCCAACCTCTTTTTGGCAGCCTATTTATTGTATTTTATTTTCTATTCACAAAATACTATTCTTTGCTGTCATTGCTGTTAATGCTGATAATATTTAACTCAGTAATTTCGTTTTCAGCAAAAATCCTAATAAAATGATCTCACGTGAGAGGACATATTTATCACAGTGGGAGTTAGACTAATGAAACTGGAAACATCTACGATGTACAACAAAAGTTTAATTTTAATTTTTTTGATTCCTCCACATCATGTGATCTCATTGAACCATTAAATGGGGTCTTTTTAAATGCTTTGTAATCTCAATATCACACTAGCTATTCCAGATCTTTTGTGGTCCCATTTGAATTTTAGGGATTATTTTTTTATTTCTGCAAAAAAAAAAACAGTCATTGGAAGTTTGATAGTGATTGCAGTGCATCTGTAGATTACTTTGAATAATGTGCTCATTTTAAAAATATTAATTCTTCCCATCCATGACCACGGGGTGTTTTCATATTTATTTATATCCACTTTCATTTATTTTGTCAGTGCTTTGTAATTGTCAGTGTACAAGTTTTTAACCTTCTCAGTTAAATTTATTCCTAAATATTTTATTCTTTTTGATGCTATTGCAAATGGATTGTTTTCTTAATTTCCTTTTTAGATTGTTCATTGTTAGGGTATAGAAATGTGAATTATTTTTGTACATTGATTTTATATCCTGAAACTTTGTTGTGTTTATTTATTAGTTCTGTCAGTTATTTATTTATTTATTTATTTTGTGAGGAATCGGTAGGGTTTTTTTTTTCTTTTAAGTGTATATGATAAATTGGTTAACCACATACAAAAGAATGAAAGAGGACCCCTATCTTAAACCATACATAAAAATCAACTCAAAATGGATTAAAGACCTAAACATAAGACTTAAAACTATAAAACCCCTCCAAGAAAATATAGAAAGAAAAGTTCTTGATATTAGCTTTGGCGATTTTTTTTTTTTTTTGGATCTGACATCAAAAACACAGGCAACAAAACCAAAAATAGACAAGTGAGACTGTATCAAACTGAAAAGCTTCTGTATGCACAGGGAAGGAAACAATATGAGAAAATATATGCAAGCCATCCATCTAATACAAGGTTAATATCTGACGTATGTAAGAATCTCCTAGTCATAGCAAAAAAACAAATAATCCAACTTTAAAATGGACGAAATACTTGAATGGACACTTCTGCAAATAAAATATACAAATGGCCAACAGGTAAATTAATAGATTCTCAAATCCACTAATTATCAGGTAAACATAGATCAAAACTACTATATGCTATTACTTCACCTGTTAGGATAGCTGGTGTCAAAACAAAACAAGACAAAAGATAACAAAGTGTTGAGGATGTGCAGAAACTGGAATCTGTTCACAGTGTTGGTAGAGCACAAAATGGTTGCAGCCACTATGATGGTTCCTCAAAGAATTAAAAATAGAACTACCATATGATCCAGCAATCCCACTTTCTGTTATATATCCAAGTGAAATTAAATTGGGATCTTGAAGAGGCATCTGCACCCCCATGTTTATTGTAACTTTGTTCTCAATAGTCAAGATATTGAAACAACCCAAATAACAATCAACAGATGAGTGGATAAAGAAAATGTGGAACATTATACATACAATGACATATTATTCAACATTAAAAAAAAGAAATTCTTCCACTTATTGCAACATGGATGAACCTAGAGGACATTATGCTAAGTGAAATAAGCTAGTCACAGAAGGACAACACTGTATATTTCCACTTATATGAGATATTTAAAATAGAGTTGTAGAAGCAGAGAATAGAATGGTGGTTGCTGGGTACTTGGAGGAGGAGAAAGTTGGAAATTGTTTTTAAATGGATGTAAAGTTTCTGTTACACAAGATGATTAAGTTCTAGAGATCAGCTGTACAACATAGTACCTATAGTTAACAATATACACTCTAAAATTTTTAGATCTCATGTTAAGTATTCTTACCAAAAAAAAAAAAAAAAAAAGCCCAGAAAAGGCCACAAGGCCATTCTTGGTAATGGATATGTTTATTTCCTTAGTTGTGATGATAGTATCATGGTTGTATGCATATGTCCAAACTCAACAAGTTATATACATTAAGTGTACAAATTTTTTTCCATATCAACTATACTTCAATAAAGCTTTAAAAACCCCACAAATACACTTGCATTTGTTCTAATATAAAAACAATAGTTAGGATTTATCCCTGGGACACAAGGCTGGTTCAACACTCGTAAAACCATCAATGTGATTCATCATATCAGCAAGAGAAAAACCAAGAACCATATGATACTCTCATTAGATGCAGAGAAAGCATTTGACAAAATACAGCATCCATTCCTGATCAAAACCCTTCAGAGTGTTGGGATAGAGGGAACTTTCCTCGACATCTTAAAAGCCATCTACGAAAAGCCCACAGCAAATATCATTCTCAATGGGGAAGCACTGGGAGCCTTTCCCCTAAGATCAGGAACAAGACAGGGATGTCCACTCTCACCACTGCTGTTCAACATAGTTCTGGAAGTCCTCGCCTCAGCAATCAGACAACAAAAAGACATTAAAGGCATTCAAATTGGCAAAGAAGAAGTCAAACTCTCCCTCTTCGCCGATGACATGATACTCTACATAGAAAACCCAAAAGCCTCCACCCCCAGATTGCTAGAACTCATACAGCAATTTGGTAGCGTGGCAGGATACAAAATCAATGCCCAGAAATCAATGGCATTTCTATACACTAACAATGAGACTGAAGAAAGAGAAATTAAGGAGTCAATCCCATTTACAATTGCACCCAAAAGCATAAGATACCTAGGAATAAACCTAACCAAAGAGGTAAAAGATCTATACCCTAAAAACTATAGAACACTTCTGAAAGAAATTGAGGAAGACACAAAGAGATGGAAAAATATTCCATGCTCATGGATTGGCAGAATTAATATTGTAAAAATGTCAATGTTACCCAGGGCAATTTATACGTTTAATGCAATCCCTATCAAAATACCATGGACTTTCTTCAGAGAGTTAGAACAAATTATTTTAAGATTTGTGTGGAATCAGAAAAGACCCCGAATAGCCAGGGGAATTTTAAAAAAGAAAACCTTAGCTGGGGGCATCACAATGCCAGATTTCAGGTTGTATTACAAAGCTGTGGTCATCAAGACAGTGTGGTACTGGCACAAAAACAGACACATAGATCAATGGAACAGAATAGAGAACCCAGAAGTGGACCCTGAAATGTACGGCCATCTAATATTCGATAAAGGAGGAAAGACTATCCATTGGAAGAAAGACAGTCTCTTCAATAAATGGTGCTGGGAAAATTGGACATCCACATGCAGAAGAATGAAACTGGACCACTCTCTTGCACCATACACAAAGATAAACTCAAAATGGATGAGAGATCTAAATGTGAGACAAGATTCCATCAAAATCCTAGAGGAGAACACAGGCAACACCCTTTTTGAACTTGGCCACAGTAACTTCTTGCAAGATACATCCACGAAGGCAAAAGAAACAAAAGCAAAAATGAACTATTGGGACTTCATCAAGATAAGAAGCTTTTGCACAGCAAAGGATACAGTCAACAAAACTAAAAGACAACCTACAGAATGGGAGAAGATATTTGCAAATGACATATCAGATAAAGGGCTAGTTTCCAAAATCTATAAAGAACTTATTAAACTCAACACCAAAGAAACAAACAATCCAATCATGAAATGGGCAAAAGACATGAAGAGAAATCTCACAGAGGAAGACATGGACATGGCCAACATGCACATGAGAAAATGCTCTGCATCACTTGCCATCAGGGAAATACAAATCAAAACCACAATGAGATACCACCTCACACCAGTGAGAATGGGGAAAATTAACAAGGCAGGAAACAACAAATGTTGGAGAGGATGCGGAGAAAAGGGAACCCTCTTACACTGTTGGTGGGAATGTGAACTGGTGCAGCCACTCTGGAAAACTGTGTGGAGGTTCCTCAAAGAGTTAAAAATAGACCTGCCCTACGACCCAGCAATTGCACTGTTGGGGATTTACCCCAAAGATTCAGATGCAATGAAACGTCGGGACACCTGCACCCCGATGTTTCTATCAGCAATGGCCACAATAGCCAAACTGTGGAAGGAGCCTCGGTGTCCATCGAAAGATGAATGGATAAAGAAGATGTGGTTTATGTATACAATGGAATATTACTCAGCAATTAGAAACGACAAATACCCACCATTTGCTTCAACGTGGATGGAACTGGAGGGTATTATGCTGAGTGAAGTAAGTCAATCGGAGAAGGACAAACAGTGTATGTTCTCATTCATTTGGGGAATATGAATAATAGTGAAAGGGAATATAAAGGAAGGGAAAAGAAATGTTGGGAAATATCAGGAAGGGAGACAGAACATAAAGACTCCTAACTCGGGGAAACGAACTAGGGGTGGTGGAAGGGGAGGAGGGCGGGTGGTGGAGGGGAATGGGTGACGGGCACTGAGGTGGACACTTGACGGGATGAGCACTGGGTGTTTTTCTGTATGTTGGTAAATTAAACACCAATAAAAGTTAATTAAAAAAAAAAAAAAAAACAATAGTTTATATGTCCACTACATCAGTAAAAATTTTGATTAAGGAAATTATGATTTTGCATATCTTCCACTCTGCAGTCATCTGCATTGACTGCACTGGGGAAGCATGGAGCTACTCCCTGGAGAGTTGTGAAGAAAAACTGAAAAGAGAAGTTTTAGTGCCTGGTATATAGTGGGCATTGAAGAAATGACTCTTAAAAATGATATAGAATAGGATACCTTTTTCTTTCATATCAAGATCAGAAAGGCATTGAAATTTTACTTGTACATGGCAAAAAGGAAGAAGGCAAGCAATAGGGGGTATCCCAGTACGAGCAACTCAGAGTAATTCCTATTTTACTTGGATTCCCAGAAAGTTGAATGTGTAGGACATGTCAAATCTGATGAGCATCTCTCTTTCTTCTGCCCCTAGATATAAACTCAGTTTCCTTGACTTCTTTGGGTCAAGGCTTAAAACATGCTAAGTCATTCTTGACAGCCAACGGAAAAAGTCCAGGGCAGTGAATGATAAGTTGGAAAGTTGAAAAGTGATCAGTGCTCACTCGTATCCAGTGCTTGCCTCCTGGACACAGGGAGTTGCCACCTTCCAGGGCAATTGTGTCTGCCACCTTGTTGTTGAATTCTGGGCATTAAGATATGGGGAGAAGCAATCTATGCCACTAGTGGTCAGTTTATAAAAGCCCATGTGCCACACTCCAGCTCTCTCTTGCTGTGCTTCAGAAACCCTGGGGAAGTCATTTGTTGATATAGTGGATCTCGATTATAGTGGATCTCTATAACGATGTGGATCTCGGTTGGTGAGACTCCCTATGTGAAATGGAGCACCCCTGGCCCCGTGCACATACTCGCTGCCACGATTTAGACAGAGAAAGCTCTGTTATTGACTGGGATTGTGGGGGTGTGACCTTCTTATCGCCTCTCTTATCCTAACTTCCTGAACTTGATTTCATTTTAAATCTGCCTTCTACAAGGTGCCATTGGCTTTCAGATACTCATATAAATATAGACAGAGGGTGGCAAAATCGTTTTCTTTTAGTTTTTTTTTTTTTCCCCACTTGGAATTTCTCCTTGTCCAGACTCATGAAACAATTCCCTGACCCCACCAAGCAGGGGGTAGAGAGGATTAGGTAATGGGAACAAGCAAGTTGTTATCTGGTGTTATCCTAAAATTTTCATATCTGGCAGATGATCAGAATCTGCCCTTTCTTTTGTGAGTGACTTGGTGAGTTCGGAAGCTCCCCTACTGGGACTCTTGACACTGCAATTGCCATGATGTGGCTTCCTTTGCTTGTCTCCTTCCAAATCACCCCTGGACTTCTGCCCTCCCAGATAACTCCACAGCCCATTCCTGCTGCATTTCATTACTCTGAAAGGCTGCTATTTTGGGGTAGAAGTCCTTGGAAATTGACCCCAGGTTCCCGTCCTTTATCATTTGCTCCAAAGCTCCCTGTGTGCGCTCTTAGGCGTACAGTCATTTTCCAGATGTGGTTCCCTGTCCTTGCAGCCCACGATGACTCTGGCTTCCTCAGGCTTGGTAAGTACCCATCCTTGTGTCCCCATCTCAACTGCGGGGGCACCTTCAAAACTAGCTGTATTCTTAAAGCCTTCTTTACAGGCTCCTACCCCTCCACAGCCTCATGAGCCCCATGGTCCCTCCCAGAAATCCCCTTGCAGGATCCTCCTGGATCACCACTCCATCTATTACTTTATATCCACATCTTGTGATAATCCTATTTTTTTCCAGAGTGTTCTGCTTTCAATTCACTTTGGAATGTAACATCTGTTGAATTTATGCCCCATGAAGCATGAAGAGGAGCATTTTTACATCCTGTTACACATACATTGTCCCATTTAAACTCCATACGTGCCCTGTGAGATATATTGACCCTCCTTCATAAATGAGAAACCTAACTTTCAGACAGGTTAACTGGGTCACATATGTAATAAGCCAGAACATAGGTGCCATGAGGGAAAGCAACCTCTGTCTCGTTTGCTTTTGCGCCACTGAATATAAAACAGTGGCACATAGTATATGCTTAAGATTTTTTTTCCTGTGTGAGTACATGACAGCAGGGATTTACAAATCAATTTCTATTTACTCTATACCGGGTTCCTCAAACTTGGCACTACTGGTATTTAGGGACAGTTAATTTTGTTATTGTGAGGGGGGCTGTCCTGTGTATCATAATATATTGAGCAGCATCCCTGGACTCTACCCATGAGACATCAGTAGCAGGCTGTCCCTAGTCATTCATGACAGCCAAAAATGTCTCCAGACGTTGTCAAATGGCACCTGGGATGTAGTTGCCCAGGTGGAGAACTACTCTACACTGATGTTTTCCCATATGTGTCTGTAGACTGTGGGTGGTAGGAGAGTGGTTTAAATTGGGAGAGGGAAGGATGACTCGCGTACTTATCCTTAGAGATGTGGGCAACAATCGAATGAAAATATAGTTTTTCAACTTATTCAAAACACAAAACTGGAAGAAAAAAAGCTCTCAGAGCAACTAGAACCAGAAAAAGGGAATATTTAGATTTGCTTTGCGCCATCAAAGTAGGATTGGGCCTTGGGATTTCAGATGATATGAAGACTTATCGTATTGATTTTTACTTTAGTTTCTATTTGTGAAGCGATAAGGTTTTCTATTTGTGGCAATGAAACTTCTTTTTGCCAGAGAATGTTAGTTGAACCAGCAAACACACTTTCCTCCCCTTCCAACCACTGCCGCTCCTGGATTTAACTGTATTTGTCAGGTTCCTTACATGGAGGAGGTACATCCTTGGGGTTAGTACATGGGTTTGTGGACAGGTACTTACTCTGCTTGGTTCTTCATTCTCTTTTACCCAAGCATTGGCTGATAAAGAGGTGAACAGGAGGGTGAATTTGAAAGTGATATGTTGAAGACCACCGAGATGCAAGTTGGAAGGTATTGGATTCTGAATCCGTGCATGGAGGCAGTTACACAGGACAGTTTCCCGGTGAATATCCATCTTCGGAATGTTTCAAAAGAAGAAAATAGATCTTTTTTTCTAAGCCATTGAGACTTGAGGATTTGTCACTTATAGCAGCACCATGACAAACACTCCCTTCACATGGATTTAAATAAGTAACAGAAAAAAATAAAAAAAATAAAATAAATAAAATAAAATAAGTAACAGTGTTAGTAGATAGAAAAACTATTTATTTAATTATATCTCCAATGTTCTGTGGATGCAGTAAGACTCTCAAAGGTAATGCCAGTGATGGATTGATAGAGTCAAGGATGTGAATATGAATATGTTACCTACTATAAGTTCTCTTCTATAGAAACTGTCCTTTTTGATTTCAGAAAAAATAACAATAATAAAAGTATTTGCTGGGACAAGACCCTACTGATGTATTTTTGCTAAGAAGTAATTAAGATCTGTCATGCAAGGTAACTTTATTACTTTCCTACTGCTGCATAACAAACTACTGCAAATTAGCAACTTAATATGCATCATTATCTCACAATATCTGTAAGTCAGAATCTTGACAGGACTCAACTATACCCTCTGCTCGGGGTCTCCCAAGGCTGGAATCCAGGTGCCAGCCAGGCTGGGTCCTCACCTGGAGACTCAACGGGAGAAGATCTGCTTTCAATCTCCATCAGGTTGTTAGCTGACTTCACTTGCTTGTGGCTACAGAATTCATGGCAGCTTTTTTCTTCAGAGCCAACAACGGAGAGAGTCTGCTGCTTCAAGACTCTAACATTTAGACACTTTTATAAAGGATTCATGTGATTAGGTCCTGCCCACCCAGGTTAATGTCCCTTTTAATCAACCTAAAGTCAGTAGGTTACAGACTTTAATTATATCTGCAGGATTCCTTCACTTTGCCAGATAATGTAAATACAGTCCAGTCCAATGTGGGTTAGTTAGGGGACTCTGGGTCTCTAAAGATATGTGGAAGCCAAACTCCTTCCATTTTTTATTCCAATTACACCCAAATTCTTTAAAACTGAAGTGGCCAAAAATAAAAAATAAATAAAAATAAAAATAAATAAATAAAAATAAAACTGGAGTGGCCAATATTCTTAAGTTGGATTTTTCCTCTTTCCCTGCCACACTTCCCTAGTCTTTCATTCTTATTCAAATAAGACACATAAACAGGAAACTTTATGTCAGGCTCTGGTTTCAGACAACTAAGCTGAAATAGTAGTTTCGGTTTCAGTAGTAGTAGAAATCTTTTTGTGAAAAGATTGAATCTTTATGTTTCTTTGTCAATCCAAGCTTTGTCGCTCTCATTTCCTATGGTTGAGAGTGTAGAAGTAGCCACTTTGCCAAATTTTCAAGGTCCCCAACTTCTTTTTTTTAGGTCCCCAATTTCTAAACTATCTCTCGTCTCTTTTTCCTTTTACAAATAAGCCAATTAATGACCAAGCTTATCACTTTCTTATAATACTTGCCTAAAGTCAGCCGACAGAAACTGGCACACACTCTCCCAGTAACTCCTTCTAGTTACTTCCTATAGATCTTAAAGGCTTCAGTCAGTACGAGGTCAGCCCCCAAGTTATACCAAGAAGCATTTTTCATAGAAAGTTTTATGGAAATAATTATAGATAGCTTACCCTTTTATAGTCTTCCCAGTTTCTCCTAGTAACAAAATTTTGCAAACTTTTATTAAATATCACAGGACACTGACGTTGATACAATTTTGTGATCTCATTCTGATTTCCCCAGTCCTATTTTATGCATGTGTGTGTATGTTACGTTCTATACAATTTTATCACCGTGTAGGTTCCTGTATCCACCACCACAGTCAGGATAGTTTCAACACCACAAGGATCTCATGTTGCACATCTGTAACTATCACCATGGCCACACCATGGCCACCCCCACTTGGCTCTGCCACTAAACCCTGACCACTAAAATGCTCTTCATTTCTAAAATGTTGTCACCTAAATTTTGATATAAATGGAATAATACGAAATGTAACCTTTTAGAATGGACTCTTTTCACACAGCATAATTTCCTGGAGATTCGTCCACGTTGTTTATTCCTTTTTTTAAACAAGTAGTATTAAGAGCGTGACATTTATGCACCACAGATTGTCAACCATTCACCTGTTGAAGGGCAGACAATTTGATTCCAAATTTTGGCTCTTGCAAATAGGAACACTGTGAATATTTACATACAGGTTTTTGTGTATATATAAACTTTCCTTCCTCTGAGATAAATTTTCAGGCTTGTAATTGCCTGGTCATATGGTAACTTTATGTTTAGTTTTATAAGAAATTGTCTGTTGTGTTGGAGATATTCTTCTTTTGTCTAAAGCTTTATAGTATTAGATTTTATATTTAATTCTATGGTCAGTTTTGAGTTAAATTTTATGTACTGTGTGAGGGTTAAGGTAATTCTGTCCCCCTGTGGATGCCCCAATGCTCCAGCACCATGTGTTTAAAAGGTTATCGTTCCCCCATTAAATTACCTTATCACGTTGTCAAAAATCAATTGAGCACATTTGTGCAGGTCTATTCCTACGATCTTCATGTTATTCCATTGACCTACGTGTCCATCCATTAATTGGTAACATGTATGCTTGATTAATACATCATTCCTACTTGGCTATTGAATCCATCCAATGAGATTTTTTTTTTTAATTCTGTTGTATTTTTTAGTTTATTAATTTTCTTTTGGTTCTTTTTTAAAATCATAACTTCTATCCCTTTGTTGAGGCTTTCTAATTTTTCATTTGTCTCAAGAGATTTGTAGGCAAATTTTGAAGCATTTTTCTGTAGTGGCTGCTTTGAAATCCTTGTCACACAATGATGTAATTACAACATCTGGTTCATCCTGCTTCGGCAAGAGCTGATGGTCTTTTCTCTGAAGTTGTGATTTTCCTGGTGTTGGTGTGACAGATGATATTCAGTTGTGTACTGGGTATTTTGTTTGTTATGTTAGAATACTTCAGGTCTTATTAAAGCCTTTTATTTTAGCAGCCAGTCACTCAGTTTAGATTTAGAACACAGGCTTTGGCTTAATGTGTGGGGTATGGCTCTAGTGGGAGTGTGATCCTCACAATCTTCATGGTGTTATTTTCATCTGCTTGGTTTGGTGCTTCTAGGGCTCCCACTGTCCTGTCAGTGCAGCTGAAGGTGTGGAGGGGTTACCCCAAATCCAGCTGTGGGATAGCTTCTGCGGACAAGGAGTGTGGAAAGATTCATCTACTGGAGCCCAACTCCACCTACCTGCTCTCTTGGTGCATCTGAGTGGGAAAGGGGAGTCTGTGGGGACAAAAAAATGAGCTTCCTGGATATGGCCACCTGCTTTATGGGTCTTTCTTGCCTTCTGCCTGAACCCCTCGGAGTCTTGTGGCAGCAAAAGGAAGTCTCAGAGACTTGGGTAAGTCCTTTGTTCTCTTATTATTCTTGGGACTCCCAACCAAACCCTCTTTATGGTGGCATCTGAGTATCTGGTGTATTCAGAGACACTCCCATCTGATCCAGGGATGGATTGAGCCTACCTGCACTCTCTCCCCTTGGTAAGTCATGGATTAGTAAATGCCAGATCTGGGTGACCTTCTTCTCTTGGACAGCATACAAGATCCCCGGCCACTGTCCTATTACTCCAATCCTTGAGCCCTAACCACTTGCTTGCCTTCCTTCTACTTCTTTTTTTCCCCTAATTTACGAGAGACAGAGAGAGAGAGAGAGAGAGGCATAGACATAGGCAGAGGGAGAAGCAGGCTCCCTGCAAGGAGCCTGATGTGGACTCGATCCAGGACCCTGGATCACACTCTGAGCTAAAGGCAGACATTCAACTGCTGAGCCACCCAGGCATCCCTTCCTTCTTTCTACGTATGAGCATTCACCTTAATTGGTCTGTTGCACCAGTTCTAGGGTTCATAGTGGTGCTTATTGGGGAAGGATAAGGAAAAACACATTGCTACCACCTTGCTCAGAGCAACCTTTTTACTCAGACATTTCACAATCAGGCTTTTATTTCCCGGTTTCATCATTAATTCCCCTCACACCAGTACCTTATGGACATAAATGATTTGCTAAACTTAACTGACTCTACTGCCCTAATTTAAATTCTTCTCTCAACCTAGAATGCCCTCTCCCCTTTGCTTCCTTAGAAATGCTTGTGGGATTTCACCAAGTGTTTTCAATGTTTGGGGAAGTCAGGGCTAATTTATTAAGGGCAGTGGATGCTAAGGTAAGGTCTTTGGACTTTAGCCTATGGGTAAAAGCAATTCCCTTGCTGGCCTCAATCCTCTGAGAATCCTTATTAGTGGTTACTGAGGCTGTACTCTTCTGGGTTACTTGATTTGTAAAGAGGGAAGCATGCCTCACTGCTTTGTTTTGGAAGTCAGTTGACATTCAGTTATTAGACTAATCCAAACTGTGTTTTCCAATAGATGTCTCAAGGGAAGGTTTCCAATTCACTTTGGCTACTTAAAAGGAGTTGTCAGAGTAAATTAAGGCCTCAGCTCTTGCTCAGGCAGTGGATGTCTCTAGAATAACACCTGTTGTCCTTTCTTGATAAGCACAGCGCTCTTGTCTACAATCTGATTGGGCCACATAGCTGTAGAGAAAATGGGTCTTTTGTACAGAAATAACCAGCCATCCAAAAAAAACAAGCAAACAAAAGAGCACCCTGTAAAACAAAACCCGCCATGTATTTATGTGCCTGTTCTACTTAAGACACTAGACACTAGAAAGTATATGAAAATACAATAAAACTCCTGTGTTCTGCAAATATAAACTATTCATTCACTCAGGTGCTCACTTATTCAATCAACTTTGCTTTTATTGATTCAAAACTTAGTTAGATGCCAGTTATTCTGCAAAGTGCTAGTGTTATAATGAACAAGACGTTACATCCCTTGAGGAACTCACCACCAAGTCAGAAGACAGGCTTGTAGATTCTCATAAACCCCTGTGAGAGTGCAGGGGCTGGCTGCCTGCTGGCAACACAGGCGTACAGTATCCCATGAGGACGTCAAAGGTGGTATCTAACTCAAAATGTAGGTAAACAGGGCACCGTGGAAAAGTCCTAGAGGAAGTTGCACAGAGTGAATAAAGCAGACAGAAAGGAGAGGCTCAGGCCAGAAGGAGAGAAACAGCACCAAACACGTTCTAAGCACAGGATAGGGAACTGAGCGGTGGCATTGGAGAGGCAGGCAGGGAGCTCTGATTTGCATAGTGTTTTACTGTTTACAACTTACTTTGTTTGATTATCACACAAAAATCCTTGACAATTAATTCAGCTCATGAGGACCAATACACAAGAGTAATAC
This sequence comes from Vulpes lagopus, assembly GCF_018345385.1. Classification (NCBI taxonomy): domain Eukaryota; kingdom Metazoa; phylum Chordata; class Mammalia; order Carnivora; family Canidae; genus Vulpes; species Vulpes lagopus. Next base: position 6,275,779 of record NC_054832.1, on the reverse strand, counting down.
GAGGCCCTAATAAATTAAGTGCCTATCTGCCTTCTCTCCTTCCCCGTTGTTTTCCTTAGTTCCTTCATCTGTTCATGTTTCAAAGATTTCATTTGTAAGAAAGGAATGTGACCTATCTCATTCATACTTATATATATATATATATATATATATTTCAAAATTATACTATTTTGAGCCTATTATGTTATGTTATTTATTTACTTACATTTCTTTTTAATTTCTATTCCAGTATAGTTAACATACAGTGTTTCGGGCATGCAGTATCGGGATTCGGCATTTCCACACATCACCTGGTGCTCATCATGTCAAGTGCTTCCTTCATCAACATATTATTGAATTAATTTCACCTACTTATTAAACTTTTTAAAATGCAGCTCCTTGAAAAATTGAAAGTATGTGTATGGCTCACATTCTATTTCAATCTCATGGCACTGTGCTAGCCTGCTTGCTCGAAGACCAAATCTGTACCCTGAAAGCCTAAGCTCTGGGATAGGTTGTGCTCAAAGTGAATCTTGACAGCATGAGGGTCAGAAGCAAATGCTCAATCTTCAGAGACTCCTATATTTAGGTCCCTTGCCCAGCTATCCGATGGCTCTCAGACCCTGAGCTCTGTTTCCTCATCTGCAAAAGTCAAGTTGCTGTGATGATTAAATAAAAAATTTAAAGTCACCTGCTATGGCATGTGTGAGCTCATGAAATGAACTCACCATAAGGTCCGAAGTAGGTGGTGCAAGGTCCTCTGCACTTTGCTCTACAAAGGGACCCGGGATCCTTAGGCGTGCTGTTAGTCTACCGTCATGGCAGGATGGCAATGGGATTAGTTTTCCTCTGGGTCAATGAGCCCAAGCTAGCTGAGTGAACTTGGACAAAGTATTTCATTTCTCTGCCTCCTTGTTTTCTCATCTGAATATGAAGATGGTAAGACCTCATGGATATGGTAAGAATTAAGGAAGGTTCTGCAAGTATTTATCACAGTGTCTGATAGACAGCAAGCACTAAATACATGTTTATGATTAGGATGAGGAGAACATCCAAAGGAACTTAAAAGGAACAGAATTCTATTTGCTCTTTTGCCTCTTGCTCACAAAAGTGATGTGACACCAACTTGCAGGTGCCACTATGAAGCCCAAGCACCATGGCAGGTTCTGGGCAGAGCAGATGGCTTCCTGCCAAGTTCAGAGCAGCCAGTGTGGCTGCTGCTAAGTGACAGGGCATTTGCAAAGGGGTCGACATCTGGTGATAGCTCATGCATGAAAGCATCTCTCTACAGCTTTGAGTGCTGTCTCCTTGTGGCAGTGTTTATGGGAACAGCTGTGCTGGATAAACTGGATGTACTGAGAAATCAGAAGGAGTACACAGACCAGATCTAAAGAGCTCCTTTTCCACATCTTCCACATTCCTGCACCTCGCCAGTGAACATAACCATCGTGGACACCTGTGCTGTCTTCCTGCTAGTCCTAGTGCTGGTTTTCTAAGTGAGGCCCATGAGCACCATCCTTACCTTTACCTGCCCATTTCGGTAATTGCTCCCCTGACCCAGGCCCTCCTGCCTTTCTCAAGATCAAGAGACATGTTAGTACAATGTCAATCCCCATTATAACACCTCCCACAGCTTCCCGTTACTCAGAAATGAGGACAAGTTTGGGAACTCCAAAGTACGGGCACTGAGGGGGGCACTTGATGGGATGAGCACTGGGTGTTATTCTATATGTTGGCAAATTGAACACCAATAAAAAAATAAATTTATAAAAACATAAAAAAAAAATAGCATTTGATGAAATTTTGACCAAGAGGCACAGGAATACTCTTCAAGTCCTTCTATGATCTGTTCTCCCTCTACCTGTTTCTGCTAATTTTCCAAATTCACTTACTATCCCTTTCCGTATCACTGAATCTGTTGTAGTCACACTGCTATTCCCCCACCAAGTCAGACACATTTCTGCCTCAGGACCTTTTTACCGCCTAAAATCCTCCTTCCCCAAATGTCATTATGCCTTGTGCCCTCATTCTAGTCAGTCTTTGTCAATATGATCTTAATGAGGACTTAATCTCACCTCCCTCTATAGTCTATACAACAGCAGCCCCCAACGGCATCCTGTTTCATCTCTTTCTGTTTAGAACTTATACACATAAGCATGTTTGCTTATCCTCTTTCTTCTACTAGAAGATGATTTTACCTAGGCAGTGATTTTTATTTTTTTCATTCCATCTCTAGAGCTAGTATCAATGTTATAAAATAAGTACCTGATAAATATTTGTAAAGTAAATGGATGGAATGAATGAGGGATCCTGGAGCAAAATCTTAGTGGATTCCTCTGTCTTTGGTGACACCTAAATGCCCTCAATGGCTTCCTGTTCCTGAGGAATGATGACAAGATTGGGAACTCAAGGTAATAGAACTAAAATAGTATGGCAACAATATTTTAGATTTTTTTTTTTGTCTAAGCAACATGACATAAGATATTCAAAATGTGGCTTATCCTATCAATGTCCTCCTTTTGAGGTCCTGAGACAGGTGTACATGCACACAAAAGCAAGGAAAATTACCCTCTGCTGTGGCCCCATAAGTTTAAAGGAACTTAAAAGGAACAGAATTCTATTTGCTCTTTTGCCTCTTGCTCACAAAAGTGATGTGACACCAACTTGCAGGTGCCACTATGAAGCCCAAGCACCATGGCAGGTTCTGGGCAGAGCAGATGGCTCAAAACAGTGGGCGATATATGCTGAACTTATGGAAAACTCCATTTTGCTAAAGCAGCCTCTTTACTGAGACTAACTAAGCTCAGCTTTGGCTATTTCCCTGTCTGTCACCTCAGTGTCCCATTCCTAATACCCAACCAGATGTGTCTTACATCGTCTAACTGCAACATGAGGACAGAGTATAATCCAGTGAGCACCTACTTGCTTCAAGGAAAAGGGACTAGAACCATAAAGTGATGATTAGGGAAGGAAGCTCCTCCTAGGTTAGCTGTCACCAGGACCCATCCATATAGCCCACTTGTGATTCTCCAAGTCACACTCCTGTGGTGTAGGCTATTAAGTCCTTTAAAAATTTCACTGCTAGAGGTGCCTGGGTGGCTCAGTCAACTAAGCTTGTGGCTCTTGGTTTTGGCTCTTCATGATCTCAGGGTTCTGAGATCAAGCCTGGCATCTGGCTCCATGATTAGCAAGAGTCTGCTTGGGAATCTCTCTCCCTCTTCCTCTGTCTCTGTCTCTGTCTGTCTCTCCCTTACTCTAAAATAAACAAATAAATCTTAAAAATATTTTCACTGCTAGTAAAGGTAGCCCTCCAGAAATATTCTCAATCTTAAATGCTATCTGGATCAGAGAGCCTGGAGTTGGGGATGGGGGATGAGCGATGAGCATGAGCATGTACTAGAAGCTATTTCTTTGGTTTCTGTTTTTCCTGTTTCCTGTTTTTCCTGTTAACCTGGCTTACTAGTGAGGTTTCTGGTTGACCGGTCGGGGTTGGCTGTTGTCCGTGCAGGAGGAGGTCAGAGGATGTTAAGGGAATCCTGCTTACCACCTCTGGCAGCCAAACCTTCCTGTGCCCTGAGCATCACACTGTGATGATTACAATGGGAATTCAACCCATGATTATCTTAAAAATATCTTTCAGATAACAATGAGATACCATGAACTGAAATAGTAATAGACTAAACTGAAATAGCACAAAAATACCTTGACTCAGATGACCCCAAAAAACACCATTCAAACACTCATCACTCATCCCATTTAGCAGCTTGAATGATCTCACCTGAGTTTCCTACAAGGTTATACCAAGTATATTAGTTTTCTAGGGCCACCATCACGTATACCATGGAATGAGCTACTTAAACAACAGAAGTTTATTTTCTCATAGTTCTGAAGACCAGAAGTCTGAGATCAGTGTGCCAGCAAGGTTGATTTCTTATGAAGCCTCTCTCTCTCTGGCTTCTTCCATTTGGTGGTCTTCTGATATCTTCATGGGGTCTTCCCTTAGTGTGTGTCTGGGTCCAAAGGTCCTTTTGTATAAAGACACCTGCCATGTTTGATTAGAGCCCACCTACCTCAGTGACCTCATTTAACTTTAATTACCATTTTTTTTAAGAATTTTTCTCCAAACACGGTCATATTCTGTGGTCCTGGGTCTCAGGGCCTCAGCATATGTCCTCCTTTGTGGGGGACACAGTTCAGCGCATAACACCAAGGAATTCCACGTGTCAGAATTGCAGGTGCAAATAGTGTATTATCAGCAGAGCAAATGCTTAAAATATGAACAATATGAAATCCCTCCCACTAGTGATTTCTTGCAGTATTATCCAACTCTCAAAACAGGAATCTCCCATCCTTTTCAGAGACCTTAAACTTTCCGAGTCTCTGGTTCCTCATGTTTTCTCAGACCCAGGCTGTAGAGTCTTACCAGGATGCCCACGTGGAGCCCAGACTCTGTTTCTAGCACCTGAAACTGACACCATTTCTACAAAATGAGGGATCTATTGATGTTCCTTTTCCAACTATCAAAGTCTGGCTGCTTCAACCAGGTGCTTCTCGCTACTTAAAACAGAAACCACTTTAAGATGGCAGACAAGTCCCATCATTTTCCAGTCATTTCCATTTCTCCAGCTTCCTCTGATCATTCCCTATTGGCTGTTACTTTCAGGGTCTCATTGCTTCTCATTTGTATCTTTATGGACAGCTCCTCACTAGTTTCCCTGTCTGTTGTCACTCGATCTCCCTTTCCTGTACCCAGAGCACTCTTTCAGAAACATACATAACATGTCCCTGCTTTCAAGGCATTCTTTAATTCTGCTTTACCTTTAAGATAAAGTCCAAGCATCTTAGTGTGAGATAACAGGCTATTTATTCCCTAATGCCTGTCTATGTCTGCAGCCTCATCTCCTGCCAACCACTTCTCAGAACATATGTTCCGGCAACTTTGAGCCACTTACCTTTTCCCAAACATGCTATATTTTGCTTTTCATGTTTCTCATTTTACTTATAATACTGGAAATATCTCAGGATGTTCCAAAACCAAACCCTGGAAGCAGTATTAGATTTCTACTTTCCTCCCTTAGCTTCCTCCTCGTGCAAGAGCTTCCTAGGACCTCCAGATTTTATCAAAAGATTGTCTTTAGAATTCTTTTCCATTTTTACACATTCATCCTTTAGAGAGGTCCTAGCATACAACTTTGTTGTTTGCTCTTATGAATTTTTGAAATGAGAGCAAAATAAGACTCTCTCTTTCCATTCTGGATATTGACACCAGAGAAACCAGTTTATATGTCTTTATTGAGTTAGCCCCCATTTCCTTTGGTTGAGTACATGCCGGCTCTATGGTGGGATCTCAAGATGTCTAGGCACCATTTTTGTGTGTCTAGGCACTTGGGTGAACAGGTGGTTCTAGCCTGCTGCAGCTTTCTTGTATGACTCCAGGGAACCTTCCGAGAGAGAATTATTGCTAAGAAAAGACACACAATGAAGACTGATTCTCAGGTCAGCACTGTGGGCTGTCCATAAGCAGACCAGACCTACATGTTCTCTGCCTTACATTTCTTACCTCATGCCCATGCATTCAGAGCCACCCCCATGCACACTCAGATCTATGCCCAGCAGCCTGGCTGTCCTTCTATCCTCCAGTGTTAAGTTATGCTATTCTGTCTCCAATGTTATATGCAAGATATGCCCTCTGCATGCCCTCTCCTCCCCAATTTTCAAACCCAACTTTACCACCAAGCCTTCATAAATTCTCCATTTACCAGTGAGAATTAAAGTGTCCCCATTCTCTGTGGCATGACAGATGGAGGGTCAAGGAATAAGGAAGGAACATACATGGATTATCTGTCATAGATCAAGTTCTTTTTCTACGTTATTGTATCCAATTCTCAAAAATGTGCTGTACAACTCTGATTCTTTTCCCCAGGGGATGAGATATTGAATTGTTAACCTGGCTACTGCAGCTAGTAGGTGAAGGAACAGGGATAAAACCCAGTGTTCACAACCAACAGTGATGATGCTCTCTTCACATTGCATATAATGCAAGCTGGTCACAAGTCTTCTCTATGCTCACAGAGAGCAGTGGAGTGCACCGCCGGTGGCTAATCAGCATCTATTCCACACATCCTGTTGCCTCTTTCTTACTAGAGCTCTGCTCCTGCTCTAGAACCTACTTCTTTCCCTGCTGGTAGAGGGTGACTTCATGCCCTGCTCAGTTTTGGATTCTGATTGCTCCATTACCAGTCAGTGCATGATGGTGTTCCCCTGTGACTGCCACAGGGGGTATGCCTTAAGTAGCACAAGAAAACTGATAGATAGGTCCACCAGTTTATGCCTGACAGAGGAGTTTCTTTGCTGTCCTCCTGAGTATGAATAAGAAGGCATTGCTATAAGTCATATTCCTTCTGGAAGCCCTCTGGTGATTACAAGGGATACCAGGACCAGATTCAGGAAAAATGTGGAGTTAGAATAGAAGAGAGAGACAGAGACAGAGAGGCTGAGGTTAGAGGAATCTGAGTCTTGATTATGTATATATTATGGATACACTGACTGCGCTGCTCCTCAAGGCTACCAATCTCTGGATTTACACTCATATGAGATAATAAATTTCTTTTTTTTAATTTTTTAATTTATTTATGATAGTCACAGAGAGAGAGAGAGAGAGAGAGAGAGAGAGAGAGAGAGAGAGGCAGAGACACAGGCAGAGGGAGAAGCAGGCTCCATGCACCAGGAGCCCGATGTGGGATTCGATCCTGGGTCTCCAGGATCGCGCCCTGGGCCAAAGGCAGGCACCAAACCGCTGCGCCACCCAGGGATCCCAATAAATTTCTTTTTTGTTCATACTCACTTGAGTTTGTCCAAGAGTTTCAATATTTGCCTTTAAAGCATTCTGACTGATGTGGTTCATCATGGGCCTTAATTGTCACTCTCCATCTCTCTACACCCAGCCACCATCCCTGTGACAGAAGACATAGATGATTTTCCAAACTAGAGAAACCACCTCACGTCCTGGTTGCCTGGTTCCCAACTCATCCTCACATCTTTCCTAAATACCACTTCCTCAGGGAAGCATCTACTGACATTCAGACTGGATGATAGCCCCTAATTATACATTTTTTTCACACTATGTTTTTCCTTCCTCCATTCATCATATCTTCACCGACTGTTTGTGTGATCATTCGCTGTGTGGGTCATTCATGAGATTATGAGCTTTCCTAGGGTAGGGCAAAATTAGTTAAGCTCTGCCCTTGGTGCTCTGTCTCTATAGCACCAAGCCTGGTCTGGGCACACGAAACATTTGTCTGGTGAGTGATGAATGGGTAAGTAAATGAAGAACCAGCCTTTAATAAATGTGTGTTGGATTGGAATGAGATTCAATATATCTGTATGTAATGTGGACTCAGGAGTGATATTGCCAATTAATATACACAGAACACCTTGCATGGCTCCTATGAACCTAATATATTGGTTTGACTCTAGTGTCTTTGAAGGTAGTAGCTGGAGTTCATTTGAAATGTTGTATTTGACAACTTCACTTTATTTCCTTAGCCTAGATTCAGAGGCAGGCAGCATGCCTTTCATTTATCCAACTTATTTGGAGCCTATTCAATAGAATAATCAACCCCCAGCCTGTTCCACACTTGTTGCTTGTCAAAGCCTCCTATAGTCAAGGAAAGGAAGTAATTGGTGCAGGGCACTTAACACAGGGACTGGGAAGTCTGGATTTTAGTTTTGTTCTTTCTCTAAGAACAAGTCTCTATCTGGGACAGTCAGAGTGACCTTTCTTCTGCCATGTGTACAACGAGGCCGAAGAGTGTGATCAGCCTCTAGGAGAAGCCTCCATCTGCACCTCCCTTGCACTCATCCCTCAACTTCTTCTACTTCTCCTCACAGACCACTCTGAGATATTTTTGTCTATCTTCCCAAAATTTATTGTGACCTACCCAATGATAAAACCTTTGACTTATTCACCTGGGCCCCCCAGTACTCGAGGCAGGTATTAAAATTCAATTCAGTTCCATGAGAAAATGTTTCCTGAAGGCTTGTTCTATGCCATACACCATGGAAGTCATGATGAGAACACAGAACATGGACCCTGCAGCCACCGGGGTCAAGGAATCCTCTTGCACCTGAGTACATGAGTGAGATATTTGTGCAAGACAATGGGGTCCTCAAGAAGCACATAGGGTTTGAACCGATACATGAACAAACAGCTCCAGGATGAGGACTGATGAACATCACAGTGCCTTGAACAAAATGAGCCATCTCCCAAAACTCAGTGTGTGCCATATTGAAAAGAAATGCCAGTCTGACACCTAAAGAGAAGAGAAAAGGAATTAAAAACTTACTAGTTCTCTTAATACAATGGAAATAGAAGTCTTTTGGTATAATCTTGAGTGCAGTCTACCTAGATTGCCAAAATGCTACACACAATGTAGTTATTACCCCCATTCCCAATCTGACCAGATTTCTTCTGCCTTTTCCCTGCTTCCCTCAAACTCTCCTGAATTCTGTTGTGGTCTTGTGTACTCCTTTCTTCTCCCATACATTCTAGATTAATTCTGTTCTTCCATGGGCAGCTTGGTGACTTTCCTCATTCAGTAAATTTGACCTCTTCTATTAGCTTCTGAAATCATGATTCTTCACCTGTTTTTCTTTTAATAAAAGACATCTGTGCCAATTAGATGAACACAGAATATTTTTTTTTGAAAGATGGAAAAGAGTAAAAAGAATTTGGTTGCCTTTTGTCCCCATCATGTTAGAGTGAAAACTAAGCTTGGAGTGTGAAATGTAGTTTCTCTTAACTCCATAGTCAATTGCCATGCCATTTTGGACATGTTATTTATTTATTTATTATTTTGCTTCCTTTAGGTCATGTTTTCCTCATCTAAAAACTGGGACAGTGGCAGATGGGGTGGGAGTAGTCCAGGTTATGCAAAAACTGTTTTCATAATGGTTCCATTCCTTCTTATAAAAGGCAAGTTAGGGATTCTATGGACTTTTTTTCTTCTTTTGATGATACTTCTCACCACCAGAAATCAGGAAAAGACATTCTCCCTAGGAGATTCATAATGAAGAATTCTTTTTTTTTAATAAATTTATTTTTTATTGGTGTTCAATTTGCCAACATACAGAATAACACCCATTGCTCATCCCGTCAAGTGCCCCCCTCAGTGCCCACCACCCAATCACCCCCACCCCCCACCCACCTCCCCTTCCACCACCCCTCGTTGGTTTCCCAGAGTTAGGAGTCTTTCATGTTATGTCTCCCTTTCTGATATTTCCCACTTATTTTTTCTCCTTTCCCCTTTATTCCCTTTCACTATTATGTATATTCCCCAAATGAATGAGACCATATAATGTTTGTCCTTCTCCGACTGACTTATTTCACTCAGCATAATACCCTCCAGTTCCATCCACATTGAAGCAAATGGTGGGTATTTGTCGTTTCTAATGGCTGAGGAATATTCCATTGTATACATAAACCACATCTTCTTTATCCATTCATCTTTCGATGGACACCGAGGCTCCTTCCGCAGTTTGGCTATTGTGGACATTGCTGCTATGAAGAATCCTAAAGCTGGAAAGCACACTGGAGAGTAGTGACTCCGACAGCATCCGGCTCAACCCTGATTTGAAAGGAAGTTATTGGATAAATAACTCTCATGTTATTGAAACAAAGGAGTGCTTCCAGTGTGCCCAAATCCCATGTTCCAGGAATGCTAATAGTAATAGTACTATACTTCTCCGGAGATGGGAAATGAAGAATCAGTAATGACAGGGTGGGTTTTACAGCATAGTTTCCAAATAGCCTCTGGAAAGTGCAGCTGGAGAAAGCTGAGGCATTTGGAAGAGAATTTCCTCTGGAATCAGATAGACCTAGCTTGATTCCACCTCTCTGGTTACTAACTGTTTATTCTTAAGCAAGTTACTAAGCTTTTCTGAGGCTGGATATCCTCTTTGGTAAAATGAGATCAATGTTGCTTGTTTCATGGTGTCCTTGTAAGGATTAAACATGGCAACTTAGGTACATATCCCATGCAGTGCCTGGCTTGAGTAGGTGTTTAAGTGTTAACAGGATGACAGAAGGTTAAAGTAAAATTATTGTAGTCTCGGTTTCATAGAGGTCTCAATATATCAGATGTGACCTTCCAAAGGAGAATCAGGAGAGGACAGTGCTATGTTTGCAAAAGAAGGTGGCAGAAAATCAGTTTTGTGCCCTTGCCTCCAGCCCAGAGTCCATCAGGCTTTTATTCTGTACAGGGCAAGAAAATGGTATATAGTTGCATCTATTCATTTTGGCTGCAAATGCAGCCACAGACAATATGAAAATGAATGTATAGCTGTGTTGCAATAAAACTTTATTTATAAAAACAAGTAATGAGCAGTATTTGGCTGGAGGACCACAATTTACTTATAACTGCTATAGACCATGGAAGATGTTGGAATGTCTGGAAAAAAAATATTGGAGATTAGTTGAGAAATTTTGGAAAAAGCCTCTCATTTACTATGAGTCCATCCCCATCCCATTCTTCCTACAACCAAGCATAGAACACTGGGGTGGAGAGCCTGCCCCTTCCCTTCAGGAGATACAGGGAATTTGAAGAGACCGCTGAGAGAGGGGTCATGAGTGAAGTAGGGTCTGATCCAGACCTAAGACATTTAAATAGCAAGGGCTGGCTCACAGCTTTAAGTAGAATAAAGTGGCTACATTGGGGCTGACTTGGACTCTTGGCATTTCTAAAGACAAAGGTTGCACCGTGGTCTCCTGTGGACCTCTGTGGGCTCTGTGTAAGAGATCTCTAAGTTTTAGATCTCTTCAGAGGGGTGAATGGATTTGGGTAGAAAGAAACCAGATGCATATCACATAGATCTAATGGCTAACAGGGGCTCTGCCCAAACAGCTGAAATAGAGACCTGTTGTCTCATATTGGGGGAGTCACAGAGGAGAGCTCCAGCCACAGAGAAAAGGTAACATATCTGAGGAATTCACTGATATTTCCCGAGAGAAGTTCTGCTTAAACGTGTGCCAACCCTAAGGAGGACCTGTGTTCTCTCTCAACAGTTCAACCAAGTAAGACATTTCCTGCCTTGTTCCTCCCCCATCCCTATTCCTGAGCCTTGAAGGAGTCTGAAATCATGACCACGAAAGCAAGAGGGAATAACAAAAGAGCCAGATGGAGAAAGAAAAGGGAGCCCACCAAGAACCTCTCTTTGAGTGCAGGTAGCCAGCTGGTAGTGAGCCAGATCCAGGGAAGGGAAGTAGCTGCAACTGTGAATGAAGTTTGAAGTTTGGCTTGTTTTGCTGGAACAGACAAGCTGCTTCTTGATGAGCTCTATGTTAGTGGCTTATACACCACCCAAAGTATAAGACTAGTCCTAAATATAATCCAGGAGCAGAGCATAACTACCCCCATAGAATAAGTATAAAGGGACAAGGGGATAGAAACTTAAACTACTTTGTCATTGTATCCCACAAATTATGCTTTTTCAAGGCAATGCACACAAATGTTAGTATCCTCTTCATATCAGAGAATGTTCAACTTAGTCCAAATTGAGACAGTAACACTCTATGGCATTGTAGGTACTGGACTTTCATCTACTGAAACAAAAATTTCAATGGGAATCTCCATCCCTCAGACATTATCAGATTATTCAAACAGATCACAAACTATTTGGGGATATAAGCTTAAGGATATAGCCTTGCCCTTCACCTTTAGCACAGTGAGTTTCTCTGCTCTGAATACACCGAATCTAGAAATGTGCCCTACAGCACAGTAATGTCTTAGAATTGCAGCACCATGTTATCGTAAGATCATAGAAATGTTGTTTCTTGGAATAGAGCTTATTAGAAACCTAACCTCGAGATGCCTTAGAATCTAAGATTAAAGCCTCTTAAGATCCTAGCATCTTAGAAGCTTAGGAAAGTAGTCTTATATTTGAAGTACCTCAGAGTAATAAATAGAATCTTAGAAATTTAGAATGGTGGCTTCTGAGAATGATAACATTTAAAACCTCTTTGATCTTATAATCTAGAGATCATAGAATAGTTGAAGGTCAGAATCATACCATGTTCAAACTAGAAAACAGAATTTTTGAGAGATACAATTGAATCTTGAGATCTTGTCTATTTTCACTGCTACACAATTGTTTTAACGAGGATGTTTTTCAACAACAGCACTATTGACATTTCAGACTAGGTCATTCTTTGTTGGGATGAGGACCAAAGGGGGTATTGTCCTGTGCACTATAGATATGCAGCAGAATCCCTGTTCTTTACCTAGCAGTTTCCAGTAGAACCACCTCAGTCATAACAGAGAAGCTTTTCTTCAGCCATTGACGAGTGTCCCAAGTACTGCCAAGATCTCTGAGAGGGGGGAATTGTCTCTGGGGATTCCCACAGCATTTAAAATTGAGTGTGAACTCTGTGCTACGTCTGATCTCATTTGAATCTCATAGTTATTATCCTTCCATTTTACAAGCAAGAAGGTGAAGGTTTAGAGTTGAGTTCCCGGCTCAGGGTCACACAGCTGATAAGAGGTTGGAGAAAGACTTAAAGTCCCTTATTTGATGATAAATGAAAAAGCTGTTTCTCTAAATGCTGAAGCTGACCTGCTCAGCTTACTTTGCTCTTGGCAGCTCCATTAGAAGACACTTCTGTTGAGCAGAATCCACTTCTTCTCCTTCTCTTATTCATTATTCATTAATGATTTTCTGTGAAAAGCCAGTATAGTTAAGAAGTCAGACTCCAGAGTCACACTCTCCAGAGTTCAATACAAGACCCTCAACTTCATTAAAGTGACTTTGGAAATTTCTTCACTTTTTTGCCTCAGCTTCTTCAACTGGTATTTGAGTTTGTACTGTGTGCAAATTGTCCCAAGCCTGAAGGTTTTAAAATCAACATTTATTTTGATATCTTGTATAATTTTGTGAGCCATAAATTTGAGTAGGTTATTAGCTGAGTGACTCTTCTGTTCTACAAGGTGTCAGTGGACGTCGCTTGATGATAATCAATCGGCAGATGGGCTGGTCTGGAGGATTCAAGACAGGTTTGCTTACCTGTTTGTCACCTTGGCAGGCATGATTGGGAGACTGGGCTCATTTGGAACTCTAGGCCATAGGGAAGGCACGGACTCTCCAGCATGATGGCCTCAGAGTGGTCAGATATCTCATATGGAAATTCTGGACTCCAAGAGTGAGATTTGCAGCAATCAAGGCAGACACCATGCAGCCTTGATGATCAAACTTCTGAAGCCGGTGAGCAGCATTTCAGTTGTTTACTGGCCAGTCACAGCCCCACCCATATATATATATATATTTAAGATTTTATTTATTTATTCATTAAAGACATAGAGAGAGAGAGACATAGGCAGAGGGAGAAGTAGGCTCCCCGCAGAGAGCCCGATGTGGGACTCGATCCTGGATCCCAGGATCACGCCCTGAGCCTCAACTGGCAGAAGCTCAACTGCTGAGCCACCCAGGCATCCCCTCACCCATATTTAAGGGGAGGGCATATAGAACCCATGTCAGCATGGAAGGAGAGTCTAAAAATTCACAGTCATGATTTAAAAACCACTGTACCTCTACAAAGAGACAATAATTCTTACCTCATTGGGTTATGTGCGTCTTAAAAAGGCTACACTTGTAAAAATGCTTAGCATATAATGAGTAATCTAAAATGTGAGCTGTTTTTATTTATATGCGGACTCCCATTCACAAGAATATCTCTGCACTTGTAAAATCCCAGTCCTTCTCCCTTCCTACAGCAGTGAAAACCTTGAGGGTTGAGTGGAAGCCAGGGCACTTAAGGACACTGAGTTAATTTAAACACAGGTCCCATGAGAGAGGCTGTGAGATAAGAACATTTCTGTTTTAGAGGATGAAAGAACCGCTTCCATAAATGATCGAGGCAGAAGGGCCAGCCTGGATTTATTCATGTCCATATTGGAAGTGACGGCACGTGTGTGCTCCCCTCATGTAGCTACTGTGCTGGGCACAAGCACCAAATACACTTAGGAGGCGAAATAATAAATCATTAGCAACTGTGAGCTTCTACTTGCATGGAACTGTGAGGGGGGAGGATCCCCCAAGCAATTCAAACTCAATTACTCTGCTCACAGGGTGTTTGAAATGGAAACAAATGAAGAAGGCAATCGCAGAGGCAGGTGGCATTCATCAGTGCAGCTGAATGCGTTTTGTCCTGGGCCACTGGTTAGATTTTGTTAAATGAAAACAGGAGTAAAAAGAATATGAGTAACCTCTCACATGTGTAGAGCATGCCAGAGTTAGCAAAGTAATTTGCCGTCCATCATCCCTTTGAGTTATTCTGTGAGGCCCAAATGGTTAATTCCATTTTACCAATGGGGTGATTGAAGCTTAGACACACCAATGGTCCTGACATTGACCACAGGCTACCAATTGTCAGCCTCAAACCTAGGCCTTTGGGTCCCTGCCTAGACTTCTTTCCAGGGCTCTGGTGTGAGGAGGATGATTATAGAGCAGGCAGGGCATTTCTTTTGCATAGACTCTGTCCTCTCTCCCATCTAAACTTCATCTATCCTGCCAGGTCTTTGAGGCCTGGCACTGATTGGGGCCACTCCCCTGCTGTACAGTTGTCTGTAAAATTCTGGAGCATATGACATCTATCACAGTGACTGTACTAGTTTTCTAGGGTTGCCAAAACAAAGTACCACAGACAGAGGGGCTTAAATAACAGCATTTTATTTTCCCAGAGTTCTGGAAGCTACATGTCCAAGATCAAGGTGTCAGCAGTTTGAGTTTCTTCTGTGGCCTCTTTGGCATGTAGATGTCCCTCTTCTCCCCGTGTCTTCCCATGGTCTTCCCTCTGTGTGTTTGTGTTGTAATCACCTCTTACAAGGACACCAGTCATATTAGGGCCCACCCTAAAGACCACATTTTACTAAATTACCCCTTTAAAGACCCTATCTCCAAATACAGTCATATTCTCAGGCGCTGGTTGTTAGGACTTCAGCATAAAATTTGAGGGACACACTCAGTGTATAATAAGGACCTTCAGAGTAGACTCACCACCTGTCACCACCACTTTTCTGAGGGTGTTCATTCATATTTTAGGTATTGATGCCAAACTGTATCAATCTCTGTTAGGCCCTTATGTACAGTAAGGTACAGTAAAACCACTAGCCCTACTCTCTCAAAATCAGAATGTGAAAGACAGGTACCTCTTTTATTCTTGTTTGTAACCTAACCCTTGATCCACACCTATAAAAAGAGATAATAGTAAAAGTTTGTTTAGTATATGAGAGCCTTAGCTCTCCTCTTGGCATCTCTTTAGCTTAGCCTTCTCCTTAGCCTTAGCTTCTCCTCTTCTTTTCACACTGGAGAACATCTAATTATGAGGACAGTCTCAAAGAGCACACAGCCTAGAGCCCCAAAGATAGCAATTACTCTTTCTGGAAGGCTAGTTCAGAGACATCATTTGTAACTACTTTGGACCTACATGTGACCAGAGGCCACCTGAAGAGACACCTCATAACAAGTCCAGTGTGGCTCTGATTGCATCTTTAGAATCCGGTATTAGAGAAATAGTTTCTGAGTTCAGCTCCAGTCCCCAGAAAGGGTTCCTTTTGTTGAGTTTTGCCCTCAGAGATAGGAAGTGGAAGTTGTGACCATGGGTCTTATATGGGACATATCTAGAAGGGACTCAGGAAATGGTCACAGAAGAGGAGAAGAGGGGCTTGTAAAATGGGATCAAAGTCAACACCTCCATTTTTTGGCATAAACAATTTAGTATTATTTACTGAGACAAGAAGACTAGGGAATGGATTTTTGTGGGGAGGGAGGATTATGCATGATATTCAGGTCTTTGAGTTGTCCACTAGACATCCACATAGAGATGACATGTGGATATTTGGGTATTTGTGTCTGGACTTCTAGTAAGAGATCAAAGCTGGGGGCTCTGGATTAGTGAACCAACAGCATGTGAGTAATGTTTAAAGCCCAGGGCTGGTGAGATTATCTGAGGAGTGATGCAGAAAGAGAGAGATCAGAAATGGGGTTAGAGGGATCCCTGGGTGGCACAGTGGTTTGGCGCCTGCCTTTGGCCCAGGGCGCGATCCTGGAGACCCGGGATAGAGTCCCACATCGGGCTCCCAGTGCATGGAGCCTGCTTCTCCCTCTGCCTGTGTCTCTGCCCCTCTCTCTCTCTCTCTCTCTCTCTCTGTGACTATCATAAATAAATAAAAATTAAAAAAAAAGAATTAAAAAAAAAAAGAAATGGGGTTAGAGCCATCCAGATCCAATGCTGATGCTCTTGCAAGCAGTGCTGGAATTGAGAAAGAACCAGGGGAGACACTGAGAAAAAGTGACCAGGAATATGGTCTGTAAATAGGAGAGGATGATGTCCTGGAAGTAACTACACAAAAAATGTTTTGAGGAAAAGGGAGAAATTATTATATCTAATGTGGCTGTAATGTCACCTGATTAAAAAACAAAATGATAACCATTTGATTTGGCAAGATGGAAGACAATGTATCCTTGGTAAGAATAGACAACGCAGAGGTGGAAGCAAAAGCCTTACTGATGTTAGTTGAAAGAAGAGTGTGAGGTCAGCAAGTAGAAACAAGGACAATGGTCAACTCTTTCAATAATGTTTTTGGTTTTGGTTTTGGGGGGTTTTATTTGTTCGTGTGTTTCCAATAATGCTTTTGAATGAATGAGGCTCAGACTTCAAATGACTACAAGCTTGGTTGCTGACATCATCCTGCTGCCATTTTACAGTTTTGTATACAGAGCACGATGGACTAGAACTTAGTTTGCATTCTCAGTTCCAGTTCAAAATATCCCCACCATGATTCAGTTAATCATGGCCAAGGATTTTTGAAAAAACTGTGGGAGCGTCCAGATCAATCACAAGCTGGACAAAAGGACATTTCTCAGATGAGAAGGGATAGTGCTGGGTTGACAAAACAGAATATAAGTGAGTTCATTAAATCTACATGGCAACTATGTGAGGTAGACAGAGGCCGCACTTTCAGTTTACAGAAGAGAACCCTTAGGATCCTCTAACTCATCAGTGCAGAGTGTAAGTCCATGTCCAGATCTAATGGGCTCCTAAGAGCTCATGCTCATTCTAAATAATATGATACCATGCAGTGAAAGTCAGCACTTCACCCAAATACTGAACCTATAGAGGTGACACTTTATACATCAATGCAATGACTTCTGGAAACCATCTTTCCCCCTTTTTACTCATGCCAGGTGGCCACTCTTTACTCTGACTACACAGAGGGGCCACCTAAGGGTTAAAAGAGGTAATATTCTTTTCTAGGGATATTGAAAGAGTTGTCTTGGTCTTTAAATTTTCCATATGCCTTTCCTAAAAGGCATGAGTAGTAATGTTTGGCTTAAAGAAACCTCTCCTTAAAGAAATGGTCTCCTTCTATTAATTTAACAAGCAGCACAAGATAGTAAGTCTTCCTGAGTTGGTAGGGCACAGATTCTTCTCTGTATATGGGAGGAAAAATGCAAGAGGAAGAATTGCTGTTTGTATGTTCTCATTCATTATTAACTGTGAGTACGTATGGTGGGCTAGGGTCTGCTTTTAGGCAACAAGAGCATAATGTCCTCTTATAAAAGAGAATGAACCTGTGGTACTGGCACTGTTATAATTAAAAAAGAAAACAATGACAAAGCGATTTTGTATTATTTGGAGCCACGTTTTATTTTGTACATAGTATCATAAAATATGCACTTAATTTTGATAACCTATTCCCTTACATCTATAGGATTGCTGAAATGTCAAGCCCTCTTTTGTATTTGTCCTGTCCTGGTAATTCAAGGTAATGCTGATTGCTATGAGTAGACTCACAGAGGTGAAACAATTAGAAGAATGGTAGATTTGTTTCTCACTTAGCAAACGTTCAGCCTCTTGGGCTACTTTAGGATTGAGTTAAACACTGTAATTTGCTGTGAGAGTCTAAGTCTTTTCCAACACCAGCCTATATTTTGATTCTTGAAGATGGGATTGATTCAACCAAGTACTGGGCTTTTATAGTGATGGCTGTGTGGGTTGACTATAGCCTGTGAGGCATGAGGGCAGCCGACTGTAGCACAGAGAGGAAGTCCCGATTTCAACAGTTTGGAGTCAATCAGAGTTGCTGCTGTGGCTTGGTAGATCTTTGTTTTTGAGCAGGTTATCCTTAATTTGGATCAAGTACTCCTACCCCTAATGCTGGAATAGCAAGTTAGATTAGGGGTCTTCGTGAACTTTAAATAGTGATACTCAGTGATTTGCAATAGCCAAGACACGGAAACAACCTAAGTGTCCATCAATGGATGAGTGGATAAAAAAAGAAGTGGTGTATATAGTCAATGGAATAATATTCCACCATGAGAAAGGAAGGAAATCCTGCTGTTTGCAACAATATTGGTGGAATGTTTGAGCATTATGCTAAGTGAAGTAAGACAGTCGGAGAAAAACAAATCCTGCTTGGTATCATTTACATGTGGAATTTAAATAAAAAGCCAAATCATAGAAACAGAAAACAGAAAGAGTTTGTCAGAAGTTGAGGAGTTGGAAAAATATGGAAAAGTTGGTAAAGAGGTAGAAACTTTCAGCTATAAGGTGAATAAGGTCTGAGGATCTTTAAGAAAAGAAAATTGTAATACACAGCATTGTCGACTGGGCACATGGGAGAAATATTTGCAAAACATTTCTTTTGTCCTATGTTGGCTTCTTGATTTTCCTTCTATCATAGAAAGGATCATAGAAGTACTGACCCCCCTGTGGGACTGTGGTCAGAATGAAAAGCAAAGCTTTGAGAAATGAATAAGGGCCAATAGAAGGAACATACAACGTAAATTTACTTTGTTCAGTTTCCAAAAGAAAAAAAAATTGTCAGATTGTTAATAAAACAAACAAAAGTATATGATGAAGTATGCTGCTAAATAGCATGTCATTATACTGACACACGATAAACAGCAATATTTTAAAAACTACTAATATAACAAAAGTCAATCCCTGCCTTAAGCAAGGAATCAGTGGTTCCCTCATATACTGTCTCATGCTATATCTACGTAATAGTGGCTACTGCTATCATGCTTAATACTCAACCATTTTGATAACCATGAGGTTCCAAAATTTCTGCCTTGCATGTGAATGACCTATGAGATTGATTTAAAAAAAAAAAAACAACTTTGAGAATAGCATTATTTCTGAGAACCGGCTCATATTTTATTGTAGTTCATCCTTAATAACCTTGCAGAATGGGCATAGCTATACCCATTTTATAGATGTGGGAACCTGAGCCTTAGAGCTCCATCTAGAGATGTCGTCCAAGGCAAGGGGTAGCACTGATACTTTAACGTAGGCATTTGTCTTCAGGTCAACTCAGAGCTTGTATTTAAAACACATTTTTTGAAAGTCATGTGTTATACGTATTTTATTTCCATCAGATATATTAAGATAAGTGATGATGTTGATAGAGCATTGCCCTAAAACATGTACATATAAGTAAAACAGAATGGAGGCATAGAGAGATAAACCTGAGGTTCAAGTTCATCTCCTGTATTTATTAATGACTGCTTTGTACTAGCCGTTCTTAGGGACCTTCTTCTCAATTGTCTGCCTGAGTTTTCTCAATATGCTCATTTCCAGGTGAGGAACTCAAACTGTAGAGCTATGAAATGATATGATTAAGATCATAAAACAAGCAGATGTGGGAGCCAGCATTTGAACAAAGGCTTCCTTAATGCAAACCCAGTGCTCCTTTTACTGTTCTCACTGTATAGCTAATGAATATGAGGGCATTTAATTAGCCCTATAGAAGTTACTGAAAACCACATTTCAAAATTTCCTAAGTAAAGGGCATCAAATGACTGGATAACAGACTACTCCTTCCTGCTCATTTGGAAATGATGCATCTATGTAAATGCTCATGATCACAAAACAGGTTAAAAGCAAGTTGTAGCTGAAGGGTCAGCAGCCAGAAAATGTGCATCTTCACATTAAGAGAGGCTGAAGATCTGGGAGGACAGTGTTCAAGGTCAGTTTAAAAGTCAGATTCACAGGTCAATGAAAGATCTTTATTTACCTATCTCTTGTTGGTACTAATGAGAACATAGCAGTCTAAATCATCACATTACCATGCCTGGCATGCTAACTGATGAGCAGGAGCTGATCAGGAAAATTTGATGAGAAGACATTCTGAGAAAGAGGTAAGTAATGAAGATTTATTTTTAAAGTATGAGTCAGTGCCTTGAGAGCCAGTATGAAATGCCTATTCACGGAATAGATCCATAATACTGGGAACTCATTAAATCTTAGTTGCATTGAATGGAAAGGAGATTTCTCTGAATGTTTTGGTTGTGTACATGATTTCAGCAATCCTAGAACTGTATGAGCTACATCTTCCATACTTAGGACCCCTTGGGATTCACCCAGAGAGGTTGAATCAGGGATTTTGGATTCTAGTCATTGTTCTACACGAGCTACCTGACGGTGAATAAGGTACCTAAACTCTCTGAGCCCATCTGTCCTATGTTCTCAAGCATAATTACTGAAAATAACTCCTTATATCAAGTGCTTTCTATGTCCAGTCGCTGTGTTAACATTAAAATTACTCAAGTGAGGGAATCCCTGTGTGGCTCAGTGGTTTAGCGCCTGCCTTCGGCCCAGGGCGTGATCCTGGAGTCCTGGGGATCCAGTCTCACGTCGGGCTCCCTGAATGGAGCCTGCTTCTGTCTCTGCCTCTCTCTGTGTGTCTTTCATGAATAGATAAATAAAATCTTTAAAAATAAATAAGATAAAATTACTCAAGTGAAACTGGTATCTAATACTGAGAAAAATAGGTATATAACTGAAAATACTGTGAATCAGGATTGAGTGTCATGAAAAATATCCAAATACAAGTCTTGCAGAGTTCAAAATATGGGGTGGTCATTTCCTGTATTTTGTAAATGGGGGATTTGTTTCTTTTCATTGTGAAGGTACCTCTCCAGATATTCTGTAGGTAGGGCTACAATGTTATGATAACACCAGTCTCCAAATCTAATGAATCATCACAATTATTTGAGAATAACCTTTTCTTAAAGTGAATGTTTTCAGGACCTATGTCCTATAATTATAAAAATAATTCTTTTAGTACAAGTTGGGCCCAAGAATGTTTGTGGAGCACTCTCCAGGTGATGTGGATGTTTGCCTAAGTTTGGGGACTTATTCAAGTGACCTTTAAATTTTTCTACTGAATATACATCACCAAATAGTTATTTCTCATCTTCCTTTATTTTCGAGCTGCCAACAAGCTCACCTGCCTTTACTTTTGGTATGAATATTTTTTTCACCATGAAATTTTACTTCACTGAGAAAGTTGGATCCATCTAAAAAGAACTATTTCATCTTTCTTCCACCAAACCTATACCTTGTATCTGCATACTCTGCCTTCCTTCCTACTGCAAGGACGATATGTCCCTATGTTGTCTGCTTTTCCCATTCAGACACTGCATTTGTGATTATCCCTTTTTTCTTTCAAAACAGCAAATTCTTTTTTTTTTTTCTTCTGGATCAATTATTCCTGCATACAAATATACTATGATATCTTTTGTCTTTCTTCTGCTTTTTAATTTTATTTTTTTTTGTCTTTAAAGAAATTCTTTTAAAGATTTTATTTATTTATTCAAGACAGAGAGAGAGAGAGAGACTGTGTCAGCACATGAGCCAAGGGAGAGGGGCAGACAGAGAGGGATAAGCAGACTCTTCAATGAGCAGGGATCCCAAGATCATGACCTAGATGAAGACAGATGCTTAACTGACTAAGCCACCCAGGTGCCCCTGTCTTGAAAGAAATTTTAAAATCAATCTTGCTGGACTCCTACTTGTTTTCAGCTTCCTTTTATAACAAAACTACTAAAAATATTTTAAATATCCAGTTACTCTATACCTACTGTTCTTTCCTTACTCATACCAATGAGGCACTTATGGCCTAATTTCTGTGATTATACTCTAAAGACCTCTGAAGATTTCTGTCCCACCAGTTCTCTGGCTCTAGTCCTGAGGCTGTCAGATGTCTCAGCTGCATTTGACTTCGTAAGTGTCCTTTCTATATGAAACATTTTTAGCACTTGGTTTCTGAGATACCACACCTTCCTGGATTTTCTTCCTTTTCACGGGCCAGTTCTGTCACCACTGATCATCTATTTCCTCCTCTCTCATTGTGTGATCCTAAACACATTACACAACAGCTCCATGTGATGCCTGGATCATTCTGTAACACTCCTTTTTCTTATATTTGGCCCAAATTGTCATGTATTCTTTTTAAATCCTAAATGACCCATCCTATCCGACAGACATTGACGTTCTTTGTAATAGGTCTATAAGGGTGAAAATTGCTGAGTTATGGGCCAAGGGAGGAGGTTAGGGAGGAGATAAGATTTTTTTTTTTCCCCACAGACATCTATGAATTCATTCTTTGAAACAGATATTCCAAGGTTTTCATTATGGATGTTTTTCCTTATTAAAGGAAACACAATTCAGCTTTAGATGCATTTCAGCCCCTCTTCTCCTTCCAAATGCCTGCTTTAATATATTGTTTTATGTAACAACAGTGGAATGTCCTTGTGGGAGTGGTACAGACAGTGGCAAAAAACTCAACCCACTTCCACAATGGTGATTTGGACATACAGAGATCTTCCCGACAGGCTCAGGGTGAATGGGGCACACTGAGAAGGAATTTACTCCAAGGATCACTGAACCATTCAGATTTCTGTTTGGCACCTGAGGTTTGGAGAGGAAAACTGGGGCCCAGTCCAGAGTCGACACTGATACTGTCTTCTCACAGGAGAAGTTGATTGTCCCTGAGGAGACATCAAGAAGACTATGTAAATCAAAGTCATTCACTTATTTATTCACCTAACAGATGCATATTAAAAATTTAGTATTGCAAAATATGCTTGGAATATGTAAAAAAATAAAACAAATAAAAGTCTTTCCTGCTGAAATAATCTTGAAAAAGAAAAATAAAGCTGAAGGCATCATAACTCCAGATTTCAAGTTATACTACAAAGATGTAGTAATGAAAACGGTATGGCACTGGCATAAAAATAGACACATAGATCAATCGAGCAGGTTAGGAAGCCCAGAAACAAAGTCATGGTTGTATGGTCAATTAATCTTCAACAAAAGAGGCAAGAACATGCAATGGGAAAAAGATAGTCTTCTTAACAAATGGCGTTGAGAAAACTGGACAGTTACACGCAAAAGAATGAAACTGGACCATTTTCTTACACCATACACAAAAATAAACTCAAACTGGATTAAAGATCTAAATGTGAGACCTGAAGCTATAAAAATCCGAGAAGAGAGTATAAGTAATAATTTCTCTGACATTGTCTGTAGTAACATTTTTCTAGATATATCTCCTGAGGCAAGGGAAATAAAAGCAAAAATAAACTATTAGGACTACAGCAAAATAAAAAGCTTCTGCACATCAAAGGAAACTGTCAACAAAACTAAAAGGCAACCTACAAAATGGGAGAAAATATTTGTAAATGATGTATCTGATAAAGAGTTAGTGTCCAAAATATGTAAAGAACTTACACAACTCAACACCAAAACCACAAAAAAATCCAGTTAAAAATAGGCATTAGACATGAACAGACATTTCTCCTAGAAAGACATCCAGATAGCCAATAGACCTATGAAAAGATGCTCAACATTACTCCTCATCAGGGAAATGCAAATCAAAACCACGAGATATCCTCTCACACCTGTCAGAGTGACTAAAATAAGAAGCACAAGTGTTGGTGGAGATGTGGAGAGAAAGAAACCCTCATGTACTATTGGCAAGGATGCAAACTTGTGCAGCCACTGTGACAAACTGGAGGTTCCTCAAAAATGTAAAAATAGAAGCACCCTACAATCCAGTAATTACACCACCAAATATTTACCCAAAAAATACAAAAGCACTAATGTGGAAAGATACATGCACCTGTATGCTTATTTCAGCATTATTTGTGATAGCAAATTATGAAAGCAGCAGAATGTTCATCAATAGATGAATGGATAAAGAAGATGTGATACACACACACGCACACACACACACTGGACTATCATTCAAACATAAAAAAGGATGCAATTTGCAACAACATGGATGGAGCTAGAGGACATTATGCTAAGTGAAATAAGTCAGTCAGAGAAAGACAAATACCATATGATTTCACTTATACATGGAGTTTAAGAAACAGAACAAATGAACAAAGGGGAAAAAAAAAGAGAGAAACAGACTCTTAATTACAGAGAACAAACCGATGGTCACCAGAGGGGACGGGTGAAATAGGTGAAGGGGATTAAGAATATATTCATCATGATGAGCAGAGTTATGTACAGAACTCTTGAATCATTGGATTATACACCTGAGACTAATACAACACTGTATTAGTTACTAACTAATAATTTTAATTCCAGTAGCTAACTACACTGGAATTAAAATTAAAAACCTAAAAAAATGAAAAAAAGTGGGGAAAAAAATAAAAAACATACATCCCAAAGAACGAAAGAAAGCATTGCCTTTCTTAGTCTAAAAAAAAAAAAAAAAAAAAAAAAAAGGTCCTCCCTTTGTGCAACTTATATTCTACCAAAGGAAGACGGAAAATAGATAATATACATAATAATTAGGTAAATTATTTCCTACATGGTGATAAATAACATGGGAAAACGATTTAGAAATAAAGCAGCTTATGGAGCACGGGGGTGGGCTGAAGTGTTAAGAAGCATAATCAAGTCTTTATGAGATGGGAGACCTTGAGATATTGCCTCATCATTCAGGGCTATGGATAGAATGATTTTTTTTTTTTTTTTTTTGCCATGAGCGCATATCTTTTCATACAGGCTTTAAGGGAGGGTCAAATATCTCTCTACAATATTCCAGGATAAAGAGGGTCAATTAAAGTCGCGCTTAGACTTAGGGTCGTCTTGGGGAGCAACCAAACCTGACCTACAACTATTGAAAGAGTTTCCTTTGAGGACAGAGCTGTCCCCTCCCTCTTGCAGTTGATTTGCTTTTATTTACTGGTCTTGACACTGGAGGAGTAAAAGCACCAGTGGACTAGGTTATCAACTGGGAAGTACAGGGGTGGTCTGAGCTCAAAATAAAAGGATAAATGAGAGTGCAGGTTTTTGGTTCAGCAGCTTCACCTCTGGCTCAGAAGAGAATCTACACAGCAAAACCACTGGAGTTGCAGCAGCAAAGCTAAGATGTGACATGCCCTCAGCTAGGAACAGCCACCTCGGTGCTGTTGGGAATCAGTAGGGACGGGGCTCACATGCTCCGGGCTCTCTGGAGAATGAAAGGAAGAGAGAGGAAAGAATCATGAGGACACTGTGAGATGTGCTGTGCTTCCCTCTGAATAGTGTGAATTTGACCCGGCTAAAACTGTGTTTAACTGCAGTATAACATCATTTGCTCTCAGGGTCTAGGGAGGCTGGGTGACACCTTATTTATGGGCACATAAATACACCCACAAAACTGGGAGTAACGTGCTTAGTCAAGCTCTGGGTTTAAATAACTCCAAAGAAATCCTGGTGATATATTTATCACTTCACAAACATACACACTGAGTACCTTCTATATGCCATTTATGAAGCAAACTGAGGTTTAATAAACATTTCTCATTTTTAGTGTTCCAGCACCCAATATTCTTCTAATATCACTCAGTTTTGCCTTCGGAAATAGCATTTCTCCCACCACGTGTATTCTTGGTGGGAGAAAATGCCTCTTTGTACTACTAACGTTTTAAGAAGACAACCCTCTTCTCACACTGGGGAAGCCCGGATTGTGCTGTGCCAGGGACCCAGGGTCACCCAAAAAGATGTTCTCTCCAGCCTGTTAGAAATTCAAGCCAATGGCAGGACATTAGAAATAGTGTAGTGAATGCAGCCGCATGGATGTTTTCTCCTTCACAACCAAGTCTGATTCCCAAGACCTTTCTCCCTACACACCTCTGTTCCTCTGTCTTCCAACACCTGGGGGAGATGTTGACTCCCTGCCCACAAGGCGCCTACAGGCACTTTCTTTGCCTCATTAGTCTCATCATCTGGTATCATATTCTCAAAATATTTATTCAGTAATTATTTTAAGGGACCTACTCAGTGTCAAGCAACATTCTAGACCCTCTACTCTAGGGAGCATTAAACTGTGTATGACATCATTCCCACACCCAGGAAGCTTACAGTCTAAGGAGAGAGATTATATATTTGCAAAAACAATAACTATAACAGTCATATATTAAAAGGAGGCATTTGGAAACAGAAGAAAGTATTATGGAAAACCCTTCTTGTAAGGAAAGTGTTTAAAAATGAGGATCAACCAAAACTTTCTTGCAGGTTTTTGAGATGCTTGTGGGATGATTTAGCTCATGATAACAGAAGAGGGAGCCACAAACAACAAGAAAAAAAAAAAAAAAAGCAGGCAATGTTTAACTCACGCCTATGACCACCGCTCTTGGGAACAGAAGCATTGTTCTCTGCGCATAGTGACTTTTTTATCAATCCAGGGCCTTGAGAATAGCGTGCTCTAACTTTAACTAAATCCTAATACATGTTGTTTCTAAAAGCCCAAAATTCTGTCCCCTTTTATTTAAAACTCATAGCTGTACCTTGAAAATAAACCCAAGAGTAACACAAGATTGTAGCTTTCTCCAAAGGTATAGATTCAGGCACCTGAAATAAGTGGTTAGTTAAAACAACCAGGGAAAATTTTAAAAACAGCTCCTGATTCTTCCTAAAGAGGAGGATCCTTTGGACAGAGGTGATGGAGCACCAGATTTAACCACCACCAAGCTGGTATTTTTTTGAGGAATATTACAGGAAATTGAGTTCAATTTCCCTTTGAACATAGGTTGGACCTACTCTTGCAAGGCGTGTTACTTTTTTTCTCTTTACGTTTGGGGGAAACAGAGACAATTTATATTCTGTGACTGTGGGCTATTTTTCTTACATAACTCATATTAAGATATGAGTGCCATTGCCCAGAAGATAAATCATACACTCTGCAATAAGGGAAGATAACAGGCAAAGTTTGCAACATGCCTATGAATATCCTCTCTGTGCCAGAAATTAGATTTGCCTGTTTCAATTAGAGTATGTAGAGAAATCTATCTCTTAGCGTTCAAAAAGGTAAAAGGCTTATGAATAGAGGTTTCCGTGACACCTCATTTCTGCTCCATATGGGGAAAAAAAAGAGATGGGAACATGTTCCCTTTTGTAAGCAGTGGCTTATTTGAACCTGTGGAGTTTGGCTGAGTCTAACAGGCAAACTCTTCAATGTTCACCCATTTGTACAAGTAGGTTAGGGCGGGCCAGGACCTAGTGCCACTCCCACGTTTGAAAAAATTTCCTCTTTGCCAGAGGCAGCAGCTGAATGCAGGAAAAGAGTGAGCATTGCTCCAAAGAGTGTTGAATAAAGAAATCGCGAGCACCTTTTGACTGCTCCCTATCTCGAAGTATCCCATGCCTCACTGCATTTAAAATAATAAACATGAGGTTGTATCCAGAGAAGGGAGTCGTTTCTATTTTTTTAGGGTTGTGTTCTTTTGAGAATGAGCAGCTCTCATGTCAAGGAGGTAAGACAAGCTTCGTGGAATTTGTGAGTATTTTTCTCCAAAGCCCAGAGCAGTGGTTCGTCCTCAGTGAAGTTCTACAAATAAGGAAACATTTGCTCGGAGGGCGTGGACAGCACAGCACATATTCAGAAAAGCCAATGTCACACGTATCCAAAGGCTCCTCTCCAGCCGAAAGTCTTTTGTGAATGCCCACGAGGCAGGATATCTTCTGAGGTCTTTTTTGGGTGTAGGACCTTAGTTAAAGTTGTATCCCATTCAACTCCCAATGAGAAGTAGTCCCGTGGTGTTCCAAGTTCTTCCCTTTTGTTTTCTTTCTGGATGGGATCAAGGGAGTGCCAATTTGTGGCCTGAATAATTGAAGAGCTGGAAGCCCAGGAGGCAGAAAACCGCCCTTTACAAACAAGTCTTTAAAATGAACAATAGAGGCTTTCACTTCTCTCTCATCACCTGTCCTCCCATTGAATCAGAAACATTTGCGAAGTTCCCTGGTGCCCTGCTCCCTCATCGGTCCTTGTCCAATCAAACACAGCCTTCTTTTCCAGTCATCAGGATGAAAAATGGTAATTGTTCTATTACTAAAAGGCAGGTAACCTCAAATATTTATGATAGTCCTTTGTAGTAAATATTGTAAATATCTCTCCAGCCATAGACTAGAGACCATACTCTAAGTCTTTGTGATGTAAGGGGAGGCTAGCCTTGCAGAGAGAGAAAAATCAAGCGGAAATAATAGTAATTTACACCTCTACAGGAATTAGAGTTCACACCATGATGTCACATGTACCTTTTGATCTTTCTCACCAGTACCAGTTAAGACAATCTAGTATTATTGTCTCAATTTTACAGCTACACCTCAGAGAGGTTAACAGATTTCTGTAAGGTCACACAGTCATTTGGCAGTGAAACTAGAATAGAAAAAAAAATCTTCTGGTTCCAAAACCTGTGATTTTTCTCACTACTTCCCAATAGTAGTGAAACAAGCAGGACACTCTTTGTTGTTATTATTGTCTTATTTTTGCTATCGTGGAGAAAGAGAGGTTAGTCATTTTCTAACAAGACCAATATCATTTAGAGGCAATTTATATGCTGATTAGATTCTTTAGCTTTGACATCAGAATTCTTGGATTTATTTTTTTTTAAGATTTTATTTATTTATTTATTCATGAGAGACACAGAGAAAAAGAGATAGAGAGGCAAAGGCAGAGGCAAAGGGAGAAGCAGGCTCCATGCAGGCAGCCTGACATGGGACTCGATCCTGGGTCTCCAGGATCACACCCTGGGCTGAAGGCGGCACTAAACGGCTGGGCCACCTGGGCTGCCCATGATTTAAATTCAGAATTCTATTAGTAATTGGCTATACAAACTTGAGCAATTAAAAAAAAACTACTAATCCCCTTTTACCTTAGCTATAAAATGGGGCTAACCATAGTACCTACCACATATGATTATCCTACATTAAATGGATTAAGAATACATATAAGACACCCAAAAGTCTTTAGAAAAAGGTGACATTTCCAGGGGTGGTGATATGGGTGATAATAGGTGTGATTGCGGTGGTGGTGGAGATGATGATTGTGATGGTTGTAGTGACAGTTGTGATGATGGTGAGATATTGGTGGTAATGCTCATGTTGGTGCTGTTGTTGACTGTGGTGGTGGCGATGATGATGGCAGAGGTGATAGTGATGGTGCTGTTTGTGATGGTGGTGATGGTGTTGGTGATAATGGTGGTGGTGATGGTGGTGGCAGGAGTGGGAGTGATTGTAGTGGTAGTGTTGGTGGCAGTGGTGGTGATGTGGTGCTGTTGATGGCAGGGGTGATGGTGGTGGTAGTGGTGGAAGTGGTGGTGGTTGATGTTGATGGTGATGATGGGGGAGGTGGCAGTGATGGTGCTGGCGGTGCTGGCAGTGGTGATGGTGGTGGCAGGAGTGGGAGTGATTGTGGTGGTGGAGATGATGGTGGTGGCGGTAATAGTCGTGATGACAGTGATGATGTTGGTAGTGATGATAGTAGTAGAAGATATAGTCTATAATTCAAAGGTGTGGAAACTGATGTGTTGAGAGAAGATCTGACTCATGTCCATAAATTTTGAGTTCAGCAGAATATTGTGATCCTTAGTGTACTTCTTCTTGCTCTGGGAACCAGGACTCCAGAAAGATGCAACCTAAAATTATAAAGTCAAGAAGAATAAACTTTTCTAATCTCATTGAGCTTGTGAATGACGCCTTTTTTATTTTGTTCTTGGCATTAGAGGGTAGAGGTAATTTCATGTGTTTGTACTTGACCTATTATGGAATAGGTCTTGGCCAAACAACCAGTGAGGATTTTACCAACTATTAAGCATGTCCACACTGATTATATTTTGAGAACCAGGTAGATTATTTCTGGGAGGGTTTATGGTCCTTGTGGCCTCTCTGTGGTAGACACATTGACTTCAAAGTATCCTACTTCTTTCTCCATGATGACTCTCCTTGTGGGATAATTCTCTTTCCCCATTCTTTTGATGTCATGGTGACTACAAGATGCACATTGGCCAATAAAATGTGAACAGAAGTGATATGTGTCCCTTTTGGGAATATCTCTCCTCTGCCTGCCTTAAGAGCAGCTGTGATAGACACCTTCTTGTCAGCTTTGCCCTATATGAAGAACTATAGGAAGCAGACTTGAGGCTGCACTATAATGTGTACATAGTATGACTGAGAAATAAACCTTAGTCTATTTTGAAATTATTTGTGCAGTACAGTTTAGCCTGAAAGATATATCTCTTTAGGTAATGAGCTACTTAAGGTGCCTACCATGCTTTGACTACCATTAAATCCATATTACCTACCTTAGTGCCTAGAATATACTAGGTACTCAAAACACTGTTGAGTGGCAAGTAAAATTACTATATCTATTAGTACTGCCTTAGTTTGCAAACTCATCAATATGTCTAAATTTTGAAATATTACTAACCTTTATCATCCAATTATTTACAAATAATGGTAAGTCACTCAAGATCTTATACATAGCAGACATTTAATTCATACTGATATTCTAGAGTCAGCTATGGCTTAGCCTTCCCACATTCCATAGCATTTGATAACATGCCACAATAGACTCTGAATTCCTCAAAGACAAACATTTTGTTTTATTCATATTTATTTCCTCATAACCTTGATCATCCTATCACATTTGTCACAACTCTAGGATCTGGCATTTAACACGTACTTGGTAAATGACTGAAAGAATGATTATAAAGAAATATATTTGTGATATATTTGACAGCTTGACAGGAATAAAGTTACTCAGAGAGAGAGAGAAAGAGAGAGAGAGAGAGAGAGAGAGAGAGAGAGATTTCCATCTCAAATAGTACGTATCTATTCTCTTTAACTAAAAACTAGCCAGTGATCAGCGGCTGACCTATAGAGTTAACCATGTTTATGCTATTGAGTGTTAGGCTAATTGTAGCTTTACTGCTTAAAGGTGCCATACAGAATATAGAATGGTTAGATAATTCGGAGACAGAATTGTATTGCCATTGCCATTGCCATTGGGGTGTGTGTGTGTGTGTAGGTGTATTTGTGTGTTTCTACTTAATTGATAAGCACTCCTGACAATGGGGAATTGCAATTAGTATAATTTTCATGATGAATCTCTGCAAAATTTGATTTTATGAAACCCAAGTAGAGAGTGAATTTACTCACATTTATAAAATTTGTGGGGTCCATATGGGTGAGCAGATTGCTTTATTCACAGGTTGTCCCATGTGGGGGTTATAGCCAGAGATAAATATCCCTACCTCTCTGTCCTTGATGTCAGAATGAATCAACTTGCAGGAGTCAGTGCTTACGGTAATTTGGAGCTAACCACATGAACAGCAATTACTCAGACATACCAGGGCCTGGGCAATTGGAATCACCTATAACCTACTCCTTGCCTCGTGCCTTCTTAATATAATTCCTTCTTCATTGTACCACCAGATTCAGCTTCCTGAATCACCATCTTTATCAGGTTATTTGTAGCCTTCAATGGCTTCACTTTGTCTGCAAAATAAAACCCAAGCACCTCAGACTCACATTCAGTGCTTTCTGCCAGTCTTGCTTCTACTATCTCCCCAGGCTTACTCCTCACCTCTCACCTGCACAAATTCCAAGCTGCACTCACCTGGATCACTCCTCAATATCTGCTTCTGCATCTTATTCTCATCTGCCTCCTCTTCTTGCTCCTGTCCCTCCTTCTGTCCAGAAAACACTTTCCATCCTCTTCACAGTCATTTACCTGATAAATATTTACTGAGTATTGAACTATAGGTCTGGTCCTGTTCCAACTACCAGGGATATAGCAATTAACAAGAATGCTTAGGTCCCTGTTCTCTTGGAGCTTATAAAGAAATCTATTTTAATTTCTAAAACATCCTCAAATTTCCTCATTTGGGTACCTCCTATAGTTTGTTCAACTGGATGTGTTCTTTCTTCCTGCCAAATAATTTAGCACTTCCTATATCACCAAATTGTATGTTTACCTTAACTCTACATTTTGAACGGTAAGTTCAAATGGAGAGGAAGATCATAACCTCAACTTACATGTTTCCACAAACATGGTTCCTGGAACATGGCATATCCCCAAAATATTCATTATTATTTAAAGAATTATTAACAAAATGAATCAATACTAGGTAACCTCCTTTGAACGTGTACTATGTGCCTAGCCTTGTACAGTGTACTTCAAATACATAATCTTCATTTCCACCACAACCTGATACGGTGCATGTTATCTTTCTAGCTTTATAAATAAGAAATTAATCTTCGTGGAAAGTAGGCAGCATGGAGTTTTTGGGAAGAATGGAGCATTTTTCTCTCAAATAGTCTTCAGTTCCTGTCTCTTACTATAGACTTGGCCTGTAATTGGATACTGACCTTATAGCATCAACTGTGCGTATGATAGAGAATATAGGTTGACCCTGGTATTACTGAGTTAGGGGATCATGTAGACTAATTCTTCTTTGGAAGAAGTTTGGCTGCAAAGTTGTTACGGCCAAACTGGGATTCAAAGTTAGGTCTCTTTTACTCCAAAGCCCACAGATTTTCTCCACACCACTCTGCTGAATAAGCAGAATAATGGAAATGACTCAAAGGCATCCACTGTAGCAAAGGCTCATGATGTCTTGCCTACCTCCCTTAAGCACTGACCTGTAAAAAACAGAGGGCCATGTATTCCGTATACTTGTGGGGATTTTATCTGGCCATGAAAGCAGTGGCAAACCGCATGTGCAGAATTCGTGTTTAAAGATCTGTTCCCCCCCCCAAAAAAAATTTAAAAAATAATAAAGATCTGTTCCCAACCATTATCACACAGAGACTTACTATATAGACACCCCAGCTTGCTTCCTTCTTAATTGGGGTAAATAGGAAGCAGATTCTACACCATATCCCACATTTCTTCAGTGCAGTTAGGCTTCCATTGTCACAGAGGCAACTTGCTTGATAATGTACCTGATAGTGGCCTGCTTCCATTCCCTATCTCACTTTTCCATTTGTGGTCAGTATTTCCTAGAATCCCTCCACACTCACATCACACACATGTACGCCCTATACTCAGATTCTCATCTCAGGATCTGTTTCTGGTCAAACCCATATCAAAACACTCGCCTGATTTTTAGTTATTGGTGCTTGTCTTTTCTTCCCTGTCTGTGCCCTCTACTGCCAACATACTCACCTTAGCTCATTTTATGAACCAAAGGCCTGTCACCCATAAGCTTGGCACTGCTTGGTTTCAGCTTTGAGCCCTCAGCCAATGTGTTGTTGTGGCAAAAGCTCTTTTTCTGCACGTTGTCATGATGTTAGAAGTGTTTGCTGTCCTCCCAGGGTCAGTTTTTCCAGGCTGGCTCTAGTTTGAGGGAATTCATAGAAGCCCACTAACAGATTCTTTGGCTACCTTCCTCTTGTGTGGACAGCCTCACCCATACCTAGGGCAAAGATTTCCTTTCCCAGTTCTCTTCTTCTTTTATTTATTTATTTATTTATTTATTTATTTATTTATTTATTTTATTTTATTTTTATTTTTTTCTAGTTCTCTTCTTAAGGACTCTTTGCAGGTCTGGTCCCAAAACTTACTGATGGGGAAACTTTACCTTGTTTTCTAATTCTTCCTGGGCCTTTCCTGGGTAATTTGAATCTGATTCTCATTCTTCAAGTAAAGAATGTGCAAACCTTACCCCTGTACTAGAATCCAAGGATATTTTCTCTGGATGGAGAGTTTATCATGGCCCTTGTGTTGGTGCTTTGGTCTGGGTCACAGGTAAGTATAAACCATCTTTTCTTTCTAGTGTATATTTTACTGACCCCTTCTCTGCCCAAGGTCATGGGCCTTGTTCCAACTGATTTAATTATCTTGTTCTGAGAGGCATTATGGCAAGGTGGTAAAGACATGAGTTTTGTAGTCAGACCTGGGCTCAAATACTATCAATTACCAGCTATTCAAACTTGAGAGTATATCAGACTTTCTGATCTCTAATTGCTTTATATAAAAACTGAGGCAGCATCAATGACTACAAAGTATATTTTAAAAAATAAAGGAAGCATTTTGCATGTATTTGTTAATAGGTGTTGAACATTCAGTAAGTAGGAGCTATAAGTCATATGTCTGGCATTTTTGGGAATTATTTTTGAGTTTTGTTTTATTTTTAAGTATTCCAGATAACTCAGAGATACTTGCATCTCTCCTTGATAATAAGAAGAGTTTAGAATTTATATCAACATTCATGGAAGACACATGCCCTAGTTGAGTAGTCTTGGATGATTTCAGAGGTCATAAGCACAATCATCTTCACCTCTGACACAGCTGAACAGTGAGTAATGACTGACTTAGGATGTCTTGCTGGGAGGCCATGGGAAAAATTATGGAGTTGTCAGCGGCAGTGATTTGGGTTACATCTTTACGTTGGTCATTGTTTATCGTGCCAACCTTGGGTGATCTTCAAATCCACTCAGTCTGAAGCATCTATCATCTGACATCATCTGACATCATTTGGGGCTATGAAAGGGTATAATCTAGTACCCTCACCCTCTCCCTGGACATCAAGAATCATCACTACTCCTTCTTCCACAAACAAGTTGGATTTTATACCATGTCACTGGATATTTCACTTTTATTGTAAAATTTTCCAAAAGATTAAAATCCTGCTTACAAGATATATGAGCAATGGATTTGGAAACAAATGACTTTGCTTTAAGTATCTTTTCTGCCTTTCCCTAGCTGCATTAACTTGGCAAAGACACTTGCCTCCTATGAGGTTTGGTTTCTTCAACCACAATGTTTGCTTGCAAATGATGTAAGGTTGCTATGAGGGATGAATGAGGCATTTATGATGACATGTTATGCGAACTACAGTGACAATAAGGGAAGAAATAAAAAGGGAGAGTAGAAGACAATAATGAGGGAGAATATGAATAGGACAGGCACATTGCAGATTCCTTTCTTCTCAGAGGGTTTTTAACTCTAAGACCAAGCTGATTTCTTTCAAGGAAGTAGATGGCTTATTTAATATTGAGATTTATTTTGAATTAATTCTAAATTTATTAATTACTATGTCTATTTCTACTGAGATTAGATTCGTGGAAAGAAGTACAGGTGCAGAACTTCTTTTGATCTCATTTGTCCTGTAGATTCATTATTTGCTCCTAGATGAAAATAATTCAGCCTTACAGATTATCTGAAAGAAAAGTAAAGAAACACGTTGATAGATGATTCCGCTGGGAGTTAGTAACACTCTCCTAACCAGACAGTGATGGATATGGATAAATGGGTAGAGACTCTCATTATAGTCATCAGTGCTTGGTTATAATTAGATTGTAAGGAATGTGATTTAGCTAAAATGCACAAGAATAATGTCAAGATACCTGGGATTTAGGAGCAAGACCCTAAGGTAAGTACTAGATTTTGAGCCACCCTCTATTAATGATATAAAATGTATATCCAAAGATATAAAGAAAAGAGTCCTTAAAGAGTTTAAAGGGTAAGGTCTGAGATTTTTTTAAATTTCAAGTATTTTTTAAAAATTATTTATTTATTTGAGAGAGAGAAAGAGAGAACACAAGCAGGAGGGGCAAACTCTATGCTGAGCGCGGAACCTGACAAGGCTTGATCTCAGGACCCTGAGATCATGAGTTGAGCTGAATGAAACACACAGCTGATCACTTAACCGACCAGGTGTCCCTAATTCAAGTTTTTATTTGCATTCTAATTAGTTAATACATATGGTAAAATTGGTCTTAGGTGCAGAATTTAGATTTATCACTTACCTACGACAGCTGGTGCTTATTACAAGTACCCTCCTTAATAACCATTACCCATTCAGCCCGCACCCACCCACCTCCCTGCATCAATCCTCAGTTTGTTCTCTGTTTTTAAGAGTCTCTTATGGTTTGTTTCCCTTGCTCTTTCTTTCCCCTTCTCCTATGTTCCTCTGTTTTGTTTCTTAAATTGTACATATAGGTGAAATCATATGGTATTTGTCTTTCTCTGACTGACTTCCTTCACTTAGCATAACACACTCAAGCTCCATCTATGTCATTGCAAATGGCAAGATTTCATTCTTTTTGATGGCTGAGTAATATTCTATTATGGTATATATCACATCTTTATCCATATTCATCAGTCGATGGACATGTGTGTTCTTCTATGGTTTGGAATTTTTAGATCAGTCTACCTAAAGGGCTGTATATCAAAAAGTGGTCTTGGAAATACCTCGACATTGGGCAAATTGCTCAAATTTCATGTTAAAAGCACAAAAAGACCTAAAGAATCAGAATTCTGGCATAGTGCCTTGGGATATGAGTATTCAAAACACCCCTAGATGCTTTGTATGTCTCTGTTCTGGAGATCATCCTTTGAGGAATACTGCCTTGAAAGTATTGTTCCTAATAAGTATGAAGGAAGTACAATCAGAAATTTTAAAATGTGCAAAAAACATGAGATATGAACTTACCTCCATGTCAGATCTTAGACTTACCTGTACATGCCACTCTTAGTTTAATCTCTGTTTTATTGACTTCTGCGTAAGGATTTTTCCTTTGGACTCAAACACCCCAACTACAACTTCTGCTTGTCTGTGTATACACAGTTTCTCAATATCCATTAGCACTTCACAATTATGGGTTCATCACCTTTTTTTTTTTTCAAAGATTTTATTTATTTGAGAGAGAGAGAGAGAGAGGGAGAAAGAAGGAGAGAGAACACATGAGCAGGGTGGGGAGGGGCAGAGGGAGAAACAGACTCCCCACTGAGCAGGAAGTCAGGTGTGTGTCTCCAGCCCAGAACTCTGGGATCATGGCCTGAGCCCAAGGCAGATGCTTAACTGACTGAATCACCCAGGTGCCCCTGGGTTTATCACTTTTTAAAGAGATTTTTAAAATGTATTTATTTGAGAGATACAGAGAGGGAGAACAAGCAGGTGGAGGGGCAGAGGGAGAGGGAGAAGCAGACTTCCTGATAAGCAGGGAGCCCAATATGGGCTTTGATCCCAAGACCCTGGGACCATGACCTGAGCCAAAGGCAGATGCTTAACCAACTGAGCCACCCAGGCACCCTTGGATTTATCACATTTAATGTCAGAATTTTTAGCCCAGAAGGAAACAGAAGTAATTTACAAGCCTTTGATTCTATAGATGATGGGGTGTGGATGTGCTCTGTCCTCTTTTTCTGGGACTTCCCATCTGGAGGACTACTGTTCTCTCCGCTATTTTATTTACTACTGGTGTCATGCCACATGTGCATCCCCAAGCCACCCATACCACCACTGACTGCCAGTTCAGCTCTGCCACTGCCACCCAACCAATTCCCAGGTGGATTTCACTTCTTAAACTTACTTTACTGTTTTTAAGTTTTCATTTAAATTCCAGTTAGCTAACATGCAGTATAATCTTAGTTTCAGGTTTACTATATAATGATTCAACACTTCCATATAACACAGTGCTCATCACAAGTACCCTCCTTGGTCCTCATCATCCATTTAACCCACCGCCCACAACCACCCCCCCTCTGGTGACCAGCAATGTGTTTTCACAGTTAAGAGTCTGTTTTTTGGTTTCCTTCTCTCTCACTCTTTTTCCCCCTTTGCTTGCGTCTTTAGTTTCTTAAATACCACATATGAGTGAAATCATATGATGTTTATCTTCCTCTGATGGACTTATTTTGCTTAGCATAATACTCTCTAACTCCAACCACATCATTGAAAATGACAGATTTCATTCTTTTTATGGCTGAGTGATATTCCATTGTGTATGTAGACTACATCTTCTTTATCCATTCATCAGCTGATGGACACTTGGGCTGTTTCCATCTTTTGGCTATTGCAGATAACGTGGCTATAAACATTAGGGTGCATGTATTACTTCGAATTAGTATTTTTGTATTCTTTGGGTAAGTACCTAGTAGTGCAATTGCTGGATTGTAGGGTAGTTCTGTTTTTAATTTCTTGAGAAACACCACACTGTTTTCCAGAGTGGCTGCACGAGTTTGCATTCCCACCAACAGTGCAAAAGGGTTTCCTTTTCTCCACATCCTTGCCAATGTCTGTTGTTTACTATGTTATTAATTTTAGCCGTTCTGACAGGTGTGAGGTGGTATCTCATTGTCATTTTGATTTGAGTTCCTGATGACAGTGATGCCAAGCATATTTTCATGGATCTGTTGGCCATCTGTATGTCTTCTTTGGAAAAATGTCTATTTGTGTCTTCTGCCCATTTTTAAAATGGATTATTCATTTCTTGAATGTTGAGTTGTAAAAGTTCTTTATATATTTTGGATATTAACCCTTCCTCAGATATGCCTTTTGCAAATATCTTCTCCCTTTGTGTAGGTTGCCTTTTAGTTTTGTTGATTGCTTCCATCCCTGTGTGGACACTTTTTATTTATTTTTGAATCATAATTTTTTGAATCTTTTTTTTTTTTTACATTTTTAATGTAAATTCAATTTGCCAACATATAACACACAGTGCT
Organism: Vulpes lagopus; assembly: GCF_018345385.1. Lineage (NCBI taxonomy): Eukaryota > Metazoa > Chordata > Mammalia > Carnivora > Canidae > Vulpes > Vulpes lagopus. The sequence continues at coordinate 6,237,233 of NC_054832.1, read as the reverse complement.
CATCCGGCCAAGTGCCCTCCTTAATACCCATAACCCATCTAGCCCTGCTCCCACCCATCTCCCCTCCAGCAACCTTCAGTTTGTTCTCTATGGTTAACAATCTGTTTGCTAATTTGCCTCTCTCTCTCTCTCAATCTTTTTTTCCCTCTATGCTCATCTGTTTTGTTTCTTAAATTCTACATATGAGTAAAATAATGTGGTATTTATCTTTCTCTGACTTATTTCACTTGGAGTAATGCTTTTTAGTTCCATCCATGTTGTTGCAAATGGGAAGATTTCATTCCTTTTTATGGCTGAGTAACATTCCATTATATATTATATTATATATATACATATATATATAATATAATGCCACAACTTCTTTATCTTCTCATCAGTTGTTGGACATTTGGGCTCTTTCTATAATTTGGCTATTGTTGATAATGCAGCTAATAAATGTTAGGGTGCATGTGTCCCTTCAGATCAGTATACAATGGTTAAAATTAACAACACAGGAAACAACAGGTGTTAATAAGGATGTAGAAAGAGGGGAACCCTCCTATATTGTTGGTGGGAATGCAAGCTGGTGCAGCCACTCAGGGAAATAGTACAGATGCTCTCCAAAAAGTTAAAAATAGGATCGCCCTATGATCCGGCAATTGCACTACTAGGTATTTATGCAAAGGATACAAAAATTCTGATTCAAAAAACCATCTCAGGGATTTTGAATTATCTTTCCCCACCTTTCACCTTCTACTTCCTTTGTTTGACTCACTATTTTGCATACACTAGGTCTCAGCCTAAATGATATACTCTCAGGGAGTCAGAGCCTTAGGACTATAGGGCCTAATACTTTCCTTTCTTGGCATTTCCTCATTTATAATGACCTTGGTGGGTTTCTAGGTAATAATGTGTTTGTACTTTGCTAGAGTCAGCATCTAGGATTGGGAGCTTCTGGGAGGGACAGTATTTCTTGCTCACTGCTGCATGCCTATCACTTAGTGGTACATACACAGGGTATGAACAATGCTCCTGGAATGGTCAAGCTTTGTCTGGTTCCTACTCCTGAACATTGATGTAGTGAGATAGTAAAAAAGTTCAGATCATATTATCTAAAATATATTAAGAATCTAAGGTTACATTTTTAGTGGCTTCCTTTGTGCAGCAGTACATTCGTTCCAAAGCCCACACATCCTGTACTTGTCATGAACAGCATTTGCTGGAAATTGAAATTTGCATCAGAGTTCTACTTTCCAACTCTTTATTCTAACTACCAAATGGTCCCATGGAGGCTTTTTTTAAAAGTAGATATTCACATAGTCTGATTTATAAGTGGGGAAATAAAATTAAAAAGCATCTTTGGTTTATTTTAGATTATTGATCCCAATCTAGGGGATCTCTTGAGGCCCTTTTTCAGCTACCAGAAGAATATAGGCAATTCAGACTCTTCTGACCCAAAATGATATTTTTGGGATAAATTTTTTATTTTTTGAGGAAATTTCCAGGCATTTCAAAGTTCACCCTCTACATTAGGGTAATGTGCCTTATCTCCAGGAGTCATTCTTGTGGAGATGCAAGGGGCACTGGAGATCCTCCTTAGACTGCTAGTCTAAGCACTGGTCCATTGGGTCCCTGATTTTCAGTGTGGAGTGGCTAGTCAGGCCAAGTCTTTCCTGTGGTTTTGGTGTCTGCTACTGAAGGCTCTTATCCCCAATATAACCTCCAGTCTCCAAAATCATCTTTGCAACCTCCCTATATGATTTTTGTGATCCATGAATTCTCCCAGAAATTCTATATCCCCCATAGGAACAAGCTGGAACATCTGGACCATAAGCACGGCTATCGGGAAATTGTGGACTATATACCAAACACTTTCTTTTTAAAATTTTTTTATGATAGTCACAGAGAGAGAGAGAGAGAGAGAGGCAGAGACATAGGCAGAGGGAGAAGCAGGCTCCATGCACCGGGAGCCCGATGTGGGATTCGATCCGGGGTCTCCAGGATCGCGCCCTGGGCCAAAGGCAGGCACTAAACCACTGCGCCACCCAGGGATCCCTACCAAACACTTTCTCAACCATTTCTGATGTACTTCCCTGAGAATTAGCATGTTGCTGGAACCATCAGGAAGTCAGGGGATCTGTAAGGGGCTTTTTATTTTCCAAGCTATATTCTGGAAGGCAAAAAGTAGGCCTTTCTGCACTGGAATTTTCTAAAAATTTTCTGTTTGATTCTAATAGTTCCAACCTCTTAAATAAGGAGCCAGACATCTTCTGTCCTATGGTTTCTTAACTTTTTCCACTCCTTTCTTCTCTCCTCTATCCCATGCCTTCCCCTCTTTCCGCACCATCTCTTCTCTCCCTTCCTGTTAATGACGCACCTTATGTCATTTTTCGTTTTTATATTCTATAGAATTATTTGTCTTGGTAGATTTCTCCTAATCTTTTCCTGAGACATGAAAGACCATAGTATAGTTTTATTTTATTTTTTTTATTTTTCAAAGTATAGTTCTAAAGGAGGAAGACATTAATGTTTTTTTTTTAAGAAAGAAAAAAAGAAAAAGAAATAAACACTAGATAAGCAGAAACTAAATATATCGAGAATTTCAAGATGAACATCTCTAATACTTAAGCCGGTTCTCAACCTGGGATGACTTTTCTCCCCTGGGGTCATTTTGACAATTTCTGAGAACATTATTGATTGTCACAACTGAGGAAGTGCTCCTGGCATCCAGTGAGTACAAATCAGGGATGTTGGAAACATCCTACTATGCACAGACCATTCTCTCAACAAATAATTTTCCAGTTCCTTTTTTTTTCTTTTTTCTCGTATATTCTTTTATTGGAGTTTGATTTGCCAACGTATAGTATAACGCCTGGTGCTCATCCCATCAAGTACCCCTCTCAGTGCCCGTCACCCATTCACCCCAACCCCCGGCCCACTTCCCCTTCTACTACTCCTTGTTCATTTCCCAGAGTTAGGAGTCTCTTATGTTTTGTCACCCTCTCTGATTTTTCCCACTCATTATCTCTTCTATCCCCTATGATCCCTAATTTTCCAGTTCCTAATGTCAGTAGCATTGAGGTTACAAAACTCTAATTTATACCTTTTAGACTACTTAATCATACAAGGCACTTAAAAAAATTTTGTGCATTATAAAGATTATGCTCATTCATAGAGAGCAAAACAAAGGCATAGAAATCATCAAATGTAGACAGGTTACACAATTTTAATGATTGATCTTTTTTAACTCAAAAAGCACATTGTTTGAATCTAAGTGCTTATTATTTTGGCAGACTGTTTATATGCACATGTGAATTCACACATGCATATTGAGAAGTAGTCTTATACAGTGATTATGTACAAGACTGGGAATCCAGCATCCTCAATTTGAATATAAGCATCATCAAGTGCCATCTTACTAGAGTGGACAAATTGCATAACCTCCCTAGAGCATACTATATTTATCTACGAAATGTGGTTAGTAATATTATCTGCCTCAATAAACCGTGAAGAGGATTAAATAAGGTATTCCCTGTAGAGCAACTGAGAGTGCTTAGCACCTAGTGCACTAAAAATATGTGTTTTTATTTCGTTGACACGTGTTAACCTATCCATATTTGGGCCTATGCCTGAGCATAGTGTCTAGTCATTAGCAATATTGGCTTCTGAACTATCAGGACTAAATTATCAATGTGGTGAGCAACATCTTTGGAAAAAATGTAGTTTCTACATTTGTCCTAACTAATGAACATTTAAATCTCATTGTGTTAATTAGACCAAGACATTTCCAAAGTTCTATCACTGAGCTATGGGAATAGCAAGCAACCAACCAGACATGAGTAAGGAATATTCATAAATTCATTAACTCAAAGGCTGGGTCCATTTCATCATTTTATGCCATAGTCTATTGCATCAAAGAGAATTCTCTTGGATTATAGAGAATATCTTTTGCTGCATCCTTGACTTCTCCGCTCAGAGCAGCCTTGCACTTACCTTCAAGCACCTTAGATGTAGAGAGATGGTGTAAGAGAGGGGTAGGAGAGAGGAATACAAGCCCAGCCTCTGCAAGTTATTTGCAACGTGACCCTGGGCAAGCCAAGTTCATTTGCTAAGCTTAGTATCCTCATTAGTGAAATGTATATAATATTGTAGCTACTGTATCAGTTGTGTGAATTATGTAAGACAAGCTACACCCACTTCCCAGAATAGCACTTACTACCCAGTAAATTCTAGATAGATGTAGCTGCTATTAAATAAATACCCTAAAAATGTGGAAAAGCAAAAAAAGAACAAGAAGGACAAAGGAGTGGAGGTAAGGGGAGAGGTTTCTTAAAATATTGCATAAAGGATGTCATGAACTTGATTCCCAACCCTTATGTCTTCAAATTCACTACCCATTTGTTATTATTACATGTTCAAACTAAAGTCATCTTGACCAGAGTACCTATCACTTTGGCACTAAAAGTAAGCTGTGACTGGTGTTTTTTTGGGCTTTGTTGTTGTTGTTGTTGTTAAAGCATATCAAATGTGAATTTAGAAATGAGAGTAATACATAATATTAGAAAGCTTGATGGTGCTGTGGAAAGTTAAAGGCAAAATAATTTGGGATCAGTTAGTGACAGGGTGTATAGTTCTCAAGTCTATCCTGATAGCATATTATAACAGCATGCAATGACTGATGTGCACACGATTGTATGTCATTATGCAAGTATTATACAGTGCTCAGGAACTTCTGTTTAAGAAAAAGGCAGGGGGTTGTTTGACTTTAATAATGACTGCTGCTAAACTACTAGAAATGTTTAAAATGCTGCTTTATGGTTTATATTCTAGTTTTCTTGGGAACAACAGTAGATAGCTTATTTCCAATTAATACCAGGTAGAAGGTATTTTTTTAAAGCTACTTAAAAATTCACTGAAGTTTTATTTCATGTTAAAGTTCAAGTCCAAGATCTACTCATATGCGAAGAGTAGGAGATTTTTTACTTAAGATGCTTACCAACAGGTAGGGACCAACCATCAGCATAATGATCCTGTCTTTTCCCTATCACTGTACTGACTCTTTCCTGAGTAGAATATGATGGAATGAAGCCAATTGCATGATTAACAATTCAGGGATAGGGCATGGATGGTTTTATCCTTTCTGTTAGCTTTCCCTGTGAGCTTGCCTATCTACAGAAATTATGTGCTCTCAATTTGTCTCAGCCGTATTGTAAACTTACTGGTAGAGACACTAAATACACTCAGAGAGTCTCATCCCCTTAATCTTTTATATTCACTCAAATTGCTTCAGAACTCAGACTGGGAAGGCATATTATTTATTAGCCTTCTAAAATCCTACTGTCTGATGTGTTACATGAATAATATTGAGAAAAAGGCAAGAGGTGGAAGTTAGAGAAGTAAAATAATGCTTTGTGATACAGAATCCGGACATGGCCAAGTCAAGTAACTTAAGACTAAGTTTTGTGCTGGGTGCCAATCATGTGGGATTTTGATCTGAAGGGCCAATGTTGCTTATAGAAATGCTATTTTATTCCATAAAATAATGCCCTAAAGTATGGAGATAAACCAGAATAATTCCAGGAACTAAGTGAAAAACAAGTTATTTCAGAAATGAATGCATGATTGATAACAATAAGGATCACGGAGGCTGAAGTTTCACATGTGTATCTAGAAAAATGGAATTTATTAATGCCATTGACAAGAATGTTTTCAGTGCAGTAGGGGAGGCAAGAAATGGTGAGGCAGTAAGAGAGAATGAGAAGTGAGCAAAAAGAGAACATTTAGTTGAGAAATTTTGCTTTGAAGAGGAGCAGAAAAATATGGCATGAGAGTCTGAGGACGTAGTCTCAATATAGCTTTACTTTTTAGGTAGGAGACACTATAGTATATTTGCATACTGATGGGAAATGATTAAAAGGAGGAAAAAATTGATAATGTAAGGGAGAGAAACACTGAACATTAAGATTAATGAAAGAAACTAATCATAAAAGATGACATATTATATGATTCCACTTGTGTGTAATGTTAAGAACAGGAAAGTTCATGGGGGAAAATGTGATGTGACTTCTAATAGGTCCTGAATTCATTGCAGGGGGAGGAATTAATATATCCTAAAATTAAATTTCAGGAACGACTACACAACTATGAATATATTAAACACCATTGAATCGTGCCATCCATTTAAATGGATGAAGTACATGGTGTGCAAATTATATCTCAATAAAGCTATATTTGAAAAGAATGAATGGTGAACAAGCAAAATTTTAAACCTATAAGTAAAATTACTTATACATTGAAATTATACAGTAATGACAATAATGCCTAATACACAGTGTTGTAAAAATAAAGAACGAAATTTGATCTGTAATAAGATTAACATTTGCTTTGTAAAGAGGTTAATAGTATTTACAGTCTTAAAAAGCATATATTTTCTAGAAGAATCGTAAAAATATTGCTTAAATTTAGATGTTTAAGTTAATGTGCAAGTAAAAAGTTTAGAGTAATCGACAAAATAAACAAAATACTATACCATATTAAATGTTCGAAATTAGTAGAGAAATTAAAATTTTAATGAGAGAAAAAGCAGATTACAATAACAAAGATGCAAAAAGAAAGGAAAATTGTAAAAGAGTATCATGATAAAAATCAGATAGAAAGCAATAAATAAATTGTTAGAGGTAAATTCCAATATGTTAGTAAGCACAACCAGTATAAATAGTCTGATTGTCCACTTAAAAGGGATTAGGAAGAGTTAAAAGATTGACAGATTGGATGAAAAAAATAGATTTCAGCTACATACTCATAACAGATACAGGGAAGCAAAACAGAAACAGATTGGAAGTAAATGGATTGAAAAAGTTACAGCAGGTGAGAACTGTCTTCATATGCAACCAACAGATACCTCATCTGAGGTGGCTTATGTAACATAAAACTTTATTTCAATCTCACATAAATTAATGCATTGTTGGGTGCTTGGAACTTTTATGGTTTCTTAAAATTCCTCTGGTAAAAAGGATAACTCCATTGTTTCCTTTTGCAACCTCTAGTGAGAGTCCTAGTTATCATGGTGTTGGCTGGAGTTCCAGCTAACACACCCACCCCTGGAGCACAAGAAAAGGAAGAAGGGCAGAGGGGCAATGGCAGCCAACCGTTCTGCTTAACAGTCCCCAGAAGCTCCCAGCGGATGCTTCTGCCTGTGTCTGCTAACATTCCCCTATGTCTGCTGGGGAATACAGTCTTCAGCGATGATTCAGTTAATTGAGGGAGAAGATAATGAGGGGCAATCACCTGTCCTTGCGAAACCAAGAAAAAAGTATGACAAAAATCATCCTGCTGTTCCAGGCCGCTGTTACACAAAGTAGACTTGAAGTAGTAAAGTATTGATAGAGGTGAAGAGAGTCAGATTTGAATAATAACATCTTTACGCATTAAATTTGACAAAGTAGACTACAGTGGACTGAGTTTCATTTACCCCAGTGTGCCATCTTAACTTCTACTACAGTGAATTCAAGTGGTGACATTGTACGCTTCTAGTGCTCTCTCTCATGCTCTCTCTTTCTCTCTTTCTTGTTGTAGGTCCTTAGTTTTTCATTTTGGAAAATTTTAGAGCTGTCATAAGCACGAATCACTGCTGCATTGGCAGAATAATATTAACAACTTTGGATAAAACATACCTCTGCTTGTCTCCTCCCAAGTCATCCTGAATTTTATTTGGTATTTATTTTCTACATTTCTCCCTTTGTCAATTGATGATGGAGCATTATATATCCATAGAGAAAATATAAAACCACTCCTTACCATAAACTATATATATAGAAAATAAAACAGATTGTAGATCCACATGTAATAGCTGAAAATATGAAACTTCTAGAAGAAAACACAGGAGAGAATCACTATGATCATCTGATTGGCAAAGATTTCTAAATAAGACACAGGAAGCAAATATCATAAAACATAACTATAAATTTGACTTCATCAAACTTAAAAATATCTGCTATTCAAAATACATCGTCAGGGCAGCCCCGGTGGCCTAGCAGTTTAGTGCTGCCTTCTGCCCAGGGTGTGATCCTGAAGATCCAAGATCGAGTCCCATGTCAGGCTCCCTGCATGGAGCCTGTTTCTTTCTCTGCCTATGTCTCTGCCTCTTCCTCTCTGTGTCTGTCATGAATAAATAAATAAAATCTTAAAAATAAAAAAAAATAAAATAAAATACATGATCAGTAAAATTAAAAGAAAAAACAGAAGCTAGGAGAAAATATTCACAAGAGATGTGTCTGCTAGAGTATTAACATTTAATATACATGCAAAACTTATAGTTAATAATACAAAGGCTAATATTTATAAATATTTTAATTCATAGCATTTATTTATATTTTATTTATAAAATTAAACAAATTTTAAAAATAGGTAAAATATTTAAAAGACACATCTCTGAAGAAGACATGTTAATTACAAACAACAATCAAAGATACTCATTATCACTATATTCATTATAGAAATGCAAATTAAAATCACAACAATATTACCACTATATAGACGCTAACATGGCTATAACTTTAAAATCCTGGTAATATCAAGTGTTGACAAAGATATGGAGCAACCGAAACTCATTTATCACTTATAAGGATACAATATAGTATAGTCACTTTGGAAAGTCATGTGGAAATTTCTTATAACATTAATCATATACTTATTTTTACCCTAAGACCCACAATCCCTCAACTAGGATATTTACCCTAGAGAAACAAAGGAAACAAAAATCCATACAATCCTGTATACTATGTGTGTATACTAGCTTTATTCATAGTAGCCGTTAATTGAAAAGAATCCTAATATGTCTGAATAGTGAATTAATAAACACATTGTGTCCAATATATCTATAAAATGAAGTGCCCTCACAACAGCATAGATAACTTTTGAAAACATTTTGCTAAGTGAAAGAAGTCAGATTCAAAAGATTATATGCTATGTAACGCCCCACACATGAAATCCTAAAATGGAAAGACCGTAGTGGTAGACCTCATAGGGTTGGAGAGAGTGTCGGGTAGTGGGCAGTGCAAGATTGCTTAGGAGGGGGCATGGGATAATTTGGGGGAGCTTTTCTTAGTTCTTGATTGTAGAGGGGGTACTTTGCTGCATACAATTGGGGAAACTCATCAAATTGTAACCTTTCAGTGGATGAATTTCATTTTATGTAAATTATACCCACAGAAAGTTGCTTAAAAGAAAATGAAGGTTTGAAAAAAAAAAAAAAAAGATATTCACAGAATGAAAAGCTGAAAAAATTCATTAACACAGGAAATGCTCACTGAAGATCTGGCTGAGGGTATACAATTCCAAAATGAACCATGACACTGGAGGAAGAAGTAAAAAGAACTGAAAAAAGCCATTACAAAAGTCCATATAAGTTAATATTGAAGTTCAAGGACCTGAAAGAAATCTTACCATTAAGAGGAGGGAGGGAGACTTGAGGAGGAATCCTCCCCAGGGATCTTAGGATCTGTTCAAATGTAAAGCAGGGAAACAGAAAATCCCTCCAGCACTCCTGATCTTATAAAGAGTACAACAGCAGTGGTTACTCACCCCTGGGGTCATCTAAAGTTTGTGAATAATAAATCCAGCTCATCTGTATACCAGTTTGGCTCAATCCCCTTTGCTAATGTCTTGTGGAAAAAGATGCATTTTCTCTTCTGAGAGGAAATACTTCCCAAGTCTTACTGTTCTTTACACACAATGTTTAATTTCTTTTAATTAGACAAAAAAATGTTAATAAAATAAGAAACATCATCAAGAGATTTAAAAATCAAAAGAACGAGACCCAGAAATAGCACAGAAATTGGGATTAAAATAACTATGATAAAAAATTATATGTTAGAAGATGGATTTGAACAGGTGGGGAATTTCAGCAGAAAGATATAAATCAAATATTTTTTTAAAAAAGCCCAGTGAAACTGCTGGATATGAAGTGCTTGATATCTGTGATAAAAAAGTATTTTAATGGACTTCTTAACATACTGGATAAAGCAACATAAGTAATCTGTCAACTTGAAGACAAGTTAATAGAAATTATCCAAACAAAAAAAACAAAAAAAAAAAAAGAAGAAAGAAAAAAATAATCCCATAACATTCTCCATTTCTGTGGGGAAATATTAAATGTTCCAAAATATGTATGGCTGCAGTCCCAGATGGAGTTGAGGGGAGAGGATGGGTCAATAGAAAACATACAAAATAACATGGTCAATAGGTTTCTGAAATTGGAGAGAATATCCCACAGATCCAAGAAGCTCAGAGAAGCCCAATAAAGATAAATATAAAGAAAAACACACCTAGACATGTCTTAGTGAAACAGTGAGAAGTGGAAGAGAATGAGAATAGCCTAGAAGCATTTAGAGACAGAGAAGAAACATTTTCCTTTGTATAGGAACACAAGTAGACAGAGGAGACAAAAATTCAGTTAGGATATAGAAAATTTGATTCACATTATTCATCCATTTGACCTATTGACATATACGGAATGCTGCATTTAACAAGAAGAGAATGCAGACTATTTTCAAGTACACTTAGAACATTTACCAAGTCAGAGCATGTGAGACAAATAAAAACCACATATCAAGTACCTGGTTTTATACCTATCAGGTCAATATTTACATTACATACAATGGTACAAACTCCTGAATTCAAAGGCACAGTTGACTAAACAGATTTTTAAAATCAGGGCATATGTGTTTTCTGTCCATAGGAAACATTATGTAAATATAAAGACCTGTATTGAAATGAAATGAAAAATAATTATTTTTTTAATGAAAAATAATTATATACGAACCAGACACTAATCATAAAGAAATGACTAGTGATACATCAATATTGCTGTCACTTGAGAATGCAAAGTGAGATATGGAAGAGTAGATAAAATAAATGTGTTTAGTTCGAATAACAGAGTTTAAAACATATAAAGAAAAAAACAGTAGAACTGAAAGGAAAAATATACAAATCTGCAATAATATTTGGAAATTTCAACACATCCTTATCAGGAACTGTAAGTACCAGTAGAAAGAAAATCAGTAAGAATAGAGAAAAATTATAAAATGCTCTAAATAAGTTCAACTCTATAGGCATCTTTACTACCTTCTCCCCCAAGAATAGCTAAATGCACATTTTTTTCCAGTGACTGTAGAATATTCACCAACACAGACCAAATAAAGACAATTAAGTAAATCACAATTCTTTTAAAATAATTGAAATCATACAGAGGAAGTTCTCTAATTATAATATAATTATAAGCCAATTAAAAAAAAAAAGATTCCCTAGTAAGTCTCTGAGCGTTTAAGTAACACACTTGCAATTAAATAAAAGAAGAAATTTATAGTTTTCGTTCCTATGCTAAAAAAAAAAAAAATGCCTAAAATAAATGGTCTAGGCTTTCACCTGGAAAAGCTGGGGGGAAAAGAAGAATAAATTTAAATAAAAGCAAGTGTAATATTACATAGTATTTAGACCAGACTAGCTTTAGTTGTGCAAAAAATATATGTTGAAAGCAAGATTCAGGGCTTGCAACATCCAGTGAAGCTGAAAAATACGGTTAACTCAGACAAAATAAACAATGATGAATGAATGAACGAACACACACATGTATAGAACAGTTTTGCCTGGGGACCGAGAAGGTGAGCAATGATCATTTTTCTAGGTTCCGAGTTTGTAGTTAGAAGTTTTCTATGATGCGTTGCACAGATTATGGCATACTATAACCCAACCTTTAAAATCCCAGATATAGAAGATGATATTTAAAAGGATTAAGTCTTCTCTCAGTTTACCCTGTGGGTAAGTTTTAGGGGCCTGCTACACCCCAGCTCATCTACTCCTGAATCTATGCTCTTTTCAGAGTATCACTGATCCAAAACTAGCCTTTTGCCTTAAAGCAAGAATATATATATGTGTCAGCATCTTTTATCTCTTATTTATTTATTTATCTATTTATTTATTTATTTATTTATTTATTTATTTATTTTAAAATATTTATTTATTAATTCATGAGAGACACACAGAGAGAGAGAGAGAGAGAGAGAGGCAGAGACACAGGCAGAGGGAGAAGCAGGCTCCTCACAGTGAGCCCGATGCGGGACCCGATCCTGGATCCCAGGATCACGACCTGAGCCAAAGGCAGGCGTCCAACCACTGAGCCACCCAGGTGCCCCTTAATAATTTAATTTTAAACAAACATTTCTGCATACAGAAAAGTGACATGGCAGGTAAGTGGCATTAGCTCTGAAACCGTGCAACGCTCTGAACGCTCATACACAAACACTTGGATTCAAATGACACATACATCTTTGACTTCATTTCTGATTTTTCTCTTTAGATTATACATCTGGAAAATGATTTACTGGATTACAATAGATAAACATTTTTAAAGCTCTTTGCCCGAGGCTGTTTGTTATACTTGTATTTAAAATTAGAATCAATTTTAATGTCCACTTATAAAATAACGATTATTATGCATATATAAGATAATGATGAAGGCATTAAAGCAATTGGTTTGAGATGTTTTTCAGACTGTGATCAGGATTAGGATTTAATATGAAGGAAATAGAATCAGAAGACTTCGCAGTAATACTGAAACAATAAAATATTTATGTCTACATAATAATCTACACTAATATTATATCCATACTTATGTATATTTCACACATGCCTGTCTCAAACCTCCAGTGTCCCAAATCTGAAACTGCCCACCAGGTTACTAATTAGCCCCTTTCTTTTAGCTAACTATGATTATTTATTCTAACTCTGATAGTGGCTCCAATTTTATACACCCAGGCTTGCCTTGGCTCTCCAGGCTCACTTGCCCACCTTTCTTCTGAGCTCCATCCACACATGCTCTGGCCATGACAGTGTTCCCCTGGGTTCCCATGTACAGGTTTACAAAGTAAAAAAAAAAAAAAAAAAAAAAAGTATAAGCAGTGAGATCCCTTTCCTCCCTCATCACTATCTGCATTACCTTGGAATGACTGAGCAGCCCAAAGTCCCTAGAAAGCCTATGACAGTTAAAACCAAAACCAAAACCAAAAAAAACAAACAAAAACACACACACAACTTCCCAGGAGGAGATGAGAGCAGATAATCTAATGGGCCTTTTTCATTTTTTACTGCACATCTCTGTGATAAAAGCAAATGTAATTTTTATGTAGTTATGAGAAGGGAAATTGAAGCAGGGATCATTTTGTAGCATTATAGTCCTGTGCACTTGTTCCAACTCCCCTCTGCAATTGCTGTCCACCACTCTGGTGTAATTGCATAGGTCATTTGTGGAAAAGCATAATTATATCTTAAAGTAATGTTCCCTCATGCACTATTAAGTCATGAATTTTTCTAAAGTAGGTAGAGGGAGGGAGCTAGGTGACTGGAAGTGAAGTCACAGAATATTGGATCCGAAGGAGCTTAGGGAGCCGCCTCATCTCCTCTTCAACGCTACGCTCCTGCCTGGGACATCCTCATTAAACATACTGACCACATTGCATCAGAATTTCTTTTCATGTAATGACTCCTCATTAGGTTGAAGCCCCCTTGACGGTGACCTCAAGTCATCTGAACTTCCCCAGGATCTAGCACATTGCCTGGCACAGAGGACGCACTCTGTGTTTTCTGCTGAGTGAATGTTGGAGTGATTGCCAAGAATGAAAATGTAAGATGAACTTTCTTTGATAGACTGCATCCAACTCAGAGACATTTAGAGCCCTCGGGGCACCGGGGTGGCTCAGTCGGTTAAGTGTCCACTCTTGATTTCCCCTTAGATAGTGATCTCAGGGTTGTGAGATGGAGCCATGCGGCTCAGCACTGGGCAGGGAGTCTGCTTTAGATTTTCTCTCTTCCTCTGCCCATCTCCTCTTAAAAAAAAAAAAAAAAGGCATTTAGATCCATGAAAGACACTTTCAGAGTCTTATTGAATCTGAGTCTTCTCAGAGGAGAAGTGTATATAGATTGGAGAAAGTTAAACATGAACATGGCCCTGGTTTAAAATACTCTGATGCCCAACCAGCTTGTGACTTAACCCTCATGAGTATCAGAATTCTTGAAATAAAATGTGGATTACCATTCCTGCGGATGGAATGAAATCATACATCTGCAAGTGGAGAATGCAGTGCCAGGTTCGGAGAAGTGTGCAATAAAAATGCACATGGTGATATTTTAGCTACTACTTCTAGGCATGGCACAGAATTATTTACATTCAATGAATTTTTTTCACTCCATTTCCATGTGATAATCTGTTATGATGTGTCAAGCAATGTGCTAGTTCATGTATACAACAGTGAACAAGGCATAGTCAGGTGGGCAAGTCAGACAAGTAAACAGCCTTATCTCATCACTGCAATTTTCCTCGGCCACATTTATAAAACAAGCGATTTGTCTTTGATTCACTTCTTACTTTATTAGTATCAACCCTTAAAAATTAAGACAATATACTCCCAAGTTAACCAGACATAGGTTAGTGAGTTAAGATATTCAAAACACCTGTATCAGAGCCTGGCACACCTTCAGGGCTCGGTAACTGTTCGCTATGTTATTGTATAGGGGAAATGCTTCCAGGCCTCAGCTTCCTTCTCAGTGAAGTTAAATTGGTAAAATGTAATTATAAATTATAAATATGAAACAAAATAAAGCTCTAATTTTCTCTTTTTTTAAGATTTTATTTATTTATTCAGAAGAGACACACACAGAGAGAGGCAGAGACACAAGCAGAGGGAGAAGCAGGCTCCCTGCAGGGAGCCCGATGTGGGACTCGATACCAGGACCTGGGACCATGCCCTGAGCCAAAGGCAGATGCTCAAACATTGAGTCACCCAGGTGTCCCTAATTTTCTAAATGATGGTCAGAAAATACTGAGGAGATGACTTTTGAATAAATAATGAATAAAAGGAGAGAGCAAGAAAAAAAATTAAAAGGGGAAAGAGGATTTCAGACAGAGGGAAGAGTAGCGAGGAGACAGTGAGCAGAAGACTAGCTGGTGAGCTCAAGGGACGTGTAAGTGATAGCAAACTGACGTATAGGAAGTACTCAATAGTGCTCGAAATTCAGATTGCTTAAATTTGGGAAATGTTTACCTTTCATAAATAACCTTTTTTTAATTGATCTTCACACTAGTTCCAAGATGCTATTGTGTAAGAGACTGAAAAAAATGTTTGTTTCAGGTCACACAGTTGCTAGATGATGGAGAGGGATGTGAGCCTACATTTCCTAAGTCACCTGCTCATTCTGTTTTTGTTTTTTGGTTTTTTTTGAGTTTCGGATTTTATTTTATTTTTTGTAATTTTTTTTATTGGAGTTCAATTTGCCAACATACAGTATAACACCCAGTGCTCATCCCATCAAGTGCCCCACTCAGTGCCCATCACCCAGTCACCCCATTCCCCTGCCCATGAACCCCTTTCTTTCCAGAGTTATGCTGAGCGAAGTAAGTCAATGGGAGAAGGACAATCATTATATGGTTTTCCACTCATAAGGGGAATATAAAAAATGGTGCTCATTCTTGATGTAAAACTAAACTCCCCCCTTCGCCTTCTGTTCATATTTTTCTATCAAAATCTCCTATTCAAGGTCTTCTTGTGTGTTTAAATCCTATTCAAGGTCTTCTCTCCTGTGTTTAAATCCTGAAACTATAAAACACAATGTACCTATAAACTAGATGTTAACTTGGATCTCATTAGGTTGTAAGCCCTCTCTTCCACCCACGTCTTTCCTTTTGAGCAGACACCCTCAGGGCAAATTTTATTAAAAAGTGTCTGGATTATAGGGTGTTTTAGTTTTTAATGGATCAAAGATTTCTTTCAAGTTCCCCTAAAATGTCCTACTTTTGGCCACCTTCTTCTACACTGTGTCAAAGCCCTCTGTGGAACAGGAGGGTCTGCAAGTTGATGGCATCATCACAAATCATGAAGGTGGTTGTTGGGCTCACATTTACAATCTACGGGTGTTCACACTGGTTTATTCTTGGCAAGATGTGGCTCATAAATACACTTAGGAAATAGCTCTGACAGAGAAAAATGCTCATGATGCCTTGGTCCAGATGCTCTTAGGGATCAAAGACTCCCTGGCTATGAGCAGATCCCTAGGAAGCTGTGCAGTTGGCTTTGATGGACTTCATGCTTTCCTGAATGCCAGGGAAAATATTAACAGAGTATCCTTCTAGATGGATAGAGGAGAACTCTCTTTGCATTCAGTACCCTCCCAAGTAAGAGTGTGCAAGAGACAGAAATACCTGTTTGAATCCAAACACAGTTACTTCCAAACAATGACTTTGGACAAATCATTTAATTCTCTGAGCTTCCGTTTCTACAAATGTGACATAAAATGCCTTTTTTTTTCTTTTTTCTTTTTTTTCAAAGCTCAGTCTGTTTTAATTTGAAGACAACTCTTTTGTCTTTGGTGCGTGTGCTCAGGAAGTGATGGAAACATCTTCTCCTCCCTCAAGAAGTGGGAAACAGGGGCACCTGGGTTGCTCAGTCAGTTAAGTTTCCAACTTTTGGTTCCAGCTCAAGTCCTGATCTCAGGGTCCTGGGATTGGGTCCCACATCTGGCTTGGCATTCAGCACAGAGTCTGCTTCTCTCTCTCTCTCTCTCTCTCTCTCTCCTATATAAATAAAATCTTAAAAGAAGTGGAAAACAGGCGATTGCATTTTTTTTAGCTCTGAACTCTGCCTGCCCTGAAGGCATTATTGCTGATAATTTTGATACCATCCTGAATTTTTTTGAACTAATTGTAGACTCAGAAATTACTCCCCAAAAATATTACAGAGATGATCTACGTTTTTGTCATTCCATTTCTGTAAATGATGGCATTTTGTATATGCATGACGACATCACAACCATGAAAATGACATTGGTGCAATAATAAAAAATATCAACTATTAGGAATTTTGAGTGACACCTGAATGCCCATATTCTATCACTTATTTTTCCTTACTGTAGAATTCCCATCAGAGGAAATCATACTCAGAGACACAGGATCTGTCTATTAGCATCTGGACAAATGATGGGATCTTGGGTAAAAACTGAATATTAAGACATTGTTGAGGCTCAAATTCTAAGTGAAACTCCATTTGCCTTCCTTCTCACTGATACTCATGCAGTTTCACTTCCAGAGAGGCACAGCACACAGAAATATTAGACATATGCATGGATCTACCTTCAGGAAGCATGCATTGTTTGGAAAGTCTAGAGCACACATACCGAAGCATCCTGTAGGTAGTCATTCATTAGCAGAGTAAGAAATGCAAGAGAGGAACAGATGCTGACAGTTAAAGACCAATGACTCTACTCCCTGGAAAAAATTCTATGGCCTCAAAATTATTCCAAGCTCTCAAAATCAACATCTCCTTTGGGACAGAGACCCATCCAGGAAAGGTGTGTGGAGAGAAGAGCAGAGGGAGAATGGAGAAGAGAGTTCTCTTCATGCCTTGCCTCATGGACTGTCATGGGAGAAGATTTTAGGTCAACACAGGCAAGACACTCAGCACAGTGTTGGGAACATGGTGGCTATTTAATAAAAAATAATTCCATTCTCTGAACTCATATTCTCTTAAAGAAGCTGTCCCCAAAAGAGTCAAATATTAGTGCTAGAAGCTCCTCTGGAAAGTAGCTAATCCCAACCAGGGAAGATATCCTTTCTTTGGAATCCTCTCCAGGTTGTCTGGCATTCTCTCCTAGACAGACTCATGTTCTTGAAGTATAACTCTGGGTGGTGGATACAGGGAGCTGGTCACTTAGCGGCCACCAAAGGTCTTGACCCATCTTTCTGCACTAGAGTGGTTAAAGCAATATGAGCTACATTTCTGAGATACTCTTCAGGTAGAGTTCAGATAGGTTCAAGGCCTTATAAAACACATGTACTTTTCTGAGACCTGGAGTCTGAAGTGAATCACAGGATCACCCACGCTGAAACAACTGTGGTGATGTTTCTAGCATCCAGTTATGGAGTCATCGCTGCCCAGCATGGGCAGTGATGACAGTAGTGCTTCTGCTAGACAAGTCTTGTGATGTACATAGCTGCTGTATTTATGGCTGTGTAGCATCGTTCCTGGGAAATCTGATCCCCTCAGAGATTTGGAGGGCTGTAATATAATAAATATTTCTTTTCCTGCTTAAGATAGCTAGATTGATTTTATTTTTTAAACAAAGACCCTGATTAATATACCCTTCAAAGGCTCTATATTATCTACACAATAAAATGTGATATATTAACGGGACAGCTGAGCGTCTGCATGATTTAGCCCCTGGGAAATCTCTTGCCTCATCTTTCACCTCTGCCCATCCCCTGACCTTCCATTTCATATTCTGACTCAGAGTTTCATGAATATCCCCATTCCATTTTGAGGAAAATTTGGTTTAGATAAATTTGACTTTTATTGCACTGACTCTGTCCTTAGACTTTATTAGTTCTCTGTGTGTTTGTGCATAAGAAATCATTATTGGACACTTATTTTCCAGCCATGGATCTAGGCTTTAGGTTTACAAAATGTCATGGAGCTTACAATTAGGTTAAATATGAATGAGGAAAGAAAATCAACGTGCACATTTGAAATGCATAATTTTATATAATTATCTTCGAAATATATCATTACACATGAGTCATCAGGAAAATATTACTCTGAAAAGAAAATGGGAATTAGAACCTGAGTTTTGACTAAGGGTGAGTCATGAAGGAAGGAAGGAAAGGAAAGAAAGAAAGAAAGAAAGAAAGAAAGAAAGAAAGAAAGAAAGAAAGAAAGAAAGAAAGAAAGAAAGAAAGAAAGAAAGGTAGGAAGGAAGGAGAAAACAACCTTTGGAGAAAGAATTCTAAGTAGAGAGAACCACAAAAGTGATGACTCCAAATCAGAATAAAACATAGTGTCTGGGAAACCCCAAAGAAGGTCCCCATGCCTGAAGGGAGTGAAGGAAGATGAGCAGTAAGAGGCCATTCAGAGAGGGAGGCCAGGGGCATTACCACCAAGGTGAGCAATGGGATTTGACTTCTCATCTCCTGAATTATGTTTTATTTTTCAAGTTTTCATTTAAATTCCAGTTAGTTAACATACAGCATAATATTAGTTTAAGGAGTGGAATTTAGTGACTCGTCTCTTACAACACTGAGTGCTCATCACTACCAGTGTCCTTCCTAATACCCATCACTCATTTACCCCATCCCTCACCCCCCCTCCCCTTTAGTAACTCTGTTTGTTCTTGATAGTTAAGAATCTGTTTCCTCGTTTGCCATTATCCCCCATATGTTTACTTGTTTTATTTCTTAAATTCCACATGAGTGAAATCATATGGCATTTATCTTTCTCTGACTTATTTCACTTAGCATAATACTCTCTAGCTACATCCATGTCACTGAAAATGGAAGATTTCATTCTTTTTATGGCTAAGTAATATTCCATTGTATATATAGACCACATCTTCTTTATCCATTCATTAGTCAATGGATATTTGGGTTCTTTCCATAATTTGGCTATTGTTGATAATGCTTCTATAAACATTAGGGTGCATATATCACTTCGAATCAATACTTTTGGATCCTTTTGGTGAATACCTAGTAATGCAATTGCTGAATTGCAGGTTAGTTCTAGTTTTTACTTTTTAAGGAGTGTCCATACTGTTTTCCTTATAAAATTGAACACCTCAAAAAACATATAATCCAATTTAAAAATGGGCAGAAGGGATGCCTGGGTGGCTCAGCAGTTGAGCGTCTGCCTTCGGCTCAGGGCATGATCCCAGAGTACTTAGATTGAGTCCCACATCGGGCTCTCTGCATGGAGCCTGCTTCTCTCTCTGCCTGTGTCTCTGCCTCTCTCTCTGTGTCTCTCATGAATAAATAAATAAAATATTTTTTTTAATGAGCAAAAAACTAAAATTAAAACTAAAATTAAAAAAACGGGCAGAAAACGTGAATATTTTTTCCAAAGACATGCAGATGGCTAACAGACAAATGAAATGATACTCAATATCACTTATCATCAGGAAAATACAAATCAAAACTACAAGGATATATCACCTCCCAACAATCAGAATGGCTAAAATTGACAACTCAGGAAATGATAGATGTTGGTGAGAATGCAGAGAAATGGGAACCCTCTTCCATTGTTGGTGGGAATACAAACAGGTACAGCCATTCTGATCTTCTGAATTAGACCAAATAATAGAATTTCCCTCTCATGTGACACTGTTCCAAAAGTTTGGAGGTCCCAATCAACAGGGACTTGGGGCCACCCTCACAAAGAAGCATGGAAGATAGTGGTTAAATTGCTGACTGAGTGGGCATGGGGCAACTCCAAGTTCTGTGGGAGGCAAGACTGTTTATGGCCAGAAAAGTCAAACTGCCAGAAAGGGAGCTTGGTGGTGTTCATCCTACTAGGAAAATCTGTTAAGTTTGTGGCAGAATCTGTAGTAGATTCCTCTCTTTTCTTTGAAAAACACTGGGAAAACTCGCTCTATTATTTTCCTTTTCCTTCTTTTTTTCTTCTCTTTATCACTAGCAACCTCTGCACTGTTTATTTTTCTTGTTTTGTATCTAATCTTGGAAGGAATGCATAGTATTCCCAATTTTACAGTTAAACTGAGTCTTAGAGAAGCTAAGTACCATGCAAATTAATGGTACTTAGTAAGAAGTAGAATCAGGATATAAACTCACTACCCTTATGGTCTCAAAACCTGAGAATTTTTTCTGCATACCATCATGCCATTTTTTATACACAAGGACTCTGCAGATGTGGTTCCTTCTAATCACTTTTTATCTCTCTATGTATTTCTATTTCTCATGGATCTACTATAACTCGGCTTAGATATCACTGCCTCCTGACAGCGTTTCCTGAAGTCCACTTAAAGCCTAAGTCTATTTTGATGCCCCTCTGTGCGTAGCCTCAGTCTGTCAAAGCACATATCACATTTTGTTGTATTTATCCCTTTACTCATCTGCCTCCCCTATTCAACTGTGAGTTCCTTCAAAGCGGTGATTGTATTTAATCTCTGTAACAAAAGCTCTAAACTTTCTATTCTTTCTCCCTTCACTTTTCTTGCACAAATACAGTCTCTAGAAATTGAAGACATAAAAGAGGTAGGAATCATAGGTGTGTGAAGAATGATTCATCTGTGGCTCTCAAAGTGTCTATGTCATCTTCTGCTACCCCAGTGCTGCAAACTTACTATCTCAGAAAACGATGGTTTGTAATAGCAAATATTTGTTCTTGTTCATGAATCTGAGATTGGCTTGGTCTTGACTGATCTAGACTAGGCTTGACCCCAAACTGCAAGATAACTCCAAGCCTGTTCCATGTGTCTCTTATTCTTTTGGGAACATGCCAGGCACTGTTTCCCAATAACTGCAGAAGCTCGAGAGAGAAATCCTATTTCAAGTCTTTGATCACGTTGTATTTGGTAACATCCCACTGGCAAAAGCAAGTTATGTGGCTAAACTGAACACCAATGAGAGCTGGACTGCACATTGTGTCTACCGACAATGGAAGGAAGAGGGGAGTAAATATTTATTTTATAATGTCCCAAAGTAACCAACTAAAAATAGAAATGCATTGATTTAGCATTTATGAGCTGTAGTGTCTAGAATAAAACACATTGAGAAAGTCTCTGTTGAGGATTGTTCTTTGTCTGATGTGCCGGGGACAAACTTACCCAGAGTAGCAGAATACGCAGGGGAGGGTACCTGTGATACACTTTCATTGGGTTCCTGCTAGATTGCAGAACATGCATAGGAACTGCAAAGAGAGGAGCTCCATCTTCATGACTCCAGCCTGGGAGGAAGTTGGACACACAGTCAACCATTTCTGTGCTGTTTAATGACTTTCTTCTAAGAAAATGCTCAGGATTCCAGGGAACAGAGAGAGGAGCAAAAGTTCTATGTGTCAGGGGAGAGTTCCTGAACAAGACAATGTCAAAAGGGAATAATTCAACTTCTCATCCTACAGTCTTAAGTGACTGTCTGGCACAGAATATGCATTCAGCTCAGCACATGGTTATTATAAGATTTGTGGGGACAAATTACTTTCAGGCTGACCATAAGCTCACCCTCATTCTTCCTTCTCCTTTTACAGATGAAGAAACTAAAACCCAGATGGCTGATGCAACTTCGTAAAGATCATACAAATATTTAATGACAAAGCTGTAAGCAGAACCTGAGGCTTGTGGCTCCCAGTCCAGTGATTTTGTGCTAAAAACTGCATAGAAATTACCTGACTCCAGTTTTCAATGGAATAAAAAATAAATTATACAGCTGGGAGATGTCTAGCACAGTGGTGGCAACGTAGTATAAAGTCTGTAAATGTTTGTTGAATTGAGTTAAAATTGTAAAGATTTGTAAAGACTCTGATTTAGTCCACAGCCTCATTATGCTCTGATAGGGAAGCAAGTATAGGAACTGGGAAGTGACTTTTTCAAGGTCACATGGCTCATCAGCCACAGAACTAAGGCAAGAACCCTGAGCCCTCTGCCTCTGGATCCAACACTCCCTTCCTTATGTTGTCACTGGGGTGTGAACGAGGTCCTGTAAGCTGCGTCTGTGGGTAAAGAGGCATGACATTGTTTAAAACCATTTCATTGTAAGCTCAGTCGCAAGCAGCTGAGTAGGAAAAGACAGTAATTCAACTTGTCAGGGTCCTTAGAAATCCACTCTGGGGTGTTGTATTTTAATGGAAAGAATTGTAATGCTTGAATGTGGTTATTCTTGGGCCCATTTTGAAACCAAGAGTGTACATTCTCAGCAGGTTTAATGCAGACAATTCCAGTTAAACCCAAGCCTCCAGATAAGTTACATTTCCAGGACCGGGTAAATAATTCCATGTTCATTTAGGCTTCTCATGCTGGGTGCTATTGGCATAAGGCAGGGGACAGGCATATGAACCACAGACGCTTTGTTTCTTTGCCATCATTTCCAGTAAGTCCTGTCTTCCCGTGTCACTTTGTCACTTGAAACATCAGATGGCACAAAGAACGGTCCCCAAATTCTCTAGTAGTATAGAGCCAGCCTGAGTCACTCACTCTGTTTTCTCGTTCCACAGACTTATTTTGGTCTCAAATGACCTTCCGAGAGCAAGGATATTGAATCAATAGAAGGACCTAATGGGCTTCATTTTCCCCTGCAGCTATGTGGGGGGGAAAGAAAACCAATCACAAACAGGAAGAAGCGTTATCTCCTCTTGGTCATCACGAGGGAAGCCACTTTGCACCCCTTTCTTAATTTCTGACTCCCTCTTCAATCCCTATGATTGTTTTGAGTGCTGTTCTTTTCTAGAGAGAAGAGAGAGGGGGAAAGATGTGTGATACCAACATTTAATTCATCCCAACTTTTTAGCAGGTTATAAACCTAAAGCCTTACAAATTAGCTTATCCACAAGGAGCCACTATTTATCCAGCCTGATCTTTCCACTTTCACATGAGAAACTGAGTCCTAGGAAGAGTAAATAGCTTAGCCATCATCATCCCATAAGCTTAGTGTGGTGCAATAGTGAGGTCTCCGTGTTTCCATATATACAGGGCTTTTCACCTACACCTAGATCATGCCTAATTTCCCTAGATTATTCCAAAGACATTAACAGATTTATACACATTGAACCTCTCTGATAGCAATGCTTTCAGAACAATTTCATTAGACACACATGAAGTCTTTTTCATTGTATCTGTAGTGCTTATTTCACCCCAAAAGATAGTAGACCACCCAATTTATTCATTAACCATGTCTCTGAGAGACTTATTTTTGGTCCTTCAATATCAAATGCATCATCAAGATAAAGTGAGTTGAGTCCAGGAAAGTTGTTGGAATCCATGGTCCAAAGACTAGAGAAGCTCCCCAGTTGTGGTAAAGGGTCAGCTCCCTTTGGAATTGCCTCTGGTTCTTCTGAGTTCAGCTTGCACTTTAGGATTAGCAAGTCCTGGGTGTGAAGCTCAATGCTGTGAGTCTCTTATGCAAGGGTAGGACAAAGTACTAATCTGCCTCTAAATTCTCTCATCTGAAAGATAGACCCTCAGTGGATTGATATGATGATTATTATATTGTCTGTCCATTTCCTCTATTCATTTATCACTACAGGCAGTGATGTGCTAATTCATTTTTATCACCCTACCTATTAGCACTGGATTATAAAAGGTAAGTATTTACGTTAGTTTACAACTTGGGGCTATAATTAATAGAAACTGCCTTCTTCTGGCTTAAGCAGCTTGAGGTATTTATTATAAACTTTAGGACCCCAAGAAGACAACTATGAAAGGGACTCTTTCTAGGGAGCCTCTACTCATTCTGGAGGCCTCAACATTTCTTCTGTCCCTTTGTGACTTTCCCCTCTGCTAAGGTAAGGGTACATAGGCCTCTCTCATTCTTCCTGCCCAATGTTCTGTGTGTGTATTCCTATGGCCACCATGGAGAGATCAAGTTGTCTTCCCATGCTTCTTCTTTCCATGTCTAGGGGAAATGAGACACAAACCAAGATGGACAGAATCTGGAACAGTGACTGAACCCTGTCTTTCAGAAGGAGAGGTGTTAGGGATGTTGAAAGAATAGTGCGTGTTGTTGTAGTCTAGACTAGGTATGACTATTTCTCTTTCTCTCTCCCTTTTCCGTATTGCTTTTACACACACATGAGAGACAAAGATACTTGGGGCTGCTCAACCAACTTTGATTTACTCATCAGTATGTGTTCTTTGCCATTCCCTTACTCTCCTCTGCAAAGCTTGCCACTGGGTCCAGGTCTGCAGTGTCAGCCAGATAAGGCTTGGACAGACAACTGCAGCTATCTTGCTAAATGAAAAGTAGTCTTCTCCAAAAGAGAAGCGTTGATAGTAGGTTTAAAATTTAATTTCTACCCATTTTTGTTACTTTTCCATAATTTTTGGGAGATAAGAAAAAGAGAGGAATGGGATTAAAAAGTCATCAGTGACAGGGTAAATTTGGAATCCCATCACCTAACAAGCTAGGCTCTAACCTTCCCTGAATTATCTTCTATTTCATCTACATTGGTGCAACCATTCACAGTTCCTAAATTCAGCATAGTCTTTCCACTAGTCTTCTCTTATTTTGATTATCAATTTAACCTCCCTTAGAAAAGTTGTTGTTGCTTAAGCTCATACACTCACTCTACTTCCTCTTTAGTTCTTGTTCAAGTCAGAATCCACCCCTGAAGGGTGCAGCTTTTTAAAACTCCTCTTAAATGTTGGCATGAAAGGATCACTGCATAAAATGATAAGTGACGCACAAAATTACAATCATGGGTCTACCAGGGCACAACAACAGATACAGATATAACTGAGGAAAGTCTCAGAGGCTCTGGCCCCTCGGGAGACCTCAGAATCCCTTGGTATTACACAACCATCAAAACTTCTACATTCCTGATTACCTGAGAATAGTAGCTACATAAAAATGTGGAATTCCTTGGGCAGGAGAAATAGACAAGGGGTGGATTAATGAGAACCAGAGTTTCATCTTACAGAAGGCAGTAGAGAAAGACAGTGTAAAGGAAGAAGTAAACACAACAGAGACAATCCAAGACGTGCTTAAGGTGAAAAATAAAAGAAGCAAAGAAAGTATGTGCCTGAATTTCCAGAGAAAAAATGTGCATAGGACAATGAGATCATCTAGGGTAGACATCAGGAACAGTGATTTGAGGTAGGCAGCATGTGGGATGGATCAGCAGGTTTCTGTATAGGAGATTTGACTTAAATATCTTGGACATGAACTAATAGAAGGAGGTCCTAATCAAACAAAAAAAATCAATTGATTATAATACTTTTGAGATCCTCTGATGCTTTGGGGTGGTTCCATTATACTGGAGTGAATGGGACTTAAGTCAGAGGAATATCAGTTTATCACAGTAAAAGAGGGTGGATCAATGTCTGGACTGGTTGTATGTGGAGGACAGTGGGCCCTCTTTCTACTGACACCACCATTTACCTGCTGAAAATTATGAAGAATCACATGCACACACATGTGCATACACACATAGCATTCAGAATCTAGAAATTGTCCTAAGAACAAATAGCAAATGGAGGGACTTTTATTGAAGAAAGCCTGGGGTATCTCAGTGAGAACTGTGGCAATTTGTGGCACTGGGCCATGACCCTCTCATACCCCTACCCCTTTGCCCCAGTTTAATGTGATGGAAGTTCTACTCCAGGTATATATAGCAAGGAGATGGGCTTCCCTCTCCATCTAACCCCATCTGGAACTGTGACTTCACCAGGGAGGGTGGCTTCTAGCATATCTCATCCCCTCAGCTCCACATTGCAGAAACTACTCCTCAGCCCTTCCCTGATATAGCATCTACGTGTAGGATGAAGGCTCTGCTCGAGGTGAAAACTAATATATTAGGCTCTGAGTGCACCTGCCTCCACCATCCCATAGGGCTGAGGTTCCATACCAGCAGGAGCAAGTACAGACGATCAGGGTCTGTCATCCCTACTCAGTGCAGGGTTGCCACTCCGGGAGAAGTGAGCTGATATCTGATAGAATAGTATGGAGTTTCTTCCCATGAGGAGAAGCATGCCTTAAGAATGAAGAGCTCCAAATAAATAAATAAATAAATAAATAAATAAATAATAATAAAAAAGAATGAAGAGCTCCACCACTGTGGGAGACAATAATGGCTCTCTAAAAATGCCCATATACTAAGAACCTGTGAATATGTTATTTTACATGGAAAAAGGAGTTTTGTAGATGTGATGAAGGATTTTAGATGGGAATATTATCCTGGGTTATCTGGGTGGGTCCCACAAAATCAACCTGGGTGGGATCCCTGGGTGGCACAGCGGTTTAGCGCCTGCCTTTGGCCTAGGGCGCGATCCTGGAGACCCAGGATCGAATCCCACGTCGGGCTCCCGGTGCATAGAGCCTGCTTCTCCCTCTGCCTGTGTCTCTGCCTCTCTCTCTCTCTCTGTGTGTGTCTATCATAAATAAATAAAAATTTAAAAAAAATCAACCTGGGTGAGTCTTCGTAACATGGAGGCATGATGATCAGAGGGAGAGAAAGAAGTAGATGTAATGAGGGGAACAAAAGGTTGGAGTGATTAGAAGATATCAGTGATTAGAAGATTGGTTATCCAAGCCAAGGAATGCAGACAGACTCTAGAAACTGAAAAACAAGCAGTTTATCACATGAAGCCTCCAGAGGAATGCAGCCCTACCAACACCTTGGTTTTAAACTTATCTCCGGACTACAATAGAATTTATTAAGAGAATAAATTTGTGTTGCTTTTCACTACTAAGTTTGTGATAACTTGCTATAGTGGCCACAGAAACTAAGACAGACTCCTCTGACAAGTAATATGGACTTTATTTGAAATAGTGTAGAGAGGATCACACCTAAGGGCATTGCCAAAACCAATGGAGATCTTGGTGATAAGCAATTGGGAGCAAGCCTGCTGCTATAAAATCTCATAGCAACAAAGAAAATCATTGATCTGGTTGAAGACAAACAAAGAAAAAAAAAGAGAAAGCTAAGAAAAGCCCTCTGAAGGTCTGAGTAGCCTTAAAGCCTCTCATAACTATGCCCCTGAAAAAAAGAACCCTACCTTATTAGAAGGTAAGTTCTTTTTTATAAGGCATATGTGCATTTGGAGTTTGTTTTCCATTTCATTTTTCTCATACCATGTTCCGGAGATTAACTGGTGAGAGAGGAGAGCATGCTTTGCCGTGCGTCAGGTGCCTTATTCAAATGTCATGGTCACTGTGCCAGCTTCCATTTAATAAATTACTGCCGAGGGTACACTGAATGGCATCATAGTAGCTTCAAATCCATTAAGAGACAATTTAGGAACTCTGCAGGAGAACGGGTCAAGGATAACTTTGGCATTACCTCGAGTACCTGGAGCTCAGGAGTTCTCCTCACATGCATTTCATCCAATTAATCTAGATAGCTATTCTCTCCATTATGCAAATGGACAAACTGGCCTGTAAGATCAGGAGACTGTGTCAGATCCCACTAACAGGTGATGTTGCTACCCAGTATGAGATCCAGGCGACTTTAGCTCTTGTCTCTGTTCTTACTCTCAGACACCATAGGCTGTCCTGCCATGGTCTCTGTAGACATCTGGGGGAAATTTGAAACAACACAAAGAGATACTTGGAATTGCATTATTAGGTGGTTACCTTAAAAAAATTCAAGTTTTAATGTAGGGCACAGGGATCAAGAGGAAACAGGAAACCATGTAATATGCAATAAGGAGAGGGGTGAGGAATTGAGAACATTTAGTTAAGAAAAGGAAAATGTAATTCTGGAAATAGTGCCCATGTAAATAACACTCCGAGAAAATTCACAAATCACACATCTCCCTCTCCTCGTTTAACCTACAAAATTTGTAGCCTAATCAAGTCTTCTATTTTTACAAATGAGAAAACTGAAACTTGAGCTTGGTGACATCTGTACGGTGATGCTCCCACGAAATTAGGAAAACCACTGTCCTGACACAGGTATTTGGTAATCTAGTGTTAGTGTTAGATCAGACTATTGCCCATACTAATCAAATCACAACTCACCTTGACCCATGACTACTTGCTGATCAGCTCTTCTGTTCCTTTCGGTAGCATCTCTTTTCACTTCTTTCTCATTCCCTACTCCCTGGACACATCAGTTTTCTTGCGGTTTCTAGAGAGACCAAAGTTATTCGTGCCTCAAGAATTAACACTTTATTTTTCTTCTCCCTGAAAATTTCTTTTATATATATATATATATATATATATATATATATATATATACACACACATTTATATATATAATTTATTTATTTATTTATTTATTTATTTATTTATTTATTATTGGTGTTCAATTTGCCAACATATAGCATAACACGCAGGGCTCATCCCATCAAGTGCCTCCCTCAGTGTCTGTCACCCAATCACCCCCCCCCCCCGCCCACCTCCCTTTCTACCACCCCTAGTTCGTTTCCCAGAGTTAGGAGTCTCTCATGTTCTGTGTCCCTGAAAATTTCTTCCTCGAAATCCCCATGTGTTTGATTATTTCTTACCATTCTTAGAGCTCAGCTACACATTACCTCCTTGGACTAGACCGGCTTGTGCACCTCATCTAAAGACCCTCCCACTGGAAACCAGTGCATAGTGTAATATTCTCTTTTTTGATCTTGGTCTTCAGAACACACATTTTTATCCTGTTTATTCATTTGCAATCATCCTTTCCTTGCTAGAATCTCATTCCAGGAGAGCAGGCACATTGCCCGTTTTATACACTATCATATCCTCAGTATCTGCACAATACCCAGTGCATAATAGATAACAAATATTTACCGTGTGAATGAAAAAAATATGTTGGCTACTGGGGGAAAAGGCAAGTAGTTGTCTTTGTGAAATAAAGGAGAATTAATAAACTTATACTTAGCCTCTGGGGTCAGAAACAGGTT
This sequence comes from Vulpes lagopus, assembly GCF_018345385.1. NCBI lineage: Eukaryota > Metazoa > Chordata > Mammalia > Carnivora > Canidae > Vulpes > Vulpes lagopus. The sequence continues at coordinate 6,207,878 of NC_054832.1, read as the reverse complement.
TGGTGAATGAGGTTTTAGAGAGATAATAGAATTTAATCCTTCCCAAAGAAAGGGCTTTACAAAGCACTGCATCCCTGCATCCAGCAAACAGGCCATCCCACACAGTGGTGGGTTAATGATTGGTGAGACGTTCAAGGAAGGGGCAAATGTGCATCCTGAAGATGCCTGTATCCTGCACGTGGTTGTACTAAGCCAGCCTCCATTCTAATTTCTCACTTCTGGACGCTATGACTAAATTTTGTAGTAAAATGTTGTTTTATGGGACAAGAAAGTAGGCAGATTTGCTAATTGTACTTTATTATTTTCCATTAGAGGCATATAAATCATAGGATAAATCTAGGAATTATTTATGATCTTGTTTGAAAAAGTTTTATGCTCAAAGGGGAAGTTTTGACAGCATCTTAGATTTCAATTTTTATTAAATATGCAATTACCCCCTAATTTAGCAGTGAGGAATGATTTCAATTGCAAGTAACCAAAACCCTCACTAAAATTCCTTAGACAAATCAGAGGATATAACAGCCATATGAACAGAAATCTGAGGATAGTCAGTTGTCAGCAGTGATTTAACAGTGGTTCACGGAACTTTCACATTTTTATTTCTGTCCATTCCTCTACTTTCTAGATTGATAGATCCAATCTCTAAAGTGGTTTCACAAAGAGCAAGTTGCTAACTCTTTTCAAGTGTTAGAGTGTCATGTGTAAAATATTAAAAATAATGGTATTTCTTTTATTGCCCTGTTATTAGAAATAAAAAGATAATGTATGACAAGTGTTTTGTACTGGACTTTCCTTCGAGGGCTGCACCATTTATGGACTTTTATCATCACTTACATTCTTACTCTGTTTACATTGAATTTCTCTGACAGCACACCCATGTCACCTTGCATGCACACTCAGCTCTTTGCTTTATTGCTTAGGTCAAAATATCCAGTTGGAGTCTTCTCTGACAAACCCACACTGTTCATCATTCTACGCCCCTCTCCCAACATGTGCCAGCTTCCCTTATAGATCTGAACACCCTCAGCCTTGGAAAATGCCCACTTATATAAAACCCCCAACTTCAATGTCAGTTCCCTTCAAGCCAGTTAGTATTTATAGAATAACCCCTGCATGGCAGGCACTCTGCCAAGCTTTCTTCCAATTCCTGTGAGTGAAATTAGTCACTCACACATTTGAGTTCTAGGAGTATGTCCCAGATCAGACTCTCTGGAAGCAGTTGCTAAAACAGGATTTGGGTGAGGGTAATGTTAATTAGGGGTCAATTTCCTGAAAGGGAAGGGAAAGAAAGCAAGACTGTACAGAGCAAGAAGTTGAACCATGATGCAGACAGACAAAAGTGCCTAAGTGACAAAATCCTAGCCAGAATCATCCCGAGTTGGGCCAAAATAGCCAGATTATTAAATGTTTCCTTCACTTCAGTCCCTGAAGTGGGCTGTGCATAGGATATGATCTCAGGCAAGGCAGCTCTGAAAGTGCGTGCAGCTGGAGACTAGTGCCCATGCTCCTGGAAGCTGGGCAGGAAGCTCTTTCTTGAAGGGAGATCTGATAGCACATCTTTGGGTCTACCATTGTCTGCCCATTGGGATGTTCAAATTCACTTGCCCAAATATATTCAGGATATGACTTCTTCAGAATTCCAGGATTAATCTTCTTAACAGAAAATGTAAAAGGCCATTGAGTGTGCTGTATAAGTTCTTTATATATTTTGGATACTAATCCCTTATCAGATATCCTTTGCAAATATCTTCTCCCATTCAGTAGGTTGACTTTTAGTTTGTTGATTGTGTCCTTCACTGTGCGGACACTTTTTATTTTGATGTGGTTGTAGTCCCAACAGCTTATGTTTGCTTTTGTGTCCCTTGCCTCAGGAAACATAAATAAATATTGCTGCTGACAATGTCAGAGAAATTACTGCCTGTGCTCTTTTCTAGAATTTTTATGGTTTCATAAGTCACATTGAGGTCTTTAATCCAGTTCGAATTTATTTTTGTATATGGTGTAAAAAAGTAGTCCAGTTTCATTTTTTACATGTGGCTAACCTGTTTTCCCACCGCCATTTTTTGAAGAGATTGTCTTTTTCCCTTTAGATATTGTTTTCTGCTTTGTTTAAAGTTAATTGGCCATGTGATTGTGGGTTTATTTCTGGATTTTCTATTCTATTCCATTTATGTATGTGCCTATCTTTGTGCCAATATCATACAGCTTTGATTATTACAGCTTTGTAATATAATTCAAAGTATAGAATTGCAATATCTCTAGCTCTGCTTTTCTTTTTTAAAATTGCTTTGGCTATTTGGGGTCTTTTGCAGTTCCATATGAATTTAGGGATTTTTTTTTTTTTGGTCTAGTTCTGTGAAAAATGGTGTAGGATGAAATAAAGCCCCTGACACTGCAAAAAGTTTCCATTTCATAATAGATAATAGTATCTTTCTTTGCCCTTGATCTACTATAGATTCTTTTCCACCTCTGTTATTATCAAGGCCACTTGGTGGGATGATCTAGATCTCACCACCAAGGTCAGAGCTCCTGTCACAATGCCCTACTTAGGCCAGAGTTGCTATCTATGTCAATATGTCAATTTATAATCAATGGAATGCCAAGAAGCATCCAAGTAGGTCACACGGATTCCACAAATATTCTTTTGTCCACATTCTGTAACATGAGTTCAGTATCCACCCTCTTATCAGGATCAATTACTTCTTGTCTGTTGGTCTCTGGACACAAAGAACCACTGAAACTGCTCAGGTAGCAGCTTAGTTCATTATTAAACAGATTTTTTCTGACGTCTCCCGACAGAAGTGTACCCCTTCTAGAGATCAAGACTTCTAATTTTGCATACCCCTGCTTTGTGGAAATGATAAATAAAAATCCTCAAGTGAATAATTTCGCATGATAGCAACTGGAGTCATTCCTGTTTCTACTCTTTGGTGCATTGTTCCTTTGGAGCGCTACCATATAAAAACTTTGATTTGATGGATGCAATGAATCCTAGAAGATGGATGCTAGTCACCGCAGTGTACTGCCCTCAAGCTGCCACTTCAGCTTAACCTTGAGCAGGACATTTCAATCCCCTTCCAGGCTGGCATCTTCTGGGTGGAACAATATGTGATATGACCAGTGGATTCCACTGTTATGTTCTCACTTCTTACCTCCTTTTCTTTATTTTTTTTAAAGATTTTTATTTATTTATTTATTCATAGACACAGAGAGAGAGGCAGAGACACAGGCAGAGGGAGAAGCAGGCTCCATGCAGGGAGCCCGATGTGGGATTCGATCACTGGTCCCCAGGATCACACCCCAGGCTGCAGGCGGCACCAAACCGCTGCGCCACCGGAGCTTCCCCCTCTTTTCTTTAAAGTTGAATTCCCTAGCAATGTTACATGGGATTTTATGCCGATGGACCATAAGTCCTCAGTTAGTGGGTGCTCATTGAGGCTCTGCAGGAAGCAAAGGAAAAGTCCTGGAAGTACCTAAACTAGGTATATATCCTAACATGGACAAACTATTGACCCTTCCAGGATAGAAAGATTCCAATGTAGTCAATTATTTTTTATCAAGTTGTGGGGTCTCCTAAAAGAATTGTACTGTATCATGGCTGAAATTCTGCCTCTCTTGCTGGCATGTTGGATAACCCATGGTGATAGCAGCTAATCAGCCTTGGTGTATGGGAGTCCTTAGTGCCAAACCCATGGAAAGCCTTCACCTCTTTAACTATGGTCACGTCATTCACGTACCCAATGTGACAACAATGTAGTGGCTGAACCAGAGACTAAACTATATCAGCAATGGAGTTATTGTGCTCTTGCCTATTTAGTATTTTGTCAGTGGTTGATGCTCTCTGATAGGTGTCAACAAGTGATAAAAAGTCTTCATACTTTGTGTTTATTTCTGTAGCCCTCCTTGTCCCTGATCTTTTAATATTTTTCTTCCTTTAACATTTTTATTTAAATTCAATTTGCCAACATGTAGTATAACACCCAGTGCTCATCCTTTTAATATTTTTCTGATCAGTTTACCACTGTCCATGATGTACTATACATATTCTCATTTCAAATCATGTGTCTTTCTACTCACAGTGAATGATCAGGTCCATTACAAAAACTTTGCTCATTGGGAGGATTACTTCTCCCTCTTGGTTTTCAGTGAAACCCTTGCATGAGACCACAGTGAAATTTCCATTCATTTTAGCTTATGTTTCCATTCTGCACCAACAAATCCCTAAACCACGCTTTGGATATTAACTCTTCCTTGATGAGGTTGAACAGGATTCCACTATACAGTGACAGTCTGAGCTTATGGAGTGATACTCTTCAAGAGAGATGAATATCATGGTATCTGGACTAGTTTTTTGTGTAGTTTGCTTGTGCCCTCTGTCTCACTCGGGCTGAGTCCTAAATATGATATTTGCATCTTATGGTGAATGGTTGTTGGCATTACCTGACTTTATTTCCTGATGTATCTGACATAATCCAGTTCATAATGGGCAGTTTGGGTCACATTGCCATTTAATGTGCTATGGTCAGATGTTTTGTCTCTACGTGGGGTTGTTTTCCAAAAGCTTATAATTATTTGCTGCAGGTGGCTTGGATTTGTTCCCGAAATTCAATAGCTGTGTTGTATTTTTTTATTGGATTTTTCCCCAAAACACTCCATGGCATTTTTCCCCACCACTGCCATGGGGCATTCCAGATCATATGGTTCAAGCAACAGGGCTGCTAAGTTCCATCTTAAACTTAGGTCTTCTAAGTCACCCAGAAGATGGACCAAAGCAATATCCTATGGACCATGTCATTTCCAGAACGTAAAGAGGCCCCAGTAGGTTTGGAGATTTCTTCTTCATAGTGATGATTTGACTCCTAAAATTTCACAGATATGTCTAGCCTCCAAATCTCTGCATGGTTTAGTTCCTGCCCTTTGAAGCATACATGTCTTACCCAGGCTTCTAACTTATTAGCCATTGTTTGTTCACTCAGCTCAATCAACCTGACATCATCAATGTAATCAATCAGTGTGATATTTGTCAGAATATCCAGAGAGTCCAAGTCACTTTGAACTTTATTAGAATGATAGCAAGTAGAAAAGGTAACATAATCCCAGGCAAAACCCTGTGTTGGGGAAGCCCGGTGGCTCAGCGGTTTAGCACCACTTTCAGTCCGGGGTCTGATCCTGGAGATCTGGGATGGAGTCCCGCGTTGGCCTCCCTGCATGGAGCCTGCTTCTCCCTTTGTCTCTCTCTCTCTCTCTCTCTCTCTCTCTCTCTCTCTCTCTCTCTTTCTCTCTGTCTCTCATGAATAAATAAATAAAACCTTTAAAAAAAACTGTGTTGTGTGTGTATTGTTATTTTATGCAAATTCAAGCTGTTTTGATATATTTTCTAATAAGGATAGGAAAGAACACAACATCAAAATCTGCATGGTAGGTATTTGAGGAGATTTTGATCTGCCATATTAAAGATACCACTTCTCTCATGGTGGTGCTAGTTGGGGCTACCACTTGGTTGAGCTATAGTTGTCTATGGTAATCCTCCAGGATTCTCTGGTTTCTATATTATCCAGTATAGTTAATTAAAGGAAGAGATCATAGCAATTATCTTGCTCCAACTCTTTTCAATTCTTTTTTTAAAAATATTTTATTTATTTGAGAGAAAGAGAGAGAAACAGAGAGAGAGATAGAGCATGAGCAGAGGGAGGGTCAGAGGGAGAAAAAGACTCCCCACTGAGCAGGGAGCCCTATGTGGGGCTCTATCCCAGGACCTTAGGATCATGAGTTGAGCTGAAGGCAGGCACTTAACCAACTGAGTCACCCAGGCACCCCAACATTTTCTCATTTCTCAAGAGTGGCACTAATATTGCCTTCCTCCGAGGATGTGATGCAGTTTTTAATTAACCATCTTGCATGAGAGAAAGAAGACATTGGTAGGTTCAGAGGTTTCCACTTGACCTTTCCTACAATGATAGTTTTTACCTTAGAAACTAAGGTCCCAGTATGCAGATTGTCTCAACTGCCAAATATGTCCACTGTAATTTCTGGGACCAGAGATATAACCACTCGGAAGGCCTACTGGATACCATGGATAACTGTTAGCTAGGTGTTGAATATTACTTTAGGATATCACCTGCCCCCTGTATGACCATATTTTAACAGAGAAATCATTGTGATAGTTTTATGTGTCAATTTGACTAGGAAATAGGACCCAGTTATTTAATCAGATGCTAATCTATGTAGTGCTGTGAAAATATCTTGTAGATACATCTGCAGTTGGTTGATTTTTAAATAAGGAGACAGGTATTATTTCCTCCATATGGCTTTCACAAATGCCTAATACATTTTACACCCTAGTTGAATCCTTTCTCTTATACAACTTGATTCACCAGTAAAATTGTTTACAACTGGATCACAACCTTATGGCAGGGTCTGTCTTTACTTCACCTTCTACTAGTGCTGGACCTCTTTTTTCCTCAGATGGTGAATGACTCTGCTTCAAAATACTACCTCACCATCTGCTTAGATCACTGCTGATACCCCTAATCACTAGTTGAGTTCACTGGAAGCAAATCCTTAGATGGTGTTTGGAGTATAAAATGTTTATTAGAGATCAGAACCTGTGCAAAGGAAGAAAGGAAACAAGATTAATCAGAGGATAAAGTCCAGCTTTGGTGCAGAACTCTGGAGAAAATGTTTTCCATCTGAGTTATCCCACAAGTGAGGATGGACTGAGCTTTACTGCCTGCTTCATGTAGTCGGTGGGCATGGGTTGTCCTCGGAAGGGTAAGAACAAGTCATCCCTCTGCAACTGAGGCACAGCCCAAGTAGGTGATAGCTGGATCTCTGCTGACCCCACTCTTCATTACTGGGCAACAAGTCATTTCTTGAAGAGGGTTTGAATGGCACATCTCTATATCTTTATGTCTACTATAATGTACTCTGTTCCTTCTTGTGTCATCATGCTCACTCTACTTCAACTGTTGACCTATCTTGGTTTTTCCTGGTAGGCCATGATATCTTTGAAGGGGAAATTTTTATTATAGTCACCTTTGTATCTTCCAGCCAACAACAATGTTTGGTTTAGATGCTGCTCAATGCATGATTGTTGAGTACATTAAATTAATTGATTTATTCCCCAATCTATTGGAGAAAATATCTATCTAGAGTACTAGATATGGCAAATATTGCAATGATAAGCTAAATATGGCTTTTATCATAATGGAGCTTATGGTGTTGGCAAGTAAGAAGGGATGACAAGATGCTCTAAAAATTATGCTACTGGCTTTGAAGCTCAAGTCTAATGTTGTATCTGCCATTTTCAGGTTACAAAATTTCAGGCAAAAGTTATTTAGCCTGGCTCTTAGTTTTCTCATTTCTTCAATATAGATTATAATAGTTAATATGCATTTATCCTGAGGATTAGAGATATTATAAATAAAATACTGAAGCTTATTCTGAGCATTACAGATACAGATTAAAGTAACTGCCTCATAACAGATGACTCTGTTATTTTGGATCGTCCAAAGACACTCTGAAATTAGGACTTTGATGCAAGTAAAGTTTGGGGAGATAACTTAGAAGTAGGGTAAATAAAGAAGGGAGAAAAGTCAAGTCACACCAGTAAGTGGGATTCCATTCTGGACCACTGGGGTTCAAGCCTACCGGGACCTGCTAAGAAACTTCAGACTGTCCACCCAAAAACCAGGGAAACTGAAGCTTTTATCCATGGACTCCCATCCCACAAAATTTAAAAGCTGCCCCCTGGGATGTCAACTCCACCCCTTTCATGGTTTGTGACTTGTGGTGGTGGAGCATCTGCCAATTCTTATGGGGCTTGAAGAAAGTCCTCGGGCAGAGGAGAAGAGAGATGAAAGATCCAGATGCTTGAGGCTGGGAGGATCCAGTCTGTCAGGGACCAGAGCTCTAGGTAGATGCAGATGTGCTGAGGGGTATGGATGAGGAGCATCTGGCATGTTGGCCAGGAAAGGAGAACAGCACTTGGTACTGTAGTTACTGCTGCAACTGTTTTTGTCATGATTTTTACTATTATTAGCACTACTTTTGCCACTATTTTACTTTTTTTAAGAGAGAGAGCATGGGAGCAGAGATTGAAGAGGGGCAGAGGGAGAGGGAGAGGGAGAATCTTAAGCAGGCTCCATACCCAGTGTGGAGCCCAACACAGGGCTCAATCTCATGATCCTGAGATCATGACCCTAAGATCATGACCTGAGCCAAAATCAAGAGTTGGTGCTTAACTGCCTGAGCTACCCAAGTGCTCCATCACTATTTTATTTCATAAGCAAGTATTAGGTGAATAAAGGAAATGACCCATGCCTGCAGAATAACAAAGACTATTATCTTTTCCACTCACTTGGCTTATAAGAGAGTTAGTGCCAAAAAAATGGAGGTTCACTTCAAATAAAGATGGTTAATTTTCAACATTCATTTTCCGAAGGGATCTAGAAGGTGGGACCCAGAACAGAAGAAATGGTCCCAGGGTTAATTACTGTGGTTTCCCTGTTATTCTATCAGTTTTTTGCAATTTAGTGTCTTTTCTTATGTTCTCCCTCCATGTCTGTTTGCCCAAAGCCTGTGGTCTGGGCATTGTGCCCAGTTTGATTTAATTTTGGTTTCCTACTTATGCAGCATCCTAGCTGTGGTTTGGAGATGACATTTTACAAATTGTGTTTAGGCGTTTTTGTTTATTTATGGTGGAACAAGTACAGAAAGCTTGTGCCCAGCCTGTTTGGATAATAACGTTTAAAATAGGAGAAATAAAACTAATAGCAAATGATAATACATACAAATCTGTGATTATACAGAACACTAGTGCATGTTTACATGTCTTCAAATGGAGCTTTGGATATAATAACAGGACATTGCTGTCTTATTTCTATTCTTTTTTTTTTCATCCCTTTCTGTAATAACCTGAAAAATAAGAGAAAGACAGAATAGAGGCGTGTGGCCATGGTGTGCCATCTGAAAGGATTGGGCAAGCACATGGTGGTACTGGCAGTGAGCTGGGGATTCATAGAAGCTTCACAAAACCCAGAGCCAGGAATTGAGCTGAGTCCCAACCAAATTCTCAAATTGCTCAAGGTGAGCTAGACTTAAAGGGATGCAAGCAAACCAACTGTATCATGTCGCATCCGTAAAATCCTGCTGAAGTTCCTTTAGTTTGTAGGTGGATTCTGGGCTAAGTCCCATAGCATTCCTTGCCACCTTGCTGTATGAAAATGTGCAGTGCCATTAGTGTAATCTGTCATCCAATTTAAAGCTTCTCTCTATCACCAACTTGTTCTGCCTCAGACTAGAACACCTGAATTCAGACAGAGGCCTGGATGGCTTCTCTGTGTGTTCATTACATTTTTCTTCATATCCTTATTATCCTTCTCCCCCATGCTATCCCTGAGCCTCCAAGGACAGAGGAGAGGTAACAGGCAGAGATACAGAAATTCTGTTTTATGGCCAGTAGGGTTATGCTCTGCCAATGTTCATGAGCTGAGTTATTACTTCTTGGAGTGCCTCTGAGGGCTCCTTGGAGCCTCCAAAAGTGGAAACCTCTTCAACTGGGAATGTGCCGAGGTAAGAAGTTCTGGTTCCTCCCTTTGCCATAGGCAGTGCTCTGCCGGTTGCTCCATCTAGTCCCATAAGTTCTTTGTGTTGCTACCCCAGCAGCTACCTTTAGCCTTTAGGCTTCTCAGGTATGAGTCCTTAAGTCCCGTGACTTCCAAGGAATATATATCTCTGATTATTTCCCTTGAAGCCCCTCGCTGGCTTTAAGAGGAAAAGTCAGAAAGACTTCCTCATCCCAGTGAGCAAGAATTTATTGCCTACCTTCATCCTTCCCCAAAGTAGGTCTTCCAGCATACAACCTCTGACCTCCTCTGCCTACATGATAGGCTGATTCTGATACAACCACCACCTATGGGCCATTCATTTGCAAGACCTGCAATACAGGGGTCTATTTCAAATCAACTATTCTGATCTCAGCATTTGTGACTTTTGCAGAATCTCTGACTACAGGAAGGGTCACATTTAATATCCTGCTGTGAAGAGATCCAATGTAGGAGTCAGAAGAGCGAACAGATCCACAGTAGGGATCAGAGAAGTGCATCTGTGGAGCTTCAAGATATGGTGGCTTCACTCCTGTGCACCCATCAGTAATGCAACACCAAGCTTGCCATGAGATTCTGAAGGGTGTTGCCTAGAACTCTGCACCAGGAGAAGGTTTTGGTATTATCTGCCTGGAGAACAAGAAAAAGGGTATCTAACTAACTAAGAGTTGGTGTGTAGCATAGACATGAAGAGCATAAGAAAGATGAACCCTAGCTTGGTGCATCTTCACTCTGCAGGCTCATGGACCCAGAAAATATATTTAACCTTTCTGGCCTAAATTCTTATGAATAAAATGTAAACAATCATAATCTTCACCTTATAGGTGGTTATAAAGATTAGTTGAGATAATATATGATAGGTACTTAGAACAGCATACATTATAAATGCTCAATAAATGTTGGCTATTATTGGCTTAGGTTTGAGTACCCACCCTCAACATATAGCCACACACACCAAGCAATGGCAGTGAAACCACTTCTGGACAGTTGGTAATTCATTTCAGTCGGTCAGGTCAGCAGCTACGTATAGCCTCTCTGTGCCAGAGCATACTGGGTGAGGATGGAGAAGGTAAATGAGGTATGATTTATGAGAGAGTTGGGGAATCCATTATAGACACAAGTATCAGGACTGTCTCCTGATATATTTAAAGTCCAAGGCAACTCATCTTTAAATAATGCAAATCCAAACTAGAAAGAGATGGCACGGTTTACCACGCAGATTGGCAAAAATGTTAAAGTTTGGGGATTCCTGGGTGGCTCAGTGGTTTAGTGCCTGCCTTCAGCCCAGGGTGTAGTCCTGGGGTCCCGGGATTGAGTCCTGCATCGGGCTCCCTGCGTGGAGCCTGCTTCTCTCTCTGCCTGTGTCTCTGCTTCTCTCTCTCTCTCTCTCTCTCTCTCTGTATGTCTCTCATGAATGAATAAATAAAATATTTTAAAAAAATGTTAAACTTTGAGAATATCATATCCATTGTCAGAGAGGGTGCTGGGAAAACAAGCACTGTCATTAAAAGTGTCAATGGTCAACTTTTGTGGAAAGTGTACAGAAAATGTCTATAAAAATCAACATATGTGTACCTGTCACTAAGATATCCTGGCATAGGTACATGGACACCCTGTATAGATATTTTGGCCAAAGTTAAGCAAGATACATAAGGATATTTGTTTCAGCTTTGTAATATGAGAAAGAGAAGACCTGGCAAAAAGGGTCCTTCAAGAGGGGGCTGGCTATATAAATTGTGGCATATCCAAATGATGAAATACTGTGTGACATTTAGAAGGATTGAAATAAATAAGAACGAGCTGATATGGAAAGACAATTACAATATGTTATTAAATGGGGAGAAGAAAGCAAGACCGGTGACAGTACACATATTCTACATATATATGTATGGAGTAAAGTACTGAAATATTTTTAGAAGGCCATTACGGTAAACTGTACGTAGGGAATATTTTGGGGGAGGTGCCTGAAAGAATGCAGTATTTACTTTTATTTTGTGCAATTCGAGGCAATTTTAATTTTGCCCCTTGCTCCTCCACATGCTAGTATTTTTCAGTCTAGGAAAGAAAAATCCCTCAGAAGAGAGTATCGCCCTCTTTGGCCTCAGCTGGGGGTTTTCTCTTCACACCTCTAACCTCTCCGATGGGCTTCTCCGACCCATCTCTGTGGATCACTCACGTCTGCACAGGACTTGTGTGGAATTTGCTGCCCCTGCTCCCACTGGTGGCTTTCTAGCTCCGATGGGCATCAGCACCCCTGGGGAGAACTTGAGGAAAGCAGAAATACCAGTGTCTCACTCCCAGTTGATCATTAAGCACGATTCTGGGGTGCAGGAGCAGACACTTTTCCTCTGTCAATGTCCCCTGACAATGGTGACCTGCTTCTGTGGCTGAGAAGCTTCGTGGCTCCTGCTTCTCACAGAGTGGCTACCACCTGAAAGTTCTGGCTCTCACAGTATAGGTGCTTCATACTTTGTCTGCAAAAGAGCTGGGGCTTCACATTGCTCTGGAGCCCCTCATTCTTGCTCCTTCCCCAGCTCACTTGACTGTTCCCCCTCGGGCCTCTCAGCTTTGCTCTTGCCCAGACCCACTTCCACCTCCGAAATTTTGTCCAAGCTTCTCATTTTGCCTCTGACGTGTGAAGTCTGCTATGTTTTCTAAATCTGCCCGATATTTTGACCTCTCTTGTCAGGATTACAGACCCTCTTAAGTGAACTGACCCTAAAGAACAGTCCTAGATAGCAAAAGCTTCTATTCCAGAATTCCATTTACTGGCTCTGTCCCTGTAAAATTACCTGTCAGTTACCTGTCAATGGGTTTACTCTGTAACTGTCTTTACTCACCATTGGGACATTCTATTTTTGTTTTGTAGTTTTGTGCTGAGTTATGCTTTCTGTTCCAGCATCTGCCTTGCCTGGATCTGACCCACTAAAGTAGTATTTCTTAAAATTTAATGTAATATGAATCACCTAGGGATCTTGTTAAAATGCATATTTAGATTCAATAGGTCTGGGGTAGGGTTCAAGATTCTTGTTTTTTAACAAGCTCCCAGGTGATGTTGATGCTGCTGAGGTTCCACAGTCCACACTGAGTAGAAAACATTAAAACTGCTATCTCCTGGCTTCCTGTTCCCACTCTATTAGCCTCCTTTAGACACACATTGGTTCATTCCCCGCTTTGACCAGACTTGGCAAGCAGATCATGGAAGTGAGTAAATGGTGTGATCAAGATTTAACCTCAGACTTTGGTGTCTTCACTAAGTAGAAACATGTTTCTTTGAATGATAATCATAGCTCATACTTACTAAGAACTTACACACCAAAAATAAAGTGCTTTACATTTATGATCTTTAAAAAATTAAATCTGGGATCCCTGGGTGGCACAGCGGTTTGGTGCCTGCCTTTGGCCCAGGGCGGGATTCCTGGAGACCCGGGATCGAATCCCACGTCGGGCTCCCGGTGCATGGAGCCTGCTTCTCCCTCTGCCTGTGTCTCTGCCTCTCTCTCTCTCTCTCTCTCTCTCTCTCTCTCTCTCTCTCTCTCTGTGACTATCATGAATAAATAAATAAAATCTTAAAAAAAATAAATAAACAATTAAATCTTTGAACAATTCTATGAAGTAGGCACTACTATTATCCCAATTCATATTTGAGGACTCTCTAACTAAGGTTAGAGAGTTTTACAGTATGAGGTTTTTTTTTTAATTTTTATTTATTTATGATAGTCACAGAGAGAGAGAGAGAGGCAGAGACACAGGCAGAGGGAGAAGCAGGCTCCATGCACCGGGAGCCGGACGTGGGATTCGATCCCGGGTCTCCAGGATCACGCCCTGGGCCAAAGGCAGGCGCCAAACCGCTGCGCCCCAGGGATCCCATACAGTATGAGGTTTTACAGTAGGTCATGGGGTTGAAATTTGAATCCTGAAAGCAAGATTATTTTTTCGATAGATAGATAGATAGATAGATAGATAGATAGATAGATAGATAGATAGATAGATAGATAGATAGATAGATAGATAGATAGATAGATAGATAGATAGATAGATAGATAGATAGATAGATAGATAGATAGATAGATAGATAGATAGATAGATAGATAGATAGATAGATAGATAGATAGATAGATAGATAGATAGATAGATAGATAGATAGATAGATAGATAGATAGATAGATAGATAGATAGATAGATAGATAGATAGATAGATAGATAGATAGATAGATAGATAGATAGATAGATAGATAGATAGATAGATAGATAGATAGATAGATAGATAGATAGATAGATAGATAGATAGATAGATAGATAGATAGATAGATAGATAGATAGATAGATAGATAGATAGATAGATAGATAGATAGATAGATAGATAGATAGATAGATAGATAGATAGATAGATAGATAGATAGATAGATAGATAGATAGATAGATAGATAGATAGATAGATAGATAGATAGATAGATAGATAGATAGATAGATAGATAGATAGATAGATAGATAGATAGATAGATAGATAGATAGATAGATAGATAGATAGATAGATAGATAGATAGATAGATAGATAGATAGATAGATAGATAGATAGATAGATAGATAGATAGATAGATAGATAGATAGATAGATAGATAGATAGATAGATAGATAGATAGATAGATAGATAGATAGATAGATAGATAGATAGATAGATAGATAGATAGATAGATAGATAGATAGATAGATAGATAGATAGATAGATAGATAGATAGATAGATAGATAGATAGATAGATAGATAGATAGATAGATAGATAGATAGATAGATAGATAGATAGATAGATAGATAGATAGATAGATAGATAGATAGATAGATAGATAGATAGATAGATAGATAGATAGATAGATAGATAGATAGATAGATAGATAGATAGATAGATAGATAGATAGATAGATAGATAGATAGATAGATAATTGAACAAAGTGCTTTACATTTATGATCTTTAAAAAATTAAATCTGGGATCCCTGGGTGGCACAGCGGTTTGGTGCCTGCCTTTGGCCCAGGGCGGGATTCCTGGAGACCCGGGATCGAATCCCACGTCGGGCTCCCGGTGCATGGAGCCTGCTTCTCCCTCTGCCTGTGATCTTCTGCCTCTCTCTCTCTCTCTCTCTCTCTCTCTCTCTCTCTCTCTCTGTGACTATCATGAATAAATAAATAAAATCTTAAAAAAAATAAATAAACAATTAAATCTTTGAACAATTCTATGAAGTAGGCACTACTATTATCCCAATTCATATTTGAGGACTCTCTAACTAAGGTTAGAGAGTTTTACAGTATGAGGTTTTTTTTTTAATTTTTATTTATTTATGATAGTCACAGAGAGAGAGAGAGAGAGGCAGAGACACAGGCAGAGGGAGAAGCAGGCTCCATGCACGGGGAGCCGACGTGGGATTCGATCCCGGGTCTCCAGGATCACGCCCTGGGCCAAAGGCAGGCGCCAAACCGCTGCGCCCCAGGGATCCCATACAGTATGAGGTTTTACAGTAGGTCATGGGGTTGAAATTCGAATCCTGAAAGCAAGATTATTTTTTCAGACAGATACTATTAACTATCAGGTGTGTGTGTGTGTGTGTGTGTGTGTGTGTTATAATATTGTGCCAAATAAGTAGATGTGGTCAAGATATAAATCTTTTATTTGACTCCAAACTGATGTTCACTACCTTTGCTGCTTCCCTACCCTAACATGATATATAAATATATATATTTTTAAATTAACTTTTCAAAAATAATGCAAGGTGATAGCCTCAGCCCTTAAATATTCATCCTGCATTTTTCTTTTTTTCCTTTTTGTAATTAAAAAAATTGAGGTTTAGTCTCAAATTAACCCCTTAGTGGGCTAGATAGACATCAGCATTCATATTTGTTACAGAGGTGGGGATTTTGATGGATGAATTTTAACCACATCAGAATAAACAAGACTTGTGAGTCTACACATGTGTCCACCCCTCTGAGATTCTGATACACATGGGCCAGATTGGGGTCCAGGGATCTGTAATCCAAAAGACCCAGAAGTGATCCAGATTTATACCTTGGTTAAGAACTCCATGACTAAAGGATCTCTAAGCGATTTATTTTCACACTCAAAACGAGCTGTGACACTAATCCCCAGTAAATTGTGTTCTCCCTTTCAGTGTGGAGCTTATTGTCTTCCCTGTAGGAGCAGGCAGTGCTGGAAGAAGCTCATTTTGTGTCTGAAATCTTTTCCACTCAAGGTGAATGATTAGTGTGACTGTTGCCTCTCCTAGAGCAATCCCAACGTGGAACGCAGTGTTGGTCAGGTGATAGGTGGCTTAATTAGCAGGAGTCAATGCACAGCTGTTAGCAGTCTGGGGCTCTGTAAGGCTTTCGAGCATCTGTTATGACTTCACGAAAGCTGGAGGGCAGGAAACCATGGGGAGCAGTCTGTTTCTACGGTGTGTGTTTCCGTTGATGAAATTGTCTGCATGCAGAATGAGCCCATTGATCTTTATTTGGAAAGTCTTGAGAATCTTCTTTGCTTGAAAGCATGTGGCAGGGTTTCACTGTTTATCAGCAAGTGGAGACGGTAATGGGGGTATTGAGTGGCACACGGCACAGCTATCTTGGGTCAGCCATGAAAGTCTACATGCTCTTATTCCTCATCCAAGGATATTTTCTCTCTGTCTCTCTCTCTACCTCCCTACCCCTGTCTCTCTCTCTCTCTCTAGATTATAATCATCAAATATTAGAACAGCAAAAGTCCAGAGAGGTCACCCACTACAGTGGTCCCTGAGTACTGGCCAAGAGATAATTATTTTTCAAACTTTTATCATTACATACAGCTTTCTCATGTTAGGACATTCCAGCAATGTATATTTTTTAAAAATCTCTAAAATGGTTCGTATACACAGAACAATTTGGGAATTCCTCATATCAATGATGGTTGAGTTGAAGCCCAGAGAAGTGAAGTTCATTGTTCATGCGCAGAGAGTAATCGAACAGAGTCCAGAATACCTGATTCCCACCCTACTCATGTTCAAACCCTATATTATTACATTTCTCATCACCCACCAATCACTACACTGGGGCATTTCTGCACTGCACACTAAATATTTCTGTCAGCCAAGTACTCCATTTTCTTAGGCAACAGCTCATCTCCCATGCATCAATGGGTTTTTTTTTTGTGTGTGTGATGACCAATTACAGGACCCCATCCTCTGGCCCCAGCCTGGATGTGTAACCCAGACTCACAGTCACCCAGTCCTCCTGTCTTAGCACATAGTCCAGGGCTTATAATCAAGCTCAGGCAACAGAGCTCTTCCTTCAGGCTCTTCACTTTGAAGGTAGGAAGTACTTATCCTTCAGATTACAAAGATGAAAGGAGGAAGTACATTTTCTTTAGAATATAGTGAGAACTTCATGTAGTTGGGGGCAATGAGGCCACAGGTAAGATAAGCAGAGCCAAGAAGTGAGTTTAGGAAGGTTGAGAAAGAGAGCGAGTTTTCCCATTCAGCCTTTAATGCTTGAATTCAGTACTTTCTGAAGCAAGTTCTCCCCTAAGAGAAAATGCATCTCCACTAAGTCTTTATTTCATTTTCTCTGATATGAAATGAATTGTGTCCCTTAAACTTCGTATGTTGAAGCTCTAACTCCCAGTGTAATTTTATTTGGAGATGAGGTCTTTGGGGGATAATTAGGTCATGTAAGGTACTCCTGAAGAGATTAGAACCCCTGAAAGTATATATGTAGATAGGTAGGTAGGTAGTAGATAGGTAGGTAGATAGGTAGGTAGGTAGTAGATAGGTAGGTAGGTAGTAGATAGATAGATAGATAGATAGATAGATAGATAGATAGATAGATATCTAGTTGTGCACAAAGAGGAGGTCATGTGAGCACACAGAGGCTGCCTGCAAGGCAGGAAGAGGGCTCTCACCAGAACCCAAACTTGCTGGCACCCTGATCTTGCCCTTGTAGCCTCTAGAACTGAGAAATAAATATCTGTTCTGAAAGCACCCAGTCTATGGTATTTTGTCAAAGCAGCTCAAACTGACTAAAACATCCTCTATCTATGTATTCTCATCCTGTTGGTAATGGTACCCCAATTTAAAATTATTTGCAAATTGCTAACTCTCTATTAATCTTTCTGTCTTCTCTTTCTCTAGTTTGAGTTTTGACTGTTTGATTTGATAACTAAAACAAAAAACCCTTGTTAACTTCCGTGTCCTCTTGGTTTTAGGGTCATCAGTTTCTATTTACTACAAATACTCTCACTGAACTTGGCCACCACTCTCAGACTATAAATCTGGTGATGGAGTGAGAGGATACAGGCTTTGAATGTTGTTGCACCTAAGTATGATTTAACACAACTATTTAAAAACAATAAGGTCATGGGATCCCTGGGTGGCGCAGCGGTTTGGCGCCTGCCTTTGGCCCAGGGCGCGACCCTGGAGACCCGGGATCGAATCCCACATCGGGCTCCAGGTGCATGGAGCCTGCTTCTCTGCCTCTCTGCCTGTGTCTCTGCCTCTCTCTCTCTCTCTCTCTCTCTCTCTCTCTCTCTCTGACTATCATAAATAAATAAAATAAAATAAATAAATTGTAGATAGCATATCTTCTCTATAAAAAAAAAACAAAAAAACAAAAAAAAACAATAAGGTCATGAACAAGTTGCTTGGTTAGTACTTCTCTCCCTTTGTAAACCATACTAAAATGAGTACCAGAAATAATGGAAAAGTTGACTATATAGTGAGTGGCACTAATTATTTTAATGGATCACACGTTATTATTTTTAGATAACTGATTTATTCTTATGATTGTAACATTTATGTTGGCCCACTGAAAAGAACTGACAGGAGCCAAGACTTGATTTTGTAGCAAGCAGGTTCCACAGCTTTCCATGTGAATGACTTTGGCCAAGTCTTTTTTACATCTCAGGCAGAATCAGTTCTTAATCTGTAAAACAGTTTAATTAAACCTGACCTTCCAGTCTTTGAAAGAAGCAAACTAGATCTTGTCTATGAGGGTGTTCTGCAAAGTTAGGTTCCTTTTTTTAATTTTTTTTTCTGACCAGATGTCAGACCAGGTGTGCTATCTTTGTTTGCTTTCTTCTAGTTTTTCTCATAGCAGAGCTCTCTGTAAAGTTCCCTGACCAAAATCAGGAAATAAACCTAATGATACAAAATTCAAAACCCATTAATAAGCAATGGAACCAACGGAAAGGAAACAACAAAATATATGTCCTCCAGCATACTGTGATATAGAAGAAAAAGCAATTACCAGCAATGGATGTGTGTTCAGGATGACTTCTTTCATTCAAAAAGAAAATGCTTCACAGCCAGCCCACCACAACATGGCATATGCATCCAGCCCCTGAATGGCAATATGACTTTGCCCCTACATTTTATAGCCATGATTGAGTGTCAACATTAGAATGGGGAAAAAATGGTTGAAGGTCCACACCAAATGTTCATTGAGCCAGGTGGCTTGCATTTGTGTTCGATTACACGCATTTGTTTGGTGTGTATGTGCATGTGGTGTGGACGGAGGTGAAGGAAGAGAGTAGTGGTGCCAGAAGATTCAGACCTTGGACAAGATGGCATTGATGTTTCTAGAAGAGAGAAAAATACAAAATGAATGCTGTTAAGCCATACCACTCCACCTTCCGACAAGCCTGGGGGCCAGCTGTTGGTTCTTTTTTCTCTCTTACTTCTCAGAACCATTTGATCATCAACCTGTTATCCTCTTCTTTTGTAGCTGCCACATTAATATCTTCTTTGAGTGTTGGTTTATCCTGAAAATGGCAGGCAGCAAAATCAATTTTATAGGAGCTTTGAATTCTTAGGTACCCAAGATATAGTAATCAGAAATTTGACCCACTCTTCTCCAAGAACATTGGATATCCATCTGGTTTTAAATGATTGGAGATTTTACTCATTCATAGAATTAAAAAGACAGAATTTGTCCATAGGAATAGCAGTAGGAATAATCCACTGGAAGGAAGGAAAGAATCACAAACTTTTGTACAAGACACTTTGCTAAATGTTACAAGGATGAATAATTTAATTCTGTTCCTTAAATTTAACCTCTATTAAGGACCTGCTGTGTACACTGTTGGACATTCTGGGAAGACAGAGCTGAAGAAAGTAGGGTCTTTGCCCTCAGGGAGCTCACCTATTAATAAGAGGAACAGATATGAGCACATATATCCAAAAATAACTGGCAAGGACATTTGTAGAGGAAGATTCTGAAGGAAAATGTCAGAAGCTTTCTGAAAGAGGTGACTTCTGACCTGAGTTTTCATTGAGAAATAGTCTGCCAAGATGACAGAGGGAGAAACGTATTTCCAGATATCTATCACCTGTTGAATCCTGAACTCTGACAATTCAAGGGCCATCTCTGGTCATCTTTGTAAACCCAGGACCTATTGTAGAGATTTAATCAATGACTTTAAAACTGTCCCTGAAATTTGCTTTGTACCCCCATTCTGTTAACTGAATACAGATGTGCACACATATGCATATCATAGATTGGTCCCTCCCTGAAGGAGGATAGTGTGCAACATCTGTCTGTTAAACTAAAGGCATGCTTTCCCCCACTCTTACTTATTTCCAGGAGAGGAAAATTGAGAGGACTAAGTGGGCTTCTGTAGTAGAAGACCTCAGGGCATGATATAGAGAGACAGGAGAGCCAGTTTGAGTTGGGACCTGTCAGCTGGAGGTGAACCTGATTCATCTACACCCAGTATGACTGAAACCAAAGGGGAGCCAAGACGATGTGAGCACTGGAAGTATCTGCTACTGATGCTCTTGGGTAAGTTGCATAGTTTAAATTCAGAAAAAGCTGATTTTATTGTTATTCTTTGGATAGTTTAGGCTTAGATACAAATGCACCACTGACTCAGATATTTATGTAGTAGGAACTTATCTCTATCTTTCTTTTCTAAAGCTAGAAGTTTGACTACATGCTTCCCACTGGCAAGGATGCTGAAAAGCCAATGCCCATTAACCATCAAACTTCCCTTATTTTCTGCACACATTTCACTCCTAAGAATTTGCTGACCTTTCTGTGATAAATGTAATTCACTCTGAAATCTAAGGGTCAATGAAAAAGAGGAAAATCTGACATTTGGAGTTACTCTCCATTAGGTTCAATAAGGCCAGAGATCACCAAAAAGGCAACACAGATCTCCCCAGATTGATAGTGTTTTGACTCATAGTGCCTCTCTGGGCACTGTGTTTTAAGTTTTTTTTTTCTCCCCAACGAATTTGCAGCTGGCAAGTTTGGGGGCTATTCTTAATATCCACATAAGAAAAAAAATTATCCACATAAGACAGCACTGGAATCCTGGGCATGCCGACATAATGTTTAGAAATTAATTTCTCTAAAATTTTCCTCCTTAGTTCTATCAGGACTGAAGGGAAAGAACTGGATTCTAGGCAAGCCTCTGTCATTCATTCTCTCAATGAATTTGATTTAGTCCCTTAATTTTTGCCTAAGTTATTTTACCGTTAAAATGGAAATTCTTACAATTAGGTTTTGATCAGCTGCTACATCTAAGGCACTGAGCTATGTCCTGAGGCCTCAGGTGTGAGAGACACAGATAAGAGCTTACAGTCTAATTGAGGAGCTAAACAAAAAATGATTTGATTTCAGATGGGTCTGAACATTAACTATGATTGCATGTAGGTACAATGTCTCGGACATACCTTGAAAACCTGTGTTAAAGCAATGATTCTTCTGTATATAAACCGCATGAGCTGAGAAAAATACATAAAAATACATCATCTTGTCTAGAAAAGGGAAAACAAGACATTAATTTCACAAGTATTTATTGAAGGTGTCTGAAATTCTTCTAGATGATGGGCATATAATACTGAATAAAGGGAACATCACTGCTCCATCCTTAGGCTTGAAACTTATTTATCTCAGTGTTTTGAGAACCATTTACAAAAATCTATGTGAAAATCTATTTAAAATTATAAATAAATGTAATAATTAAATGATTATTCATGATATTGGATCATGTTTCCTAGAGATTCATGACCTCTATACTCTTGTTAAATTCTGGCCTTTGCACCCATGTGTGATTATATAGCTTATTTACTTGTCATGAGAAAGATATCAGTACTAACCTATCCTTTTCATGACTGCACGACAGTGATATTTTCTGCTCATCTTAGTGACCCTGAGCATTAGCAGTTCAGATGGATCTTCTGAACTTTTCAGGGAGGACAGTGAGATACAAGGAGGTTCAATGAGTTTTAAGTGTATTTATTTTTTATTTGAGACTTAAAAAAAAAATCTGTTTCTGTCTCCTATTAGTAGAATTTTTTTTAAGTTGGTGATTATAAAATAAAACTGGGGCAGGATAGGGTAAAGGGAGTTCACAGTGCCTGGTGCAATCATTCAGAACTTGGAGGCATGAACATGGCCCCTCCAGGCTCCCTGCAGACAACAGTGGGTGAGGATGGGGTTCATCTTCCACAAATCTGAACATGGTCTCATAATTCTCAGCCAAGTGCTCTTGGCAACCACCCCTCATTCAGTGATGGTGGCACATGCCCTGAAAATGTAGTTTTTTGTCCCTGCTCTGGCTCAAGACTCTAATTTTGCAATTGAGGAGAGGTGAATTGTCCATGATTACATATCAGTTGATTACAAAGAAAGTGTGTGAATGCAAAGCTAGTGCCTATTTTAAAAAACTGTTTTCTACTTTTGTTTTTCTCACCAGAACACCTGATCCTTAGCCACAGCACACAACACTTATATTTTAAGTAAATAAATATATATGTACACATACATACATGTGTACATGTCTATACACATACATAGAGAGAGATCTAGGTAGAGATGCAGATATCGAATGGTCCAAATCATAGCAATCTACACATTGCCTCTTCAAATATTTCTCTCTCCTACATTCCGACATTAATAACATCGAATCATAGGTCATATTCTTTAAAATCATTGAATAACAGAAAACTCTATCTGAGGCACAGAAATGAAGATGTTTTCCACAAACTTCCTGATACGTAATTGAAACTGCTGTCATTGGAGCCCTACCTATAATCCCTTAACATTTTTGTGATGCTGGCCCAACTCCCAACACAATTCTACACCTGGAGTCGTTCCCACTGCAGTCTCCCTCTGTCCATGTGAGAGGTGGGCAAGAAGTGCTGGGAAACTAATGCCTCCTGGTGAAGAGCCCTCAACTGATCCTCAGACTGGAGTGGGTGGTCCAGTATGCCAGCTTCACTATGCTTTGGATGGGACAGCTCTGAGGTATGTGTCCTACACTGACTCTCACATCCCCCAGCATAATTAAGCTCTGGTTGACAATTATGGTAACTACTTCCTTGTTAGTGCACCTTTCCATGGCTCCTTCCCTTCCCGACTCACTTCCCCATCCCCCCACAGATATTACCTAAGGTCACTTCCCAAGTGCTGTCTTGATGCTCAAATCTTTGTCTCAGGGGTCTGTTCTTACAGGCTCCAAAGCAAGACAAAAATATATCTACACAGCAGATTTTCTAAGTGTGTACCAAGTTGACTCCTGTTCTGAGGCTGAGCTGTGATAGTAAAGGAAGCACAATAAAACCCTTGCTTCCAAGTGCTAGATAAATACTTATGCTCTCCTCTACATAGCACTTCTCTCCACTGAGGAAAGGGAAAAGAGAAGACAGAGCTTTAGCCTTGGACCCCTGCTAAAAATTAAGGGAGAATCAAAGCATGATACATAATGAGACCTTATATTTGCATGTCAGTATAAAGTGTACAAAAATTTTCACATATGGTATCTTTAAAACGAACAATCAGAAAACCTGAAGAGGCAGGTCAGGTGACTATTGCTCTTACCATTTCACAGATAAGGACCATGAGGCTCAGAGATGTGACTGAGCAGATAAGCATTAGGGCCGGGATTCAAGTTTACTGTGATATCTCTCCCATCTTACAGGTCACGTCATCGTAACCTCTGTGAAAAGAACATGGGACCATGCTGCATAAAAAAAAAAAAAAATGATCGCTTCCAGTAATCCTGGCCTGCTGTTGAATTACAGTTTTTTCACCTTCTTTTGAAACAGGCAGATTAGGTCACTGCTGGGAAGAGCTTCTTCCATGGCCCATTGATTTGCTTTCATTGGTCATTTCTTTTCCTGGCAGAAAAGTCTGTCGATGATATTAGGTAGATGCAACTTATCGTGCATTACAGAAGTTTAAAACTCTGGAGAAGTGAATGAAAACGAGGGAAAAAAATAGCTATAGCCTAAAATAAGAATCCCAGATGTTAGTGTATTTGTGTGTGTGTGGGGGGGGGAGGAGGTTACCATGGAGATCAAGGGCTTGCAACACATTTTGCATGATATAGCAGAACAAGCCCTAGACTGGAACAGGCCCCTGCGCATCTCTCTGACATCCCAGTGCTTCCATCCTGACAACTGTGTACTATGGGCCAAACCAGGCACCTGTATGCCACCCAGGATTGTATCAGCTCATGGGGGAGCTGGATGAGAAATTACCAGCAACACGACCTCACCATCTGGTACTAAATGGATCTAAATGTTCTTGGAAATATCCCTTGAACCTGTTATTTTAAGGGTTATGAAAAATAACAAGATGGCACCCACCATTGATTGATCACATCCTTAGTGCAAGACATTGGACTATGCGGCTACATTTATTGATTCTCAAAGTTACATGCTGAGGTATAAATGTGTATGTCTGCCTTACAAACACAACTGAGGCTTAGAGACATAAAGCAAAACGCTCATGATCACTCAGTACCCAAGGGAGGAGCTTGAACAAACCACCAGCCATGCTTTTCTCATCCAATACTCTGGTTCTGCCTTTTCTTCTTTTCTTTTCTTTTCTTTTCTTTTCTTTTCTTTTCTTTTCTTTTCTTTTCTTTTCTTTTCTTTTTTTCTTTTCTTTCTTTTCTTTCTTTTCTTTCTTTTCTTTCTTTTCTTTTCTTTCTTTTCTTTCTTTCTTTCTTTCTTTCTTTCTTTCTTTCTTTCTTTCTTTCTTTCTTTCTTTCTTTCTTTCTTTCCTTTTTTCCTTTTCTTTCTCACCTTGTTGACCTGGTTGTTGGAGGTAAGTTTCTTCTTCCCTGAACAATTCTTCATTACCTTGCTGGTTTTTCTCCTCTAACTACTTACCAGCATTACCTTGCTGGTTTTCTCCTCTCCACTACTCCATTTGTGCTGAGACCTTACCCCAAGGTTGACTCACTTGACAGAGGCATCAATACACACAACTGGGTTTGCTTCCCAAACATCAAATTCCTTATTGAAATCCTGCACTCTCTTCTCTACATTCAGTGACTAGGTCATGGTATAGCTCTCCCCTGATACCGCATGCTAACTTTAGGAGATGCAAGTTCTGGACTTTGCTCTTTCACTAACATGTGCAAATCATGAAGCACTTTGGGTCTGCTTCTGCATCTTAGGGTAGAGGGACCTTAAGATGATTTCCTTTCAACATTGAGGTGGAGATGCACAAAATTTTATATCCAGCTCTTGCCATGTAGCAGACTGTGCTAAAAATACCTAAATGGAATTCAGCAAAAGAACAAAGTATTGTGAATGGAATAATCTGGGAAGCATTAGACTAAAATGTTTTTAGGATTGGGGATTCAATAGGTGAAGAAGATAGACCTGTAGTGCAGCCTGAGAAAACATGATGGACAATGACAGAAAGAACATGGAATGAGCTCAATGGCAAGTGTGGCAATGTAGCAGGAGCTAGTTTGTTGCTCAAGAAGGGATTGAAGCAGAAATTTCATTCACTTTATTTTACAGATGGGACTATCTGGGAGTCACTGGGACTTAGCCACTCATCCAAGGAACTCATAATCAGTTCATTTCAGGGACATAATTAAATAGTCCAACTAACTGTTTTTTGTTGAATTGACTAGTTTGTCTTTATAAGATGATTAACACCCAAAGCTCTTGGAGTAACAGTTAAGATAACACACTTAAAAGATCACAAAGAAGCTAAGAAATCATTACTGCCAGGGGATACGACAAGGATAGATAGAAATGATTGAAAGAGTCGAGGCACTGAGGTGTTGCAGCATTTCCCCTAGTTGGCAACAGGACTTATCTATCAAGTTATCAAAATTAGATCCTACCTTGCTAAAAAAACTACCCCCCCAGACTATTTTTTTGTCCATGACTTTTTTTTAAAGATTTTTAAAATTTATTTATTCATGAGAGACAGAGACACAGGCAGAGGGAGTAGCAGGATCCATGCAGGGAGCCTGACTTGGGACTCGATCCTGGGCCTCCAGGATCAGGCCCTGAGCCGAAGGCGGCACTAAACTGCCGAGCCACCTGGGCTGCCCCTGTCCATGACTTCTAAGTATGAAACAAGTAGGGAAAAGTGATCAATAAATCAGGGAATTCTGAAGACTACTTTGTATGACCCAGCTTTTCCTTCTTTAGTAACCAAAGTAAATGATCCTACTACAGCTGTTCTAAATCCCCAACATCTCATACCATTTTGCAGCAGGGAGGCTTAGTTTCCTTTGGGCTAGGAATGTTTTGAGAATATAACAAAGGCTTTTAAGCCTGCATGGATACAGAAACCAGACCCCCCCAAAAAAATGTACTTAATTAAATACACACAATACGTCATCATTTGATCTCTGAACTTTATATACTCCAAAAGCATGTGTGTCCACATGGAATGTTAATCCACTTGGAATTTATAAACTCTGGTTAAGAACTCCTATTTTATACTTTACAAAATGAGTTCCAAAATTCAGATAAAATTTACAGCTCATTTGTAGTGATGAAGAAACTGAGGTATGAAGTGACCTTCCTTCAATCACACGGCTCATGTGTGGAGGAGCCAAACCTAGTTCCAGAGCTTTTGGTCATGTTACATGATGCTGTTATTACCTCCATCGTCCATGCAGTTCCTTTGATAAATTCTGGAAGGTAGGAATAAGTGAGATGTAGTACAGAGTACATTTTACAGCTAATTGTAGAGAAGCAAGGGTCAAAGAGATGAAGCGTCATCTCTGTAAGCTGCCTCTTCCAGAAATGGCGGGATGAGCTTTTGAGAGTGTAAATTAGGCACATGCAGGGAGCCAACAAGAACACTGCATCATGTGGAAGCTCACATCCTGGTGTTCTTCAAATATTCATCTGCTTCCCTGTGTTGAAACATCAATTAACCATAAGTCAGTTTCCCCATCCCATTATGCTGTTCTTCCTTTGGCTACAACTAGGTCTCTCTCATTCAGGAGACAATCAGTGAGAGATAGATTTGCCAGGCTTAATTGAATCTTCCGTATTCAAGACTGACTCTTCTATTTGATAAGAAAAGAGATATTTAAATGGACTCTTGTCACCTGAATGTCAAAATCTCCTCATTGGGCTTGCATAATTGTTCAGACCATCCGTTTCTTGCCTGAGCCACATATCTGCCTCTAAAACTCATCTCCTCTACCAGGGCTTGAGAATCATAACAACCCAGAGCATACCTTATTCATCTTTGTGTACCTAAGTTTTAGCATTTCATTGTTTATTTCACACATTTTATTTTTTATTTTTATTTTTTTTAAACTTTTTTTTTTACATTTTTTTTTTTTTATGATAGTCACAGAGAGAGAGAGAGAGAGGCAGAGACACAGGCAGAGGGAGAAGCAGGCTCCATGCACCGGGAGCCTGACGTGGGATTCGATCCCGGGTCTCCAGGATCGCGCCCTGGGCCAAAGGCAGGCGCCAAACCGCTGCGCCACCCAGGGATCCCAATTTCACACATTTTAAAGCATGGACCTTGTGCAAGTCTCTGTGGATCTGATGGGCGATAATGGGAAGCAAACATTAGCATGAGCTTCAAGGCTCTCAAATGGCCCTGACCTGACTTTCCAACCTACCTGGTATGTTCCCTGTGCACGTTCATGCCACAACCACAAGGAAACACGTAATGTCCCTCACCATGCCCACTCTTTGTTGATTCTGTGGTCTTGCTAACTCCCCTCCGCCCCTGTAATGTCTTTCTTACCTCTGTCCCTGGGTAAATCCTAAACTAACCTAACCGCCGTGTTTTCCGAACACAAGATGATCGGGGGCCATCCTATTCTCCCATCACGTTTACATTTTGCAAATTCTTCTTGCTTACCTGTCCTGTCACGCATCTCCTGAGTATCTCTTTGAACCTTCCCTGCTTCCACCCAGACAGTGAGCCCCTGGTCGAAAGCGACCCTATCTTATTTACTTTTCTAGCCCAACCCGAACCTAGTATAATATGTTACACAATCTGTGCATTCAATCAACTTTTGTTCCATGTAGTAGAACTGAATTGAAAAACAAAATGTGACAGAGAAAATGTCCTGCAGCCTGAAACCTCCACAAGTATCCTAAATGGCCTGAAAAATTTAATGAGTAGAATAATATAGGTTTCTCCTAGGACTTCCTTCCATGTCTATTCTTGTGAAGCAAAATGCTCACTTATCTACTTTTACAGGAAATGGATTCTGCCTAGAGAAAGAGAATAATTCTGGAGCCCAATGTCCTCAAATTAAAACCCAGCGTGGGGTTCAAGGACAAACATTGAATCCTGCCAACACTGGCGCATTTGTGGGAAGCTTGCACGGCTCTTCAGACAGGAAAGATTTACATCAAACCAGCCAAAATGTATGTTGATAGATGGAGAGGAAAACTGATGCTTCCATAATTATTAATAAGTATACATTTTAGATACATTAAGTTAAGCAAAATGTCTCTGCTCTGTTCTACAATTTGTAAGAGAACATAAATGATTTCATTTTGCATTTATTAAATAGGTATCCTTTAGACATCTAGTACATCCCAGGTGATGTACTAAGGTGAGAGATAGAATAAAGAATGTGGGGTTGGGAGGTAAGGATCTGAGTCCCGGCATCACTGCTTATTGGTGTGTGGACTTTGGCATTTTACGTGATGGATCAGAGCTCCTGTTTCCAGGTCTATGAAGTTGGGGTAATAGTGATTCAGACCCCTACTTCCTTGCAAAGACTGGACCTTGCATTTAGGTTTCGGACATTTTTGATATTGTAAATAGCCATCCCCCCTCCTTGGGATTTTTATTTTAACGTGAGATTTTATTTTCTCCTTCCAAAGGTATATATGTTTCTGTTCGAATGATAATAGTTTATATTAAGCACGACAGAAAAAAGTGGTCCTAGTTAGGTGAGGCGAGACTAAGTTTAAAAATTAAAGTGTAGATAGATGTCCGTATAGATATAAGCAGGTATGATGTGCAGATAACATGCAGCAAAGCACACACATACTCTGTCCACACGTAGGGATTATGTCATTGCTATGGACGTTTTTTTTTAATAGAAAACAAGGTTCCCCCATATTATGCACCTTACGGCGTCTCCGTAAGAAGGGCACAGTGATACTTCACAAGATTGTTGTGATAACGGATTGTATACTTATTGATAATCTTCACTTAGGAGCTGTTTCTCAGCTTATTCATCCACCAACAATGGTAGCCAAAAGATGCTTCTTCCTGCTGAGCAAGACATTACACTGACTCAGGTAAAATGCCACGTCTTCATATGGGTTCTCTATTGCTAGTTACATCATTTCCCAAATCGCATGCCTCTTTCTCTGATCGTAGACCCCACTCTATGATTCTGGCTGAGTTGCCAGCTGTGAAGAGTTGGGACTCTCAGATAGTCCCCGCGCAAGTCAGCAGCAGTTCCTGGCTGGGCGCCTTCATGGAACTTCACAGATCCCACTTCCACGAGGACATGCTACTGGGAACTTCGTTTCCACCTCCAGAAGCACCGATTTCATACGCTTCAACCTCATGTTTGTTGAAATTGAAACGCTTGCATCATACTTAATAGAATGCTTTCCATCATACCCAACATCCAATTTCACAGCAACCCTTGTGGACTGTCTCAAAATCTGAAGTCAACTTCTCTGAAAGTCTTGCTCTTGTAATCCATCTCACACCTGGAATACTTATTTTCCTGTTTCCACTCATAGTAATGCCTGGTCCCTTGTTCACAAGGGTAACTCAATCATATCCTCCAATGGCTTGCCAGTTACAATAAGTACAAACTGCCCATCATGATTACAAAACACTACTACATCTGGCCTCCCCTGGGTTCCCATCCCACATCCTTCTGCTGTCCCTCCTGTTTGCTATGTTGTGACCACACTGGTGTTTCTGACTACATCAAGCTCAATTCCATTGAGCCTCGGAGTCACATGCCCTTGGACATGGTCTTCCCTCCATCTAGAAGCCTCATTCCTCTTATTGTCACAGGAATCTTCTCTCAAAAAGCCTCCTTTGGCATCCTAATGCTTTTCTTCCCACTTTCAGCCATTCCTTACTAGACCAACGATACATGTCAGGATCCAAGATGGTTTCTGTTTAGCATTTCCCCCTAGTGAAATAGTAGTTCCATGTGGATCGGAACTCTGTTTTGTTTAATTCCATATCCCCACCACTAAAAAATAACTATAGTAATTAGCAGGCAGTTAGAATGCAAGTAAGAAATATTTGTTAAATAACTGGAAAGGGCCACCATAATTTTGGTAGCACCGGTTGTATGTAGGTATAGCATTTATGTATTGCTGCCTCTATATGTGTGTGTGTTTTCTTTGGCTTCCTTGAGGCTGGGTGTCAGTTATGCTCTTGATGTAAAAGGAGAAATTGCTTGTCCCCATGGGCTCCCAACAGTCTTGATACAGAGCTCATTACTTCTTTGTATTTTCCAGAAAAAGAAGCATACTTATATCAAACATAATAATCACTCTGAATTTCACTGACATTTCCATGGGGGAATGTGGGAGTAGATTTCCATTGCACATCACACAGAAAGCAAATTCACAAATTCCCACTAGACGTTTATATTCTTCCTAAAATCCCTCTTGGTAATGCCAATAACAGAGTGGCTGCTTCTCTTTTTATCCGTCCCTGTCTAGCTTCTATCCTCTGAGATCCAGAAACTTCCAATGAGAGCTCTAAATCATCTAAAGTTTTATTATACCGAGGAGTTTAATGGCACTTTGGCAGTTCCAAACTTGCACGGCCATCAATTAGAACCAAACCAAATCAAACCAAAGCAACTGAAAGTCTTTAGGGGACTGAGATTCAGACAATAAATAATTTTATATCTCTAATTTTCTCTAATTATATATTAAACAGGATTGGATTTTCATATAGATGTATTTCCTGTCCAATTTGCTGAGTCCTCACTCGGAGTAAGAGAACTATATTCAAGCCTAAGGTCTTTGTGAACTAACAATGCAGCATGGGATTGTGGAGTTACACTCAGGAGGACCTGGGTTACACAGATTCCTTTCTATTGTGTTTGGGTAAGTTCTTCATCATCCAGACTCTGGTTTCTCGTCTATGCAGCAAAACTGAAAATGGCAATACTCCCCACCTCAAGCGGCTGCTGTGGCTTTTAGTTGGCATAGTCTTTACAGAATGCTTTTCCCATGCCTTTCACCTAGTGCGCCTTAGTAAATGCAAATTTTGGTTACAAACTGTGTGCTTTGGGTGAATTCCCTAACCTCTCTGTGCCTTGCTATCCTTAGTCAGCTGGGTGTAATGATACCTCAAACGTTGTAATGATAAATCAATGAGACCAGGCATTGGAAGATGTTCATGATTTGGGGGAGGAAGGTTTGTAAATTGGTAAAAGATGGTTTGGGGGACATTAGAGTGGGGATGAACCTGGCTTACCCGGCCAAGGTGGTTGCATGGTGCTTTTTGCAAAATGTAAAGTAACTAAAACATTTTACTTCTGTCACCCAAGACCCAATGACTCTGAAGAGGGGGAAAAAATGCATGGAGAAGAAACTCCTGATGTCAGCATCGAATTCAGATCAGCCTAGTTCCAAGGTGATCCTCTGAGATACGCGGCGATTGGAAGCCCCTCACTACAGAATGGGATGCTCTTCTGCAAGGCACTCAGGCTCCACCTAAACCTGGTTCTCATTACATCATTTTCTACTCTGGTACTTCTCTCCCTAGGCTGCTGGGCAGGAAATAGACCCCAGGTAATCAGTCGCATTAAACAGAACATCCAGATGCCTGCTGAAAAGGAGACTTTAAAATTAGATTCTGCTTCAATTAGCAGGCAGTGTTCCTCTCTTCCTCAAGCCGCACTCCCCTTCAAGGAGAAGGGTGCATTCTGGAGACAAATGCACAGACAAGATTGCTATCCTAAAACCCACTGGGTCCTTAGCGGGAGGGGATTGCAGGCTAGGCTAGGATCTGCTGAGCCGAGGCTACTCACATCAGGGATGTTTTCCCTTCTTTGTCTCCACCCTCATTCAGGTGGCTGTGTGAGAGTCCTCAGATTTCCTCAGCTGCTGTGGGATCCTGCATTAGGAGCGGGGAAGCAAGGGGTGGCAGGAAGAGCATCTCTAAGCTCCTCCACATCACACAGGCTGAAATGATCCTATTCACTGGTGCACAGGTAGCCATTTCTTTACCTTGATTTGGTCATTAAACTTTTCCAGCTGCTTCAATACATTTTCCCCAAGGCCCCTGTTAGGGTTGCTGCTTCTCCTGTGATTAGAACACAGCGAATTGGCCTTCTGGACCTATTGCTACCCCTTTTCTAATGATCTTATAATGGCTGCTGGGTTTATTTAAGCCACCTGACAGATAACGATGTCAATTATGCAAACCCCAAATAATGCCTTCTCATTTGAAACCATTTCTTGTTTAGTTCTGTTTTGTAAGACATGGAGTCAGGGACTAGCAAGATAAATGCCAATCTCAGATATATGTCTTAAGTTTCTCAAAATGGTTTGGGTTCGAGCTCCAATACAGGCATAAATTGCAATGGAAATAATAAAACTAGCTTCTTCCATAGATAGCATGTTGACAGAATTAAATTAAATGAGTTAATATACTTACAGTTCTTTGGGGATCATCGTTGTTTACTACTTTGTTAGCTATTGGCATTGTTACTCATAACAAGTAGAGCATTCCTCTATTTGGAATGTGCAAGGAAGTGAGTTCGAGGGAGTAGGGCAGAGGTGATTGTGGATGGAGAATGGGAGGGTGGTAAAAGGCGAGCTATTTGCTGCTGACTTTATTTGCATTTTATTTCCTATGGAGACAAAGGGAGTTGAATAAGGCAAGGGACAGATGACTTAATATTTTAGGTCATGCATCTGGAGGGCCATGAGGGACTTTCACTTAAGCTCCTGATGCTGCAGCGCAGAGCACCTGCCCACATGGTGATGGGGTTGGCAGCCCAGAGCACCTGCATGGTGATGGGGTTGGCAGCCCAGAGCACCTGCGTGGTGATGGCGTTTGCAGCTCACAGTGCCTTCATGGTGGTGGAGTTTATAGGGCAACGGGAAACCTGGAGGTCTGAGCAGACACTGGCCCCCTCACAGCTCCACATCCTGTGTTAGTTAAGTCACCCTCACTTCTCACACCCCTAGAACTCAGGGATGCTCCACGAGCAGGCTCACATTCCTATCGGTTTGTCACTGACTCAGGGTTCTATCCTTCCAACTTCCATCCTTCCACTTTTGCTCTTAGCAGCTTTTGTGGGTGAACAGCGTAGAAAAGGAGATGAAGATAGGCTATTCTATACAGTCGTCCTTGGAGCAGTGACTTTTTCTTTGTCATTCATTGCAAATTGCCTAAGGAAAGGCATGTGGCCTCTGCACACCATGCCTCTAAATTGTCCGGTATTTGGGTGGAATTTGCTTTTGTGTGTTCTAATCTCATCATGATGAATTCCGACTCTAGCTCATTGAACTCCTCTTAGCTGTATTTTAATTTTGCTCTGCCAGGAAAGGGTTTTTTCCCGGTAGAGGTTTGACTAGGACTCTTGCTGGCTAAATTTCAAACCATTGTTCTTGGCAAATGGTTACTATTTCTCTGTGCTGGCCCACCTGTTTTCATGCACGCAGTGCCTTATGTCTATCTACTCTTTGGGGTAGAAACCAAATGTTTTCCTTCTCTGCGGACTGCAGCCCTTCTCAGTGTTTCACCTAAGATACCAACTACCCTTACGTCACTGCTGGGAATCAAAGAACTCCAAACATAGGTAATTTTTGTTTTCAATGTTTCCTACTAGTATAATCAGAAATTTTTGGATTTTGAGGTTCAGACACCAACTTATTTTTTTTCATTTTCCATAGAAAATTTAATAATACCAAATTTATTCCATGACTATAATAAAATTGAAAGTTGGTAATGAAAGATACTTTGTGTTTTCCTTAACTGCTTTTCCAGTTGTCAATAACTATCATACTGACCACATGTTACCAGTCAGTTAACACCTCACAGCTTTATTTGTTGTTGTATTATTATGGCATTATTTATTTAGAAATAATTAGGAAAAAAATGTGGGGCAATTTTATATTTGAAATGGTTTGTGAAGCATCTCCAAATCCTCATGTGTGTTTCAGCAGATTAATCATTCTCGCAATTGGATGTCAGCAGCCACCAGGAAATCATCATTGTGACAATTCAGAGTCAGATGCTACCTGCCTGTGAGGTGGACTGAACCGCTGATTATTTACCTCATCCCAGCAATTCTACAATTGCCTACCTCGAAAACAAGGTGCTTTTGACGCTTCTTCCAAAGGATTCAGGGCCTTGGAAAGAGTCACTCAAGCCTAAAAAGTATTCCTTACCAGCAGGACTTTGCTTTCACTCACCATGTAACTACCAATGCCACTCAAATTCTTAAAAGGAGCAGACACCAACTTAGAATGGATAATAAAGAAGGAAGGAAGGAAGGATAGAGAGAGAGAGAGAAAGGAAGGGAAGGAGAGATGAAGCAGTTACTGCTTCATGTGTCTTGGAAAGTCCAGGCATTTATCTAGCTTCAATCAGGGTGAAGTCAAGGAATTGGAGGCAGCCTAATACCATCAGTCACCTGGGTCTATCCCCAGGGGTCAGGAACCAAGAAATGTGGTTGCCTCTGGAAGCGAAAAAAGGAAAGAAAACAATTCTCCTCTAGAACCTCCAGAAGGAACACGAACCTTCTGATACCTTGGTTTTAGCCCCAGAAATCCAAGTTGGGTTTCTGACCTCCAGAACCATGTGATAATACATTTATGCCATTTTGGTCATTTGTTTATGGCAAGTTGTCAGAGGAGCAGTAGGAAATCAGTGCATTTGTGTCAAGCTTTTTCCTGCCTATAAAGATTTTCATTGTACACTCATGTTGATGTTTCCCACCAGCACGCAGAGAAGGTGGGGTGTGTGCCAGGATAAACCACATTACCATCCTACAGTACTGGGGTGATGAGAAGTTTCCTTTCTTCCCTCACTTCCATTTTTTCTCCTGCCCATCATTTTCAAGGTTGCCCATGTACCCACCAACCCTTGATTCTTGTCTATAAAAAATAAACAACTTATTCTGCCTTAGTTGATGCAAATTCAGTGTCTAAACCCCAGGATAAGTGGTAGAATCTCAAGAAATGCTAATAGTATTCCATCTTCCCTCTTAAGAACTGGACTATTATTTACTTTCTTATTCTCTATAGAAATATACTTCATTATTTTCCCCTTCGTTCAGGCTTCTCTCTTCTTGTGCATTTGTTGATTTGGCTTCTTTTGTCCATCACTTAAAAATCAGTGTGTCTCTTGGCTAGGAAAGCCCCAGTTTTCTGCCTATTACGTGTTGAAAGTCAACTCTCCAACTCTCTCCCTCTTTTTTTGAGGGGGGAGAGGCAGCAGAAGAAGGGGAGATCTTAAGTAGGCTCCATGGAGCCTGTCTTGGGGCTCAATCACAGACCCTTGAGGTCATGACCTGAGCCAAAGTCAAGAATCAGACATTTAACCAACTGAGCCACCCAGGTGCCCCAAAGGCAGCTCTCTTCTTTCAGCAGCTGGGATCAGAACTTGTGAGACATATTTGACTCATTTCTCTTCTTCTTTTTAGTTACCTGCATCAGATCCCTCAGTAAGTCCTGGTGGCTTGGCCTGGATTTCGTATTTGCCCAAATCTGATCCCTTTCTCACAACCTCCTCTGCTACCACTGTGGTCCAAGCCAGCTTTTGTCTCTCACCTGAATGATGACATTCTTTTTCCCATCTTCTCTCCCTGCAACCACACCTGCCCCCAGGGCTATCATGAACCCTGCAGGCAAAGTAATTCTTGGAACATGAATCTGGTTATAGCACTCCTCGATGCAGTCCTAGCCCGGAAGAAAACCATGCCCTCGGAGTAGTTTACACAACCCATGCAATCTGGGCCTTCTCTACTTACCCGACTTCCTCTCCCACCACTTCTCTCGGGCTTATTTTGCTGTGGCCGCACAGGCTTCCCTGTTCACCCCAGATCACATGAGACGTGCTTCTATTCCAGGGCATTCGAATTTGCTACTTGATCTTCTGAGAACGTTCTTCTTTCTGATGTCCATATGGTTCACTCCCTCATTACTTCCAAGTCTGGGCAAATGTCCTCAGTTAGGCCTCCACCTGTCACCATATTCAAAACCTCAACCTCTGCTGCAGCACTCGCTTGGTTCTAAACATCCGTGTAACTTACTCTTCCTACATGTTTACTATCAGAGCACACAAATGAGGTCTAAAATCCAGGAATTTTGTCTACTTGCTTTTCTTTAAAGATTTGACTTGTTTATTTAACAAAGAAAGAGCAGGAACTTGAGTAGGGAAGGGGCAGAAGGACAAGCAGACTTCGTGCGGAGCAGGGAGCCTGACACGGGGCTCCATCCCAGGACCCTGAGTTCAGGTCGTGAACTCAGGGTCCATCCCAGGACCCTGAGTTCACGACCTGAACTGAAGTCAGATGCTTAACTGAGCCACCCAGGTGCTGCATTTCTGTCTACTTTCTATTGACAGCTGTTTCCCTGATATTTGGAGCCTGTACTAGAGCACAGGCTAAAAATAAATAAATTTGCCCATTCTATTCATTTTTCTGGGGCAATATCCTACAGTTGTATAACTTCAGCTCCCATTTGTGTGGTGAGTGTGGCTCTAGAGGATCAACACCTCCATCCATTCAGTTGCCTCAATCAGAAATTAGGAATTACCCCCTCCCCAAGCCTTTAGTGTGCTGAGCTTTCTTTTTGATGCTGACAGGAGAGGGTGGGTACTGGGATGGTGAGTTCCCTATATCAAACCACTTCAGTGGGCACAAGATTGAGTGCTTAGTTTTAGGTTCTATTTATTTATTTATTTATTTATTTATTTATTTATTTATTTTCATGATAGTCACAGAGAGAGAGAGAGAATGGCAGAGACACAGGCAGAGGGAGAAGCAGGCTCCATGCACCGGGAGCCCGACATGGGATTCGATCCCGGGTCTGCAGGATCGCGCCCTGGGCCAAAGGCAGGCGCCAAACTGCTGCGCCACCCAGGGATCCCCTAGGTTTTATTTTTTTTTATGAATGTCCAAATCTGTGCTTCCCCCTGCTTTCCCAGACTTGTGTGGCCATTTGGAAATGTCTGGTTTGTGTGCATCTCTCCCTCATTTCTGGAGCAGGGGCGGAGACCCCATCACATTTCCTATGCTCTACATCCATGCCTCTTTTGAACATTAAAGGTCGATTGATGCAAAAAAAAAAAAAAAAAAAAGAAAAGAAAGAAAGAAAGAAAAGAAAAGAAAAAGAAATTAGGAGTTACATGTATTTCCTTCAGCCCTTGAACATTCATCATGTCCCCCGCCTTGGCCAGCACAATGCTGTAAACCAGGGTCACCCTTGCAACAAAAAAGAAACCATCCTTGCCCTCATGAGCTAATAGTCAAATAGCTAATCAGAAAAGAGAGGAACACTGGGTGGAGAAGACATTTACTTTACATTCTTCCAGTTCTCCAGGAGGGAAGGGAACTTTTTGTGCCCAAAGATTAAAGGATAGGAGTCATAATGACAGTAATAATAATGTTACAGCCAACCTTGGCAATCTCCCACATTATATCTACCATGTGTCAGACTTTACATGCATTACACCCAGCCTTGGGAGGGGGTAGTATTACTGTCTCCACTTCACCAGTGTGGCAGCAGGACAGAGAGGTTACTAGCTTGTTCAAAGATCCAGAGGAAGTAAGTATCTGAGTTGGATTCGGGTCCAGACAGTCTGGTCCCAGTGTCCAAGTCTTCACCACTACAAGAACAATTCACTCTCTTCCTCCCGTCAGTGAGTAGGAAAATGGGAACAGGCATTTGAAGCTGAGAACGTTCTGAGTTTGCTTTTTCTTCTTAGCTGTCCCAGCACTATCCCCAAAGGCTCCCCCCGACTGCTACCAGTTTCTGGAAGCATGCCCTCTTCTCTTCCTTCAATTCTATGTGAAGCCTCTGCTTTCTGCAGTGACTAATTTTAATTTTTGTTCTATCAGCTTTCCAACTCTTGTGCAACCAGTCCTGTGTACTCGATCTCTCCATTTGAAATACTCACTGTGGTCTTGTTTTCCTGCCTGGACCCTGGCTGATCCAGCTTCACAATGTGATGTCTCTGGTTCTCAGGAGAACGCTACCTTCTATACACGATTTTTCCCACTTTATACTTTAGAGAACCAAAGTTCAGGTAAGTTAACCCATCTAATTTTCAAGGTCATACATAGTCATCTGGGACTGACTATTTTCAATACCTGCACTAACTTCATGGGATGATGGTTGACATTTACGAATTAAACATTCAAGGACTTTTGCCAATTCAAAGCTGGACGTCTCACTTAAATTGTCCCCTTCAAAGAAAGCTCTATTGTTATCCTCAAAGTGTTTCAACATTCCACATCATTTGCTTTTAAATTTCATCAGTGGTAGGATATCTTCAGTCTGTCAATCTCCGAAGGAATATGTGTGCTTAAGAAAAAGTTGATAGAGTTAGATCTTGAATAAAATGATCTTATTATACTTGAAAACATCATTGGAATTAAACATGATATAACTGCAAAATGACAAAACCACATTTCCTGTGAGATGCTTGAATTGGTTCTGAATTCATTTACTGAGCTCCAGTTAAGCAGTTAAATCTGGAGTGGAAACACTGACTTGCAGAGTCAGTTCCTAAGGAGACAATAGCCCATGGGGCTTGAGTGGATTTTCTTTTTCTTTTCTTTTCTTTTCTTTTCTTTTCTTTTCTTTTCTTTTCTTTTCTTTTCTTTTCTTTTCTTTTCTTCTTTTCTTTTCTTTTCTTTTCTTTTCTTTTCTTTCTTTTCTTTTCTTTTCTTTCTTTCTTTTCTTTCTTTTCTTCTTTTCTTTTCTTTTCTTTTCTTTTCTTTTCTTTTCTTTTCTTTTCTTTCTTCTCTTTTCTTTTTTTTTCTCAGAAAGGAATTTGAGGAGGGAAAATTAATGTTAATGCATGCTTGTTAAATACTAGCATCGCTCTGCGTGTATGAGAGACCCGTGTCACAGAGGTGACAGGTAAGAATAAGAAGGTGCGTGAACTTGTTTTGGGTTCCAGGCACAAGTTCCTAGGATGCCACCGTGGAAAATGCTGCAAACAAGCAAACATACAATTAAGTCGTACAGCGGAGAATCATCTTATTTTGCCTGTCAGTCCTCAGCAGCCGTACGTCTCCCACAATCTTACTTTATTAAAATGTCATTCTTTACCCACTCTTCAGGAATTGTACACTACAATTAATCTTTCTTAGGGATGCAAATTAACAGGCAAGCAGAAAGGGTGTTTGGCTTGGTTTCCTAAGCAAAAAGATGCAGCTTCCACAGTCACCATGGCCTGGGAATGTTTGGGTGCCAACCCACCTTCCCTTTTCGAAAGCTTCAGGAACACAGTGTCTGTTTCCATGTTGTTGAAAATTCCGTGTCTGTATTCAACACCACCACGGTGCAGCTTGTGCGGGGAAGAGAGGCCGACCAGCAGATGAGCAAGGACCTGAGGAATAGGCAGGGGGGGAGAAGGGGCTGGCTCCCTGGGAAGTGCCTTACAACAGCAAAGTGGGAGGACACAATGAAAACAGAAGCTGCAGAGAGACTGAGAAAAAGAGACACTGTTGATGTCTTTGGGTGTTTCTCCACCACGAGAAACAGGACATTTCTCCTATCCAGAGAGACAGAGCTGGGAAAAGTGGAGGCTGGGTGGGAGCAGGTCAAGTGGGAAGGCAGCGTGCTGCGGGGATGGCTTGTTTTCTGACTTTCGAGTGGGAAGTTGGGCTGTTTGTGGGAATGGGCTGTTTGTGGGAAGGTGTTGATGGATGAGGAGAGCATTTAATGTGGATTCTGGAAGATGGACTAAGGAGATGCAGTCTAGGGTCTCACAACTGAGGTACTCAGTATGGACCCAAGTCCAAAGTATAGGGAGCTGATGGGGCCATCACATTCTTTATCGTCCCACCGGCCATTCTGCATCATGACAGACCATTTCCTATGTGTGTCTTTTTCTGTGCTTCCCTCAGGCCTGGGAGCAGGGGCAGCTCCCCTCTGGTTCATAGGCTCTACCAGTTATGACTGTCCAGTGCCCAAGCCACACTGATTTTTTAATTGTAGATAGCTCTCCTGTCTTTCTGGGGCTGTCTAATGACTCACACACACCACAAAAAAAGGTATTAAAAAGCAATTGAATTATACCAATCATGTGCCCCTTACTCTGTGCGATGTTGTAAAATAAAAGAATATATATTTTGGTCTTCCTTTCACATTTCTGAAATAGCTCTGGGTGATAGAAGGGGAAAAGGAACATTTTGTTGTTGTTGTTCTTCCTGAGAAGCCCCTTTCAACCTTACTGGAGTTTATGTTCATGAGAGGACTTTTGGAAAAGACTCTAAGGATGAGGGGCTGGTGCCAGGAGAACCAACCACTCGATTAGAGGTGATGAGAAGATTAGAAATTTCAGTTTCATCCCTACTCGGGGAAGGGGCAGGGTAGGGTTGAACTAATCTCCAACGACTAATAATTTCATCAATCAGGCCTAGGTAATGAAGCCTCCACAAAAACCCTTACCATTGGGGTTTGGACCACTTTTGAGTTGGTGAACATCTTGAGATACTGGCAAAGGGATGTACCTGGAGAAAGCATGGACACCCTACACCCACCCCTTCCCACATACCTTATTCTGTGCTATTGGTGGCTCCTGAGTTGTGGCCTTTGTGATAAGTCAGTAGCAGTTAAATGTTTCCCTGGGTGTTGTGAGTCATTCTAGCAAATGATCAAGCCAGACGAAGGGGTTGTGGGAACCCCCTAGTTCATAGCTCAACAGTCAAAATGTAGGTGACAACCTGAGACGTGTGACTGTGTCTGAAGTCAAGGGCCATCTTGTCTAGTGGGACTGAGCCCTTGATTTCCAGGCTGTGTGCTAAACTCCTGGCAGTTCATGTCAGAACTACTTGGTGTGAGGAAAACCAGCCTACACGTTTTATGTGACTAGAGGAAAACTGGTGTTGAACTTTGCTGAGTAAGACTTCCCTGCCCAGGAAGTCAGAATGAGTGGCCTGCAGCTTCACTTTGGTCCATCTCAGAGGCACAGAAGATCCTTGACAGCCAGACTCAGTGGAAGAGTGCAGGGACAAGGCCAGGCACCTAGCGATTTTGACAGCTACAACTGCTCTGTTGTGCTAATGGGCTTCTCTTAATGCAGAGAGATCAGCTTTGCAATTTGCTCCACAGCTCTGGGCCAGCTTTGCAGAGGCCTTATTGCTCCCACTCAGGCCATGCACACTGCCAGTTGGAGCAAGGGTGTGTAGTAAGTACATCTGTGTGGATAACCCTTCCAGGGCTCCCTGCACTCCAATTATTGACTGAGGCGGCTCCCTGAGCCTGGATAATTGCCCATAGAAAGCATCAATGCTGATAATTAGAACTGGCCAAGAGGCAAATGTGGCCTCTGAGAGTGACCATATTGGCCTTGATACCTATTTAAGAAAAATTCAACTATGTCTCCATTGCTGTGGCACAATTTTTCGGTGTGAGTTTATAGCAAGTGCTCTTATGGCTCCCGTTTTCCCATTTTCTCACTCATGGCCTCATCATAAGGCATTGCTCTGAGCTGCCCTCTCTCATGTGCACTGTATTCCCTGCAGAAGAGCCTTGCTTCTTTACCTCCGTATTTCCCAGAATTAGTTGTCCTGCCAGTAGGGAGGCAAGAGGGTGAGCTTTGGAGTCAGACAGAGGTGGGCTGGGATCCCAGCTCTGTCACTTACGAGTTACGTGATGCTGGGAGGGTCACTTCACCTTGCCATGCCTCAATATCTCCACCTGTAAGATGGGGTAAGAATAGCCCCCCTATATCAGAGTGCTGTGAGGATTCACTGAGTGAATGCAAGTACGGTGCTGAGAACAATGCCGAGCATGTAGCAAGCTTTCCACGAATGTTAGACACTATTTCCCTCAAATTTGGGCCTTTTGTCAAGGGCTTTCCTGTAGACTTGTTTTAAAATGTATGTTTTAGGGACACCTGCGTGGCTCAGTGGTTGGCATGTGCCTTCAGCTCAGGGCGTGATCCCAGGGTCCGGGATCGAGTTCTGCATCAGGTTCCTTGAAGGGAGCCTGCTTCCTCCTCTGCCTGTGTCTCTGCCTCTTTCTATGTCTCTCATGAATAAATAAATAAAATATTTTAAAATAGAATAGAATAGAATGTCCATTTAATGTAATTTGGGTATGGTGAGGCCTACAGATCCTGAGACAACCACCTTTCAGACCTGGGTGTTGTATGTAAGTGATAAGCCACTGAATTCTATCTGGAAACCAATATTGTACCATATGGTAACTAAATAGCATTTAAATAATAAATAAAACAA
The DNA here is from genome assembly GCF_018345385.1 of Vulpes lagopus. Taxonomy (NCBI): domain Eukaryota; kingdom Metazoa; phylum Chordata; class Mammalia; order Carnivora; family Canidae; genus Vulpes; species Vulpes lagopus. Next base: position 6,165,635 of record NC_054832.1, on the reverse strand, counting down.
TGGTTTGTTACTCACAGTTCCCAACAGGAAGGGGCATCACAGCACAGGTCCCTCAAAGGGAAGCACCCGTGCTGGTCAGGAGGCAGAGGGAGTAAGGGGAGAATGGGAGTGATTGAGGGCAACAGCCTTCACTGGGGCCTCCAGGGCTAGGGCACAGGGTCTGTCTCTAGTTGGCTGGCACCTGGCCCTACGATGATTAGGGCAGGTGAATAGTGGCCCAGAGTATAAGAACCCAATAAAGGAGGTATTTGGGGTAGGGACTCTGGGTTAGGTAGTTTGCATTTGTGTGTCTTGCTCACAGGAAGTCACTTATTATCCTCGGAGTAATTACCATGGAAGGGGGAGGCTTTCCAGGGTCAGCACGGCCCAGATGTCAAAGCATCAGAAATACAGAAGAGTAAAGCATGATTAATTCACCTCTTTCCTCAGATATGTCCCCAAATAAAAGGGGAGAATCAAGGAAGTCAGCCATCTCTGTGCACCCACACCATAGTATCCAAGAACCTTAGAAGAGTTGTTTCGTCGCTCATCTAAAGTTCACATCCCTCAGTTTGAGGCGACACCTCTCTGCACCATTGCCCTGCTTCTGATTCCTATGGCAGTAGGGTTAGTATTCACAGGCACGGAGTCGAATACTGGTTTCAAATATGTTTTCTTCAAGGTAAGGACACTATTCTTCTGTCCCTGGACCCCAACTTTGTCTTCAGGGATTTAGTTTTGTTCCTCTCCTCTGTTTACTCATGACAACGAGAGTGAGCTCTTAAAAATGCAAACTTCATCATGTTATTCCCTTGCTTAAAATGATCTCTTACTGGGACAGCCTGGGTGGCTCAGTGGTTGAGCATCTGCCTTTGGCTCAGGTCATGATCCCAGGGTCCTGGGATCGAGCCCCACATCAGGCTCCTCGAAGGGAGCCTGCTTCTGCCTCTGCCTATGTCTCTGCCTCTCTCTCTGTGTCTCTCATGAATAAATAAATAAAAGCTTTTAAAAAATGATCTCCTATGGCTTTAAGGAAAAGACCAACACTATTAACTTGGTCTACACAGCCCGCTAGACCAGGGTCCTGCTACCTCCCCAACATTGACAAGTGTGTTTCTCTTCTGATCACTGCCTACCCCAGGCTGCATTGCTGTTCCTTTCCTTCTGTCCATGCGTCATGCTGTCTCTACTTAAATAACCTTCAATGTATCGTTTCCATCACCTGCAGATAGATTCTCACCACCTACGTCTGCATATTCTCATGGCAGATTTTAAGGTACCTTTCAAAACTCTGGAATTCTTTGAGAGAATCTTTTTTGTTCATCCCAGATGAGGTCAGGACCTTAAAATTCACTTCTATGGCATCTTGCATTTCTGCTTTATCATAGTTTAATTAAGTTGTTAAATTTAGAGACTTTAAAAAAGATTTTTATTTATTCATTTGAGAGAGAGAAACAGAAAGAGAGAGCAAGATAAAGAGCACAAGTGGACGGAGAGGCAGAGGGGGAGGTAGAAGGAGAGAGAGAGAATCTCTCAAGCAGACTCTACTAAGCATGGAGCCCAATGCAGGCTGGATCTCACAACCCCAAGCTCACAACCCCAGCTGAATCCAAGAGTTGGATAGTCAACCAACTGGGCCACCCGGGTGCCCCCAATTTAGAAACTTTTAGCGTTTTTAAAAAATGTTTGTTGGCTTGTAAATTATATGAAGCCAGGGTCTATGACTGTCTTATTTAATTCACAATCACCAATGTACAATGCCTGGCACTTGTTTGGAAAATACCATGGTGATTTATCTCAAATCCTATTTTAGAATTTTATAGGGATTGGCTGTTAAAATCAATTCCTTCTCTTTGACTTGGTAATAATTGTCTTGAATATGTCTCAAGGACTTGAAGGTTCTTTTTCACTTGTAAAATAGTGATATTCAAAATGTGTACTTCATGGGATTATTATAAGAATTTAATAAAAACATGCATGTGAAAACATTGTATAAGTGGTAATGCATTATACAAATGCAATGGGTATTATTACAAGGAGTTAATTGATACATTTTTTAAAAATGCAGTCTTAGTTCGAGTATGCAACTCTGATTTACATAAATTGTTCATTTCATTGTGATTTATTTCAAGATAATTAACAGCTGATACAAGAACAATGAACTATGTATGACCTTTGAGCTCATGATACGGAAAAAAAAAAATGTTTACAGGGAAAGGATATGATATCCATGCTCTCCCATGCCCTTTTAAGTGAGAGGACCTGATTAACAGAGTGTCTGATTAACAGAAGTCATCAGGAGCAAGGTTTTTTAGGTATGCATCTGGGGGATATTAGGTATCTGGATAAGGTAGCGGTACAGAACACCAAAGCCCAGAGGGGTAACCTGATTAAAAGCACTTATTAGGACAACCTAGGTGAAACTATTTGAAGAATCACATACCTATGCCATGCCCAGAGTAGTGAGAAAAGAAGACTGCATGGTTCATCTTAGGAGAACTTACTCTCTTTGACGCTACCCCATGATCTCCTCTTCTAAAGTGTACAGTGAGGAGTAGCTTCTGCTTGGATTTTGCCAAAACACATAATGACCATGTGTTTTGTTTGGGCCCAGTGAATGATACAAGTGTAAAGGTGACAGGTACCACTTCTAGGAAGAAATTTTAAAAGCCATCATTTGGGACGTCTACTGCCCCTCCTCAGAAGCCACAAATAGTTTGAACTCTCATGACCACAAAAAGTAAATGAGAAAGTGGGTTTAAGTTGACACACAACTGGATTTGGAATAGGTAGGAGGGAGATAATACAGGAAAATTTGCTTGGATATCTTAAGACTTTTTTTGTTTGTTCGTTTTGTGCTGTTATTCCTAAATATGTATAAAGCCAAGTGGTGCATAATGAGAGCTTTGTGTCTTAAAGGCCAAGAACCTACTGGAAACATCAGTGAGGGAAGCCATTTTCAATGGGATGCTCATCTGCAGGTACGTGATAAACCTGTCACTGGCACAGGTCGTCGCTTTGCCTCTTCCCTGTCATCTCTCAGACTCACTCAAGGATGCCTTCACCAGCCTCCTCTAGAATCTTTACCTGATGTACCCAAATCCAGGATATGGACTCCCATTCCCTGCTTCTGTAGCTGCCCTGTGGTCCTTCTCCAGAGCACATGTCAAGCAACTACTCCTGAACAACTTTGAAACTAGATTATCCTTTCTCAACAGGGGTGGTGTCAGGCAGTGATGAAATTTAGTTCTCTTGGACAAAAGAGATTTTAGATATTACAATGGTTTGTGGCCCTCCAAAGGGCCACGGTCATAAGCATGGTGGTAAAATTAGGGGCAGGGGATATAATATTATAGTTATTAGAGAGAGAGAGAGATTGAGAGAGAGAGAGAGAGAGAGAGAGAGAGAGAGAGAGACAGAGACTCCTTAAGGCAGTGATGCTAAGAGAAGAAGCTGAGGAATAGTGCAGTAGACTCAATTCTTTTAGGCTATGTCAGGAGGGTTGACATGCTTGCTTTCACAGTGCACATGTTAGGGACATCAGAATTTTGAATAAGGGAATCAATCAATGAATAAAACCCAGGTTGGAGATCTTTGGATAAAGGAAGACGGACTGACCAAGATTAGCAGGGGACTTGACCCCAGGACTGACGTCAAGACCCCACCTACGTCTACCATGTTGGTTCTTCAGGGCATGTTAGACCAAGTCACTAGGAGGCAATGCTGTAGACTCAACTAGGGGAAGAGTGGCGGCAGAAACAGCCCCCGACAGCCGCTGATACAGTTTTGGGTGATTTTCTCATTTTAATCACTTGAGAAGGAAAAACACAACTCACTTGTTATTCATTCCTCTAATAATCTCTTTCCACCTTGACCTTTCAACACCGACTGCTGCCCTGCCAACTGCCTTGGAAGTGGCAACAAAAAAATGCAGAACTTTCAGAGTTCGTAATAAACTTTGATACATGTAAAATCAATTTTTGTTGGCATAATTTGAAAGGGCAGTTCATCGTTTGTAATTAGAAACCGTCATGAGGTTTGAAGCGCCAAGTGTTCTCACCTGGAGGAGAATATTAAACTTTAATGAAGGTCTTTTTCCAGAATGGTTGAAAATTTCTCGATGATAATGTCACTATAGGGAAAACTACCTTTGCAGAGGCGCTGCTTAGCTGTGTCTGGGAAACCCTGCTGCAGAAGGATGTGAGGATTTCAACTTCCTTCTAGCATGGCCACTGGGACGTGCATCACGGGTCCAGGCACCTCCTTCACGCCTGTGATTCAGGTCTCCCCTCTGGCAAAGGGTTTCAGTGGTGGTAGCCGAGCACACTCAGTTAGCGAATAGTGAGCCCTGTGAGCCAGGCATGGTGCTAGGCTCGCTGGGAAAGCTTTTGTCAAGTATCAAGTTACGTCCATGGTAGAGGTTCCAAAACACAACAAAAACACTCGGGCCACCTTCCCTGCATCATATTTTTTTTCGTCTTCCCTCAAGAAGTCCCCATAGTCTGCTATCTTTCACTAACCAAAGTATATTTATAAATTAAGCTTCCTTTTGATCCTCACTTTAATATTTTACTTGTAAAACTAATGTAAAGGCATTACAAACATTTGAAAAAATAAGAAAAATACGTGCAGGAATAAAAAAAAATCCACACTAACGAAAAAAATCACAGTGATCGTCAAACTAATTAAAAGGAACGATGCCACTACTGATATCCACAGAAATTAAAAAACCAGCTCTGGATCTGAATTTCCCTTTCCAATCCATTCTATATGAATACACATATTCTATGTGCGTATTTTAATATCCACACTAATTGAAAAAAAATATGTTTGGGTTTCTCTTCCAGTCCATTCTCTATGTATATTTTGCATAGTTATAAACCAAATGCACGTGCAATTTTATCTCGTTTTCAGTTTTAAACATTATATATAACAGAATTATTTCCATTATCTCTTTGGCTATTTCTAATCAACATTTGCAATATGACATAGCAGAGGAATCCATTTCACTAGTGCATTCTTGGTCACTTATGTTGCTCTTAGGTTTTTGATGTGATGTATATTGGTCTAGAAAAAATAAACATTCTCATGTAAGCAGTCTTTCCTCAACCTACAGAATGGGAGAAGATATTTGCAAATGACGTATCAGATAAAGGGCTGGTATCCAAGATCTATAAAGAACTTATTAAACTCAGCAGCAAAGAAACAAACAATCCAATCATGAAATGGGCAAAAGACATGAAGAGAAATCTCACAGAGGAAGACATGGACATGGCCAACAGGCACATGAGAAAATGCTCTGCATCACTTGCCATCAGGGAAATACAAATCAAAACCACAATGAGATCCCACCTCACACCAGTGAGAATGGGGAAAATTAACAAGGCAGGAAACCACAAATGTTGGAGAGGATGTGGAGAAAAGGGAACCCTCTTGCACTGTTGGTGGGAATGTGAACTGCTGCAGCCACTCTGGAAAACTGTGTGGAGGTTCCTCAAAGAGTTAAAAATAGACCTGCCCTACGACCCAGCAATTGCACTGTTGCGGATTTACCCCAGAGATACAGATGCAGTGAAACGCCAGGACACCTGCACCCCGATGTTTCTAGCAGCAATGGCCACAATAGCCAAACTGTGGAAGGAGCCTCGGTGTCCATCGAAAGACGAATGGATAAAGAAGATGTGGTTTATGTATACAATGGAATATTCCTCAGCCATTAGAAATGACAAATACCCTCCATTTGCTTCGACGTGGATGGAACTGGAGGGTATTATGCTGAGTGAAATAAGTCAGTCGGAAAAGGACAAATATTATATGGTCTCATTCATTTGGGGAATATAAAAATTAGTGAAACGGAATAAAGGGAAGGGAGAGAAAATGCTTGAAAATATCAGTGAGGGTGACAGAACACGAGAGACACCTAACTCTGGGAAATGAACAAGGGGTGGTGGAAGGGGAGGTGGGGGGGTGGGGGTGACTGGGTGATGGGCACTGACGGGGGCATTTGACGGATGAGCACTGGGTGTTATGCTATATGTTGGCAAATTGAACTCCAATAAAAAAAAATAAGCAGTCTTTCCTTTTATTTTCTTTACATAGACTCTCAGAAATAAGATTACCAGAACAACATTAGCATGGTTTTTCAAGTAAAAAATAATTTTCGAAAAGAAATGTACACTAACAGTGGCATAGCATTTACCAGAACCCAGTTCTCTACTTATTGAAAACAAATACACACAAAACAAAAACAACTTTTTTTTAATAGTGAATGATATTTTAATCCTATATTTTTTGTTAATCAAAGAGATTTGCTATTTACTAGATCCCTAGATCAGCAGAAGCAGATTGGGTTATTTACAGAAAGTTGAGATAATTATTAATTATTAACAATTACAATTATATAAATCATTGACATTTCACTTAGAGATTTTCTCAAGATTAAACATGATTTCTATTTGGCTTTTTAAATCATTGAAAATAACTCCAGGATCCCTCTTAGTAATTTCCCGACCACCGCATGTGATCTTGCTGGGGGGCCACACAGGTATGACATTCTACGCTCATAGACTCTTTGAGCTGGAAGGAGCATCATACACCAATCGGTTTCATGGCATTTATTTTAAACATCAAGAAACCGACATTTCAAATGAACCAGAGTGTTAGGGACAAAAGGGCCCACTCGGATCCCTGACAGTCGCTAAGTTGCTAAGCGATCTTTATTTTTTCTTTCTCTCTCTTCCTGGAAATACTCTACTGATCGTGATTTCAGCAGTTTGCCAGCAATAGCTCTGCGGTCATAGATCCTATGCTTCAAGGTGTCCCACCCAGAAAGGAGCTGCAACACTTTCTCTTTGCATGTGTCCCCTGGGGTTTGTATCCGTTTCCACAGATGTGTCCAAAGGTCAAGCCAAATATTTTGTCAACATATATACATTAATTTTTTTTATTTTTTTTAATTTTTATTTATTTTATGATAGTCACAGAAAGAGAGAGAGAGAGAGAGAGGCAGAGACACAGGCAGAAGGAGAAGCAGGCTCCATGCACCAGGAGCCCGATGTGGGATTCAATCCCGGGTCTCCAGGATTGTGCCCTGGGCCAAAGGCAGGCGCCAAACCACTGAGCCACCCAGGGATCCCCGACATATATACATTTAAAAAATAAATTTAGGCCTATAGAATTCTTCCAATTTAATCTATTGTGTGAAAACCCTAAGTATGTCCCTTTATATGAAATTTCAGCTCCAGGATCGGAGAAATTTCCCAGAGTTTTTTCTCAGCACACTGACATTCCAAGCAGAGTCACACTTTCTGTTCTCCCACTCCACATCTTCCCTCTCCGTGCACAACTTAAAAGTTGACAAGACAGTGGATTGTAGAGCAAAGAAGCAATAACAGTTTGTCCAAAACCTGCCTGTATGTTCTCAAAATAAAAATAGTTCAGCTAAATAAAATCCTATAACATTCATTTAAAATAGATAACTTCTCTCTTCTCGTACTTCTGAGAGTAGCAGGGAACATTTCAGAGAACTTCTGTTGGTTAAGATCATACTCACTAGCAGGTAGCTTAACGGTGAAGAAGCTGCAATTTGGAAGAACGCCTTTGAGTTCCAATCTAAACCGTCCACTCTTCGAACTTGTGAAAATTGTTCTACTTCTTCATATTTAAGTCAAGGTTGGGTTTATTGCCCACTGAATGTGAGAAACAACTGGATTCCTGCAACTAACATGCTTAGCACTGAATCTGTCCAAACAGCACTGAGGGCTCCTGAAAGTGTAACTCATAGTAATGGTTGTCTTTCCATTACACATGCACAAACACACACACACACTCTTCCACACACCTCTGCCTCCATCCCAACCCAAAGTTTTTCTCACTTCCTAAATCAGCTGTCTCTTTTCTTCCTTTGAACTGCAGCCCCCATGACAGTAAGTCAGCAGACTCAAAAATGAATGGAATTGTCCCCCATAAAATTCAAATGATGGCATCTGACCTCTATGATGATTATGTTTGAAATATTTTTTAACATTTAAAAAATAGGGATCCCTTGGTGGCGCAGCGGTTTAGCGCCTGCCTTTGGCCCAGGGCGCGATCCTGGGGACCCGGGATCGAGTCCCACGTTGGGCTCCCGGTGCATGGAGCCTGCTTCTCCCTCTGCCTGTGTCTCTGCCTCGCTCTCTCTCTCTCTCTCTCTCTGTGACTATCATAAATAAATAAAAATTTAAAAAACTAAATAAAAAACTAAATAAAATAAAATTTAAAAAATAGAAGATTGTAGGGCGCCTGCATGGCACAATTGATTATGTATTGGACTCTTGATTTTGGCTCAGGTCCTGATCTCAGGGTCATGAGATCAAACCTTAAGTCAGGCTCTCTGCTTATCGAGGAGTCTGCTTCTCTATCTCCCTCTCCCTCTGTCTCTCCTGCCTGTGTTCTCTTTCTCCCTCTCAAATAAATGAATACATACATACATACATACATACATAATAAATAAATAAATCTTAAAAAAAAACATAGACAATTGAGTCCACAGGATGAGTACAGGACAACTTAAAAAACGAACAAAAAGGTTTGGAAAAAAGAATCAAATAAATTTGTGAAAGTGGAAACCTGCCATCATTAAAGTACATACATACACACATGCATAAAAATTATAAAAACATGAGCTAAAGAGCAAACCTTCCAATACGGCATTGAAAGGAGAGTGTGTCTCTTCCTTCCATTCTGCTTGAAGCTTGGCCACCGTCATGAACGACACGGTAATAGTCCAGACCAGGAAGTTCATGACCAACCTACTGCTTCAGGAGAAACAGATGTTCTTCACCCCAGGAAGACAGAAATTCGGGAAAAACTAGCCAAAATGTACAAGACCACACCAGATGTCATATTTGTTTGTTTGTTTGTTTTTATAAATTCATTTTTTATAGGTGTTCAATTTGTCAACATATAAAATAACACCCAGTGCTCATCCCGTCAAGTGCCGATATTTGTATTTGGATTCAGAACCCATTTTGGTGGTGGCAAGACAACTCACTTTGGCAGTTTTATGATTTATGATTCCTTGGATTACGCAAAGAAAAATGAACCCAAACATAAACTTGCAAGACATGGTCTGTATGAGAAGAAAAAGACATCAAGAAAAACAGTTCAAAGAACGCAAAAGCAGAATGAAGAAAGTCAGGGGGACTGCAAAAGCCAACGTTGGTGCTGGCAAAAAGTGAGCTGGAGATTGGACAACAGAAGGAGTAAAGATTCTGCAGTGGCTTTATCTGTGGTGATTGTGCAGATTTTTCATGAGAGGATTAATAAACTAAGAATGTTAAAAAAAAAAGAGAGAGAGAGTGTGTGAATAAACCACCCAGAATTCACTGTCACAACAGAACAGAATATAGAAGAAACTTGAAGTTTCGATCGTGGATCAAAAAAAATGAAAGAGAATCCTAAATCCTGATTCCTTTCCATTTTTTTTTCCCTCCCTTCTCCTCATCCTCCTCCTTTGCCATCACCTGTTACCCCATTAACTACTTTTGGCTGACCTTTTATATTCTGTGCAATACTTTTAAGTGTATTATCTCCCTGGATCTTCACAGTAAATCTTTGAGATAATTGGTTTTAGAATTGTTACCCCATTTGACAGATGCCACTCCAAAAAGACAGTAACAGAAAGTGCCAGGAAAAAGCCTACTTTTGGATATTCAAAACCTAATTTTATGCATGACTTTGGATGAGACAAACATGCTGTGGGTCACTCTGCTCATGTTTCTCAAGAGGAGCCAAGGCTCCCTTTCTTCAGGACTGCTTTGAAGATGAAGTGTGATGAGCACAGAACTGCAGAGAGCGGTGCAAATCTTACCATGACTCCTTGCTAACGGGACCTCCTGGGCGCGAGTGTTGTACTGTGAAGTGTTACAATGATGAAGTGATGATCCATCTCGGGTATTTTCTTTGTTTTACCCAAATCCGGTTCCCAGTCCCACGTCCCCATGTCAGTCACCTCTGCAAGCTCTGGAGAGCCAGTTGGGGGTGTATGATTCTTCTGGATGCCTTTCAGCAGTCTGGCCCATTGCCAAGCCAATGAAACACAGTTGTGCCACATAGAAATGGGGTTCTCAGTGTCTTTGCATCACTATTCTCTCCATCCTGAACTTCTCACCCAGACAGCAAGAACTTCCTGGAACTTGCTGGTTTCTGGCTTGGGGGCTCATTTTTCCGATCGCCATCTGACCCGCTTCTCAGCTCTTTAGTACACTTCTTTAGGTTGCCTGTTACTTTTTCTGCTCAACCTTGATTCTTTTTGTTCTTTGGTTTTGCTCTGATTCATTATTTGGAGTAAATTGCATGCAGATCCAGCTGTATGTAAAATCTCAAGATTTAAAATGATTACAGAGGCCTATAGCACAACCCCCTATGCTCCTCAATGCACCTGTTAGATTGACAGGCAGACTTTGTTCAAACATCTCTAAATGCCGGGAGCTTTACCTGTGTTTACCTACCACACAGGGGAGATTTTTCACTACTATGCAGACACACTTGATACAAGTTAGAAACATATTTTCTTGTGTTTCTTCTGCCTGGAATGATCTTCCTAGCTTCTCTGCCTTCTCCAGGCTTCTGTCTTCAAGTATTGGGTCCCAACGCCTTCAAAGAGACTTAGGCATTCCTCCTTGTCTGATCCCTGTGCCCTTGTGAAAGCCTTAATTAAAGCACAGATTACATCGTGCGAGACTGTGAAATCGTTTATAGGAAAAGCCACACAGTTGTATCTGGTTTGTCTGAATAGCACCTAAAACAGTGCCAGTTACATAGTCCATATGTCTTTGTTGAATGAATGAAGAAGAAGTAAATGACTAAACCGAATGAATAAATGAATGAAATACAGTGCTGGGTTTTGAGTGTGACTCTCCATAAAAATTAGCCCATGCATTTGAAAAATGTGATCTTCTTCCCTGATGAATTAAACAGAAAAAAAATATGCCAATGTACTATCCTGGTATATCCTTTCTACGTTAGACTCTAATGGGTAAAGCAACCTCTAATTTTAAAATGATACTTTTAAAAAGTGCAAAATTATGTACTTTAGGTTTGCAACATAAAAAATGCCACCGCAATGACCATCTGCACCGTGAGACTACTGAGCTAGATTAAGTCTGGCATTAACAAGAATTCTAACAAGGCATTACCTCCTGAAATCACGGATAAGACCCAGGGACTCCAGCTCCTAAAATCCCAACAGGATAATACAGGTCCTAATAAGATAAGAGAAAGCCAGAAATATCTTTTAATTCTGTGGAGTCAAATTGTTTTAAGATACATTCAGTGAATGAAGACAAAGCAAAAGCAAGAAGAGAATTTGGCTGTTGTGATCATGAGCAGGGAATCTAGCGGTTAACAGGCTACTGTTTGCAATTCACTGCGACGGAAAACATCCTTGTCACAAACGTGATGTTGTTGTGGCTGCTATGTAAACCGCCAGGTGTGGGAGATCACCCTGATGCTACTACTCTGGCACCCAGTAAAGTCGAGCCCTTCACCGTGCATTGTATTGTTGTGCTCACTTTATGGATGAGGAATAAGAGGCTCAGGAAGGCTGACTTACATGCCTAGGATCTCATAGCTACTGAAAGGAATCCAAGCCAACTAGAGAATGCATTATTTTTTCTGAGCTACGCTGCCTCGTCATGTATTACCAAGAAGAATCATATTATCTTTCTCCGTCTGCACCTGGATAATACAATTCAGGTAGGATTTGCCTGTGATTATCTGGTGACCTGATGACAGGGAATCAGAGGATGTGTGTTATGGATTTGGCTGCCTGCATCAGCCCCATGAAAGATGGGCTGCTGACCCCTTCCTTCCTCCTCTCTTGGTGCAGCATCGATGGGGACCACATGTGGGTCATTCAAACCATTCGTTCATTCACTAATACTTGTGTTTTAGACCTAATGGAGACAATATTTTCACATATAAGATCTCTGTGAGATAGAGATTTTCCTAAGTCAAGAATATGGATACACAAGAGTTTAAGACCTTTGGGAAGAAGCAAATCTACGAAGTAGTGGACCTTGATCAAATCCGCCCCTTGTAAATTCACTGACCATCCCATCTCCCTTACTTTAAGGGCTTACAAGGTACAAAGCATAATGGCATAGTGGAAGAAAGAGAAAATAATTCATTACTTCTGCCCTTAAGGAGGGTTGTGCTGTCTTCTGGTGGCATTTTTAACTAAGCATTTGAGTAAGCTTGGATCTTAACAGCCCAAGTATGGGGGATATTTCTAAAGAGAGAAGGTAGGCCCTAGGCTAGGGTGATGGGCTTATGCCTATTTTTCACACAGGACCCCATGCTTACAGGAGGAGCCCTTCCTTCGGTTTCATACTCTATTGTGCCGTCTTCAAATCAGGAATAATTTGTTAACAAAGGGCCCTGCATTTCCATTTCACATTAGACCCTGAAAAGTTTGTAGCTGGTCCTGGATGGCCCTAAATCAGAGCCTTGAATCCATAGGGAGAATTAAAGTCAGAGGGACAAGAAGCCAGCCACACTGTAAACATCACATTATGATGCATTAGGTGCTGGTTCAGATGAGTTCTTGCTTCTCGGGCTTGGATAGAGATGGTCAGCCCTGAGGATCCTAAAATTATTTTATGTAACTTGCATATATATGTTTAGGTGTTCCAGGACAATTTAGCTTGATTATGCAAAATCAATTTTCATGATTTTTTCCAGCTATTGCAAAAATTTTCAAACATACAAAAAATGGAAAGGACGATACAAATACATGGTAATTGGGAATTGAATTATTTATATAGAAATACTCAAACCACACATATTTTGTTGACCATCTGAAAATGTTTCAGGCATCATGGAGCTTTGGGCTTCCATATTTAATCATTTTAGTAATAAGAGCTATTTTGGGGCACCTGGTCGGCTCAGTCAGTTGAGCATTTGCCTTAGGCTCAGGTCATGATCTCAGGGTCCTGGGATCGAGCCCTGCTTCAAGTTTCCTGCTCAGTAGGGAATCTGCTTCTCCCTCTTCCTCTGGCCTATCCCCCACTGTGATATCTCTCTCTCTCTCTCTCTCTCTCTCTCTCTCTCTCTCTCTCCCCCCCAAATACATAAATAAAATATTTTTAAAAAAATAAGAGCAATTTTCTAAGTAACCCCATTGCTCTTGTAACTCCTAATAAAAGTAAGCAAATACCATCACTTATTTTTTAACATTTTTTATTTATTTATTCATGAGAAACACAGGCAGAGGGAAAAGTAGGCTCCCTGCAGGGGAACCAGATGCAGAACTCAATCCCAGGACCCCGGGATCATGACCTGAGCCAAAGGCAGATGCTCAACCACTGAGCCACCCAGGTGCCTCCAAATACCATCACTTAATGTCAAAATATATTCAAAATATCCCAGTTTTCCCAAAACATTTTTTATTTTCAGCTCAAGAATCTCACACCATTCACATACTGCATTTGGTTTTAATGTCTCTCTGTTCTCTTTTAATCCATAACAGATGGTGATATACCAAATTATTTCTTAAGAAAATAATCCATGATTACAATAAAAAAGAAAAACACCAATTGCTACTCTCAAAGGTGGCAAATCCAGCTTTCCTCAGTCTGAAAAAAAATATTAATTAAAGGGAAAGAAGTGACATATATTATGCCTTTTTTAGAAGGAATATCCAGATCATGAGGGAAAGAAGGGTCTTCTCCACAGGAGAATGACAACCAATAACTACAGAGAGAAGGACATGATTACAAAATGACACTTTTACAGCCTCCAATGAAATAGTTTAGGGAAGGATCATTTGTGGATGCGTAAAACCATTAGGCACAAGGCAGTTTTGGAAAAGGATATTCACTCAACATGAGATCACTCTGAGGATTACTTACTAGTCCTAAAATGAAAAATGTATCTTCATAAGGGATCTACTTGGTCATCATCACTTAGCTAAGGCATCAAGCATCATCGCTGCCCCTGGGACCACCTGATATTATGATCCCCCTGGGGAGATGTGATATGAAATAGATAGTATCACCTGAAGGAGTTTTCTCCTCCTTCCCAAAATTTTATCCTATATCTAAGCAGACGTGAATCTTAAACTCTAGCTTTTGGAAAACGTAGAGAACAGACTAACTACCTAAATGATGTCATAGGTAAACAATTTGATAAATCCGGAGGGTAGGACAGTCCACATGGCAACTCCTTGGGTGCTTAAAAAATGTCAAAGTCCAAAGAAACACACACACACACACACACACACACACACACACACACACACACACGTCAAAGTCATGGGGAAAAAAGGTGGGAAGATATTTAATAGTTTAAGAGTAAAATGTTATATTGTATGTATGCTTCATCCTTTGTGGTTGGTTAAAAACATGCATATGCATCTACATTAGAGTTTATTTAAACACATTTATTAACACACTTTAATTAGTAAATGAATATAAAATCAAGGGTTAGTTTTTAATAGGCTTGATTGATAAAGAGGGCTTCGTTTGGGATCCAAACCTAATATTCATTCTTGTTTCCCCTATTGTGCACTGTGATGAAAATCTGTATTTCTTAATTTGCTCATTCCCTTTTTGTATTTATTAAGGCCACATAATAATTAGTGTTATCTTTATTTAATTGTATGTTGTCTTCACCCTTCTTTTGCTTAAATGTAGAATACATCTAAATTAAATGTTTTATTCAGCTATTAAAGCTGGGATTCTGAACAAACCCAAAATGTTCTCAGTGTCAAACACATCAAGCAAAAATAAGATTTATCTGGAACATATTCACTTTCATTGAAGAGTCCTATATACCTTATGGTGGAAGCAGTAAGGAGAAAGAGAAGGCGAAGGTAGTTTTCTAAGATGGAATTGGGTATGAAGGTAGATCTAGAGAGCTTTATTTATTTAAATGTGTCTTCCTTCCCCACCTTTACATCACTTTCGTGGTGTTTAGAGGTGGGAGAGGAGGGGAAAGCATGCATTAAATTGTGAAATACTCTGAAGCAAGCAGTTCTTATCTTCTTAAGTCTTTATGAAACAGAAATCTCAGAACTAGGCCTAAGATGGCCATTATCTTTTCAAGAAATGTACATATAAACATTATGATAGCCACTCACTCCTCTAAGAATCTCCAAACTAGATCCATCAAGGTTGTGCTACCTCACTTGAACGTCTGGCAGACAACAGTAAAAGCATAGAGTTGTTACTTACGACAATTAAAAATAAAGTCAGTGATAAATAATCATACTCTGCTAGAGCTGAGGACCTAAGAATTGTAACAAATGGGTTTTCTCTCTCTTATTTCTGTGACTAAAGGAAATGAAACTATCTACAGTGCCATGATTAAAGGTGGCAATAGTGAAATGACAGATTAATGAATCATGTTTTCAATATTTATCTTAAAATGAAAAAAATGAAATGGCACTAGATTTATTTGAACACTTTGGTTAAATTAGCCAAGAGTTAAATATTCTGGTTTTCTGTGACTCAGATGTGAGAGTATTATGAGACCCTTGACTGATATCTCTGTGTTCTGACACATGACTGTCACTTTCCCCCTCCACCTTCTTTCTCACCATTCTTACCAACCAATTTTATTTTATTTATTTTTTTAATAAATTAATTTTTATTGGTGTTCAATTTACCAACATACAGAAAAACACCCAGTGCTCATCCCGTCAAGTGTCTCCCTCAGTGCCCGTCACCCATTCACCCCCACCCCCCGCCCTCCTCCCCTTCCACCACCCCTAGTTCGTTTCCCAGAGTTAGGAGTCTTTATGTTCTGTCTCCCTTCCTGATATTTCCCACACATTTCTTCTCCCTTCCCTTATATTCCCTTTCACTATTATTTATATTCCCCAAATGAATGAGAACATACACTGTTTGTCCTTTTCCGATTGACTTATTTCACTCAGCATAATACCCTCCAGTTCCATCCATGTTGAAGCAAATGGTGGGTATTTGTCGTTTCTAATGGCTGAAGAATATTCCGTTGTATACATAGACCACATCTTCTTTATCCATTCATCTTTCGATGGACACCGAGGCTCCTTCCACAGTTTGGCTATTGTGGACATTGCTGCTATAAACACCGGGGTGCAGGTGTCCCGGCGTTTCACTGCATCTGTATCTTTGGGGTAAATCCCCAGCAGTGCAATTGCTGGGTCGTAGGGCAGGTCTATTTTTAACTCTTCAGGAACCTCCACACAGTTTTCCAGAGTGGCTGCACCAGGTCACATTCCCACCAACAGTGTAAGAGGGTTCCCTTTTCTCCGCATCCTCTCCAACATTTGTGGTTTCCTGCCTTGTTAATTTTCCCCATTCTCACTGGGGTGAGGTGGGATCTCATTGTGGTTTTGATTTGTATTTCCCTGGTGGCAAGTGATGCAGAGCATTTTCTCATGTGCGTGTTGGCCACGTCTGTGTCTTCCTCTGTGAGATTTCTCTTCATGTCTTTTGCCCATTTCATGATTGGATTGTTTGTTTCTTTGCTGCTGAGTTTAATAAGTTCTTTATAGATTTTGGAAACTAGCCCTTTATCTGATATGTCATTTGCAAATCTCTTCTCCCATTCTGTAGGTTGTCTTTTAGTTTTGTTGACTGTATCCTTTCTGTGCAAAAGCTTCTTATCTTGATGAAGTCCGAATAGTTCATTTTTGCTTTTGTTTCTTTTGCCTTTGTGGATGTATCTTGCAAGAAATTACTGTGGCCAAATTCAAAAAGGGTGTTGCCTGTGTTCTCCTCTAGGATTTTGATGGAATCTTGTCTCACATTTAGATCTCTCATCCATTTTGAGTTTATCTTTGTGTCTGGTGCAAGAGAGTGGTCCAGTTTCATTCTTCTGCATGTGGATGTCCAATTTTCCCAGCACCATTTATTGAAGAGATTGTCTTTCTTCCAATGGATAGTCTTTCCTCCTTTATCGAATATTAGTTGACCATAAAGTTCAGGAACCACTTCTGGGTTCTCTATTCTGTTCCATTGATCTATGTGTCTGTTTTTGTGCCAGTACCACACTGTCTTCATGACCACAGCTTTGTAGTACACCTGAAATCTGGCATTGTGATGCCCCCAGCTATGGTTTTCTTTTTTAAAATTCCCCTGGCTATTCGGGGTCTTTTCTGATTCCACACAAATCTTAAGATAATTTGTTCCAACTCTCTGAAGAAAGTCCATGGTATTTTGATAGGGATTGCATTAAACGTGTAAATTGCCCTGGGTAACATTGACATTTTCACAATATTAATTCTGCCAATCCATGAGCATGGAATATTTTTCCATCTCTTTGTGTCTTCCTCAATTTCTTTCAGAAGTGTTCTATAGTTTTTAGGGTATAGATCTTTTACCTCTTTGGTTAGGTTTATTCCTAGGTATCTTATGCTTTTGGGTGCAATTGTAAATGGGATTGACTCCTTAATTTCTCTTTCTTCAGTCTCATTGTTAGTGTATAGAAATGCCACTGACTTCTGGGCATTGATTTCGTATCCTGCCACGCTACCAAATTGCTGTATGAGTTCTAGCAATCTGGGGGTGGAGGCTTTTGGGTTTTCTATGTAGAGTATCATGTCATCGGCGAAGAGGGAGAGTTTGACTTCTTCTTTGCCAATTTGAATGCCTTTAATGTCTTTTTGTTGTCTGATTGCTGAGGCGAGGACTTCCAGTACTATGTTGAACAGCAGTGGTGAGAGTGGACATCCCTGTCTTGTTCCTGATTTTAGGGGAAAGGCTCCCAGTGCTTCCCCATTGAGAATGATATTTGCTGTGGGCTTTTCGTAGATGGCTTTTAAGATGTTGAGGAAAGTTCCCTCTATCCCAACACTCTGAAGGGTTTTGATCAGGAATGGATGCTGTATTTTGTCAAATGCTTTCTCTGCATCTAATGAGAGGATCATATGGTTCTCGGTTTTACTCTTGCTGATATGCTGAATCACATTGATTGTTTTACGAGTGTTGAACCAGCCTTGTGTCCCGGGGATAAATCCTACTTGGTCATGGTGAATAATTTTTTTAATGTGTTGTTGGATCCTATTGGCTAGTATCTTGTTGAGAATTTTTGCATCCATGTTCATCAGGGATATTGGTCTGTAATTCTCCTTTTTGGTGGGGTCTTTGTCTGGTTTCGGAATTAAGGTGATGCTGGTCTCATAGAATGAATTTGGAAGTACTCCATCTCTTTCTATCTTTCCAAACAGCTTTAGTAGAATAGGTATGATTTCTTCTTTAAACGTTTGATAGAATTCCCCTGGGAAGCCATCTGGCCCTGGACTCTTGTGTATTGGGAGGTTTTTGATGACTGCTTCAATTTCCTCCCTGGTTATTGGCCTGTTCAGGTTTTCTATTGCTTCCTGCTCCAGTTTTGGTAGTTTGTGGCTTTCCAGGAATGCGTCCATTTATTCTAGATTGCCTAATTTATTGGCGTATAGCTGTTTTAAAGGAAATACGTAGCACAGCTCAAATGAGCATGATTGTTCCAGTGCCTTTTGCATGTTTGTGATGGTGCTCTGAGATGATTAGGGTTACTACAAACCATTAGACTGAGGACTTGTTGGAACTTGTTCATTCTCCTGAGCAAAATATGTGTGTATATGTATAACGAGAAACTTCAAATGAAGTAACAGCACATTATCTGGAATTATATCATCGAGATGGCTCAGGTGGAAAGGCCCCTGTCTCTGTAGGCTCTGCAGTAGCTTTTCCTTCCAAAATATTAATCTCATGCTGTTCCATTTCACTGCTGCTGGAAGATATCCAATCTCATCCCAGCAAATAACACCAATGAAAGAATGAGGTGACTGGGAAGACATTGCACAGCAACATGGAATCTGACACAAATACTTAGTTTCATTTTCTTTATCAGCATTATTTTTACTTTGGTTTCTCTATCTTTGCATATAAGCCAAGTAAAGAATTCAAAACTTGTGGAAAGATGTCCCTGCCTTGGCACCCCCTTTCCTCTCCCAGCATGGGTAGAGCTCTTGTCTTCCGTGTTTTTATGTAGGCATGTGATACCTATTTTTATCACTGACCTTACTGCACTTACTACTTTATTGTGACTTCACTGTGATATGCTCACACCCTGACCTTTCTTTCTATAATGGGAGCTTCAAGAAGAAGGTAGGAAGCCTTTCTTGTCATTAAGTCTCTACCCTCTTTCTAGCAAATGTCTCACACATTAAGAGTTGAATAAAATGAATGAATGGTTGGATGGGTGGATGGATGGATGGTTGGTTGGTTGGATGGATGGATGGTTGGATGGATAGTTGAATGTAAAGATGGATAGATTTTTGTTATCTCCATATATGTTCTAACATTTTGCCTCCTCTAAACCAACTCTTTTTGATGACAAGGGGCATCATTACTATATATTCTTGAAAAAAATGTGACTTCCTATCTTTCTCATTACAAGGTTGTACTATTTCATTACTTTCCTTCTTGTTTTCTTTCTGTAGATGCTGCTATAGATATAAATGCTCTTTAATTCCTGACGTTGGTAATGTTTGACCACTATTTTTGTTTTATAAGTCTAACCAGATCTTGATCCATTGATTGATCTTTTGGAAGAGCCATATTTTGGTTTTCTTTCTTTCTTTCTTTTTTTCTTATAAATTTATTTTTTATTGATGTTTGGTTTTCTTTATTGTCTGTTTTCTATTCATTAATCTTCATATTTGCATTTATTTTCATGTTTTTTCTCCTTATCTGGCATTTTTTTAAGTTCTAGAATTTTTATCCACACAATGTTTTTGAAACAATTCACCTCCTGGGCATGTCATAAGGAGTGTGGACAGTAGAGCTACTGATTCTCTATTACACTCTAGGCTTCTTCTAAATTTCTCACTTGCATTTATTTCCTTTAATGCTCTTACATATTCATGGAAGTGTATGTTACTACTAGATTCCTTTTACCAGTTAGCCACATGGCCTCAGAGAAGTTGAATCCCTTTTCAAAGCCTCATAATTGGTTAGAGGCACCATTTAGTTTCAAACTGAGATCCTTTAGACCCCTAAAGTTTTTTTTTTTAACTATGTCACACTGCTTCTAATCTCTGTAGAGTATTCTTGTATAGAGAACAGGAACATGTTCTTGTACATACTCTGGCAAATACCTTGAATTCAATAAACATAAATGTCTCAGTCTCTCTTTCTAATACTGTCAAGAAGACCCAATGTGTGTTTTTCATTCTTTCCCATGAAAAAAAAATGATATGACAATGTCCCTGTGGGAAGGTAAAACAACAAGGAAATTATATTCCAAGGTTTTTTTTTATTTAACAAGAGATTGACATTCTGAGGGGTGAAAAGTAGGAAATCATGAGACTCTGAGAAAAATATGTCAGAATGAATTGTCTCCATCATTCTCCCTGAGTGCAGAATACAGAGGCCAAACAGCCAAGCATCAGATATTGAAGCAATTGTATGTGGTACAGTGAAGCATGGGAGCAGGATGCAGTATCTTAGAATGTACACCATCTAAGAGACTTTAGATCAGAGCTTAATCCATGGCCTCCATTTTACCTGCAAAAAAAGTTTTAAAACAAAGGCTCCAGAAGTGGAAAATGATTTGTCCATGGTTCAAACAGTTCACTTGTAGTCATAGGTAAAGATACAGACATGCACACCTACACATACAAATGGCACTACATACACATTTTATTCTACAATGTATCCTCTCCACCCTCAGCTTTTAAAAAGCAGCCTTCCAATCCCATTCTCAACAAAACAAAAATCTCCTAAAAAGTACATAGACAAACATTAGCTGAACTTCCTTTTAGATATTTTTGTAATAATGTATTTGTGTCCCTTATTTCATTCTCCTTGTTTACGTAGAAAAATTACATAACGGAAATAAGATAATGTACTAGTCAACTATGACCACAATAATGCTGCATAACAAACCCAGCCCAAAGCTCGGTGGCTTAAATCACCTGTTCTATTTTCACCTGCATGTGTGTACTGGTGGGTAGAGCTGGCTTTTTCCGAGCTATGCAGCTCTGCTTCTCACTGCAGGTCTGGAGGTTGCCTGGGGCAGCTTGGATCCACATAACTCTCATCCTTCTTCTCTGACTAGTGGGCTATCCTAGGAATGTTCTTCTTAGGGAAAAAGAGAGAAGCAGAGATATGTCAGATTTCTTAAGGCCTAGACTCAGACCAAGTGCCGTTATCTCTACCTTATCATGTAAGGCAAAGCAAGCATAGCTAAAACCACAGTGAAATCACCGATACAGTTATTATGCCCATTAAGGAGAGCAACTTAAACATCTCATGCTCAGGGCACGGGTACAGGGAAGAGGAAAGAACTAGGGCTGATGGTGCAATCTATCACAGGTAATAATCCCCTGTGAAGACTCCCTTGCATTCTGGATTTGGTGCATAACCTTACAGACCTGTAATTATATATGTTTTATTTTTAAAAATGCAGTATTTATTGTATATGTATACATATGTATGTATATATGTATTTCACATTGTATATATTACTTGCCTTATAGTCATCACTCAATAGTGTATCTTGGATGACTTCCTATATCAATCAGCACATATACTCATAAATCATTACTTCTAACTGTTTCATGGTATTATAAGAAATGAATACACATATTTACTTAGCCATTCCCCTATTGTTATACTTTAAGATGAATTTGTAATGCTCAGTATTATAAACATGTTTTATTTTTTTAAAAAAATATTTTATTTATTTATTTGAGAAAGAGATAGGGAAAGAGAACACTACCAGGGGTGGGGAAGAGAGGCAGAGGGAGAAGGAGAAGCTGACTCCCCTACTGAGAAGGGAGCCAGACACGGGGCTCGATCCCAGGACCCCTGAGATCATGATCCGAGCCGCAGGCAGATGCTTCACCGACTGAGCCAACCAGGCACCTGTAAACATGCTTTAATGGGCACCCTTGTGCATGCCTCCTTGTTTTTCCCTAGGGTAGCCAGCGGAAATTAATATTTTAGGTCATGTAGACTGTGAACTTCATATTGTAAATATAATTTTCAAAATTAGTTCCAATGTGGCCTATAAATCGACATTTCCTCCAGCAGTGAATGCATACCTACCCTCACTGGCCCTTACCAAACAGTTCATATTTTCTTTCTCCAAATGAATGAAAAACTTGAATTTCTCAGTCAACAATGTGAAATTAATTTTCCTTAAACATTGGACCTTCGTTCTCCACAAACCAAATTAACATGGTGCCGTGATATACATTTAGTGCTTCCGAGAATCCCTTGCACTCTTGGCCCCACTATTCCTACTGTTCTTCTGCTGCGCTCCCAGGGTGTACTATAAATAGTCTTGCCTTGTGTCAAAACTCCTTTTTTGATATTATCTCCCTGGATCAATGCCCTGACTTCAACCCCTACTTCTTTCATATCCAGAATGGTTGGTACAATTGTTATGTTTCTCCAATCATTGTTGTCTCAAATGAGTACCTCCTCACTCAATACAAAAACCTCATCACCCCTCATTCTGAAAGTCTAGAGCATGATAATCTCATTCATCTCTCTCACATGGGAAATGAAAAACACCAGGCTCTAAGAAAATGAGCTGATTCCTTATCTTTAACATAAGGGGTACAGAAATTAATGACATCCTGGGTTCCAGGATCTATGATGAATTATGTTGAGTGTAAGAGACATAAACACGATGGAAGAGTATGGTCTGATGGAGAGAGCACTTGAGTAGCTTCTGGGAAAAATTGAACCCACACTCCCTTCACCCCAGATGTACTCTGTGCACTAATTAATGCAGTAACATTGAGAAAACATAAACTTCCTAACCTTATTTCTTTACTGGAAGAATGAAAACTGCTCTGAACAGGTTGTGAGCATCTAAGTAAGTGCATGTGCAGAAAATGTTTCTGAAAGGTACACCCCTTCACATACACACACAGCATGAAAACCATCAAGGTTAATTATTTTCACCAAAGCAGGATAAATTGGTCCTTAGTCATCCCCAAAAGAAGTGAGTTGG
The DNA here is from genome assembly GCF_018345385.1 of Vulpes lagopus. Classification (NCBI taxonomy): domain Eukaryota; kingdom Metazoa; phylum Chordata; class Mammalia; order Carnivora; family Canidae; genus Vulpes; species Vulpes lagopus. Next base: position 6,142,676 of record NC_054832.1, on the reverse strand, counting down.
TGCTGGATTTAATACTATGAACCATCATTTTTACTAATATTGGCCTCACTCAGACAATTATAAAGGCCGACTTGATCCAAGAAAAGCTTAAGACACCTAAAGGGAATTGGATCACATTTGTCTTCTCATCATCTAGCAGCGTGAAAGAAATGTGAGTCAACTGATCACCTAATGAGACTCTTCTAGTCAGTCATGCATATGCCATCTGAGGTGTCGAGAACAGTGCTCGACATTAAAAATGAACAGATCTGATGAGCACCGGGTGTTGTATGGAGGTGTTGAATCACTGGATTGTGTACCTGACACTAATATTGCACCGTATGTTAACTAACTTTAATTTAAATAAAAACTTTAAAAAATACTCTCTAGCTCCATCTAAAAAATGAATAGAATTTTTGAAACTGAAACTCAGAGTGATGATTGTGGGTCGGATGGGGCCAGTGTCATTCCTCCTCATTCACCCCTCCTCCTGAGCTCTACTAGCATGCCACCTCCCCTCTCGACTGATGGTCAGAGCAGAAGGACAGGGAAGGTTCGATACTGCAGCTCCTTACCCAATGGGGGTGCCTGGGGTAGGAGAGGACTCTTCTTTGGTGGAATTAAGAGGTTGGATTTCATAGCTCTGGTGCCTGTCGTGGTGCACGCTTATCTGAGACACGTAGAATTGCAGAATCTTACAGCATGGAAACATCCTGAGCAGAAAGGGGCCAGGAAGGCAGCCTTAGAGGTCAGAAATCAAAATGTAGGAGACATGGAGAGAAGAGGTTCTGACAGGCAAGAGGCACAGTGTTTGCAAGCTGAGAAAGATATAAAAAGAGAAGCACAATGTAATCCTGGTGGTGGGTGGTGAGGGTGGTGTGGTGACCAAGTGTTGAGTATGCAAGTTGGAATTGTTTTTATAAGTCAGCACATAGGTATCCACGAGTGAATTGGCCTATTTAAAAAAAAAATAAAAAGATAAATATGGAAGCCAAGCCAGAACCTTTATCATCTTTCCCTAATCTTACTCATCTCCAGCTCTTATCACTGTGTGCATGATCCTGCCCAAACCCCACGCACTGCAACCCCACCTCATAGATCATTGCACCTTGTAAGGCATGTGCGCTCCTGGGCCTTTGCTCCTTTGTAGTCTCTCTCCCTTCTTCACGAGATACTTCATCTTCTCTTTATTGCTTGTAAAACTCCTATTTATGATCTAAGTGTTGTCTAAATACAACCGCGACTGTGAAGCCATCCATGCCTTTTCCAGGCAAAGCTGGTTCCAGTTGTTTCTGTGTTCCTGCTACAAGCCATGTAGCCTGGCAAGGAAGTTTCCGAAAACCCAAACTTTCTGTTCAGGTTCGCAGCTAGGAAACCAGAACAGACTTTTAAACTTGCCTGTAATCTCTCTCAATCACCAGCGTCTGCCCCAGCCCCAAGACAGACGACTGCCAGAATGACCTTTCTAGAACACATCCTCCATCGTACTGCATTTCCATACGTATCATCTCAATATTGTTTGTGAAAACAACTCCCAGAGAGTTTCACGGCACATCCAAGGCTTTTTGTAAGTGTAGAGCTCAGAGAAGCAAAGTGATTTGACCGAGGTCAGAGGGCTAATAAATGGCAGAGAGAGTGTTTGAACCCAGATCTGCCTGAATGTAGAGGGCTGACCCACACTGCTGCCCCCTTCTATTGCACTGTGAGGGGCGGGACCTGCTTCCTGTGTGCTTGCCTCTGAACTGGCGATGCATGGGGGCACTTTTGGAAAGAGATGTTATATAAGCAGCTAACATATTTCTTATGCACAATATGTCTTTGCAGCCTGAGCTTATTTTAAACCAGCCACAAGACTGTGTATCGGTGAACACATATTTGAGCTAACAGATGGGAGTGGGCACCTTTGTCACTCACAAATATAGCTCTTTGACCAATTGTGGAGAAAACCCAAGTGTTGAAAAGTACAGCTTATATATCTTTCCCATTTTCCCTTTTACAACCTCTGTGCCCTAAAACACACTCTGTCCCTTCCTCTTAATCTCTGTCATACACACACACACACACACACACTCATACACACACACACACACACCCCATGGGTAAGTTGGTTTGTCCACAAAAGAAGGCTACATAGGGCAGCATTTCTATAGTTCAGGCACAAGTGCACTTTCTGCAGCTAATGTGACTCTCACTTGGTTCTTGTTTCTATTCTTTTCCACTGAACCCGAATCTAAAGGTTCAGTCTTCAAGGTAGGCCTCCCTCTGGTGCATTTCCATGTGGACTTTTCATAAAGATTCCAATGCCAGGACCCCTGGGTGGCTCAGCAGTTGAGCGTCTGCCTTCGGCTCAGGGCATGATCCAAATTCAGGGATCGAGTCCCACATCAAGCTTCCTGCATGGAGCCTGCTTCTCCCTCTGCCTGTGTCTCTGCCTCTCTCTGTGTCTCTCATGAATAAATAAATAAAATCTTAAAAAAAAAAAGAGAGAATCCTATGCCTGGGAATGAGATATTCACTTCTATTCTTACTGATGGGACATCACATTTACCTCTTCAGTAGCACAAACTGTAGTATTATATAATTCACCTGTTTGTGTCTCGCTTCTCATCCAGTGTGAACCTCTCCCAAGTGTGATATTTTTCAATTGTCACCCATGTTCCTATTCCACATTATAGTGTCTGGCACTTCAGTCACACTTAAAACCTGTGGAAAAATAGGGCATCTGGGTGGCTTCCGTGGTTGAGCATCTGCCTTTGGCTCAGGTCATGATCCTGGGGTTCTGGGATCGAGTCTTGCATCGGGGTCCCTGTGGAAAGCCTGCTTCTCCCTTTGCCTGTGTTTCTGCCTCTGTGTCTTTCATGAATAAATAAATAGAATCTTAAAAAAAAACACGTGGAAAAAGAACATTCTTAATCCAGAGTGGTTGGTGATTTGCCTCAATTTAATTGTGAAGACTCCCTCCAAAGGCCTGAGGGCAGTCATGTGCCAGATTAGTTAAATCTCCTACATAGAAGTAGATAGAGGTGGGGTCAAGGCAAGAGGTGCTGGGAGACCTAAATCCATGCTGACATAGGAAGAACTTTCCTGTAGAACACATTTACACATTTCAAAAAAAAAAAGGTTAAACGTCATCTAAGGAAATGACCACATCACGGGAGATTTTGAACAGATAGAGCATGTCTTCTTGTCTGGGGTGCTTTGAGCAGAATCAAGCATCAGAAGCAGTAAATTCAGATAATATTTAAAGATCCAGTCATCTTTGTGCATCTAGCAAAAATATAGATATATAGGTATAGATATATAGGTACTATACTCTAGAAAGTACTACATACATCATGCTGGCCTTTACTTTTTCTGTTCTTTTAAGCACCCAGTTCTCTGGTTCCCAGTCTCCCATCTAGAATGTGAGTTCCACAGAGATGTCCTTTTCCTCTCTGCTGCATCCCTGGCATCGGGAAGCGGGTCCCCCCCACCCCCATCCCCGCCGCACACATTTGCTAGGCATAGGAATAAATAAACTGATCACTGCATTGGAACTACTTGGAAAAGGGTAGGAATTAACCATCTATTTTACTTATGTGTTTTTCACAAAACCTTGGATTTGGTAGATTCTCATTTTAAAAATAAGGCAGTGGAGGCTGCAAGAGGCTCAGTAACTTGTCTGAGTCTACGCTGTCTGTGCGTAGAGGTGCTGCTTTCAGCCCTTCCGCCTCCCCTAATGGGCCCTGGCTTTTTGCCACTCAGAGCTCAACCACTACACCTTCTTGTTGCTGCCCCTAAGAAGAGCACCAGCACCCCAATACCCACTACTTGAGCAGGTGAAGTTGAGGAGAGAGAAGTGCCTTTCCTGGGGTCTGTAATGGTACCATATGTGCTTAAATTCTATCTACTGCTAGATACTATGGGTCATTTCCTCTTGGATATATTTCTTTTAGGTGCGAACAGGGATTGTTGGAGATGTTTCTATTGATGGAAAGATTCTGGCATAAATATTGAGTGCTAATGGCTTCAGGTCATCTGAGCCCCAAGGGCAGTGTCTATTGACACCGTTGAGGGAATAGCTCACTTACACAACACACCTGGTGAATGTCTCCTTCTTGCTAAGACCACAGCAACCCCAGATACTGGCCCCAGGGAACAGATATTCATAGAGCTATTCACTCACTCGAAAAGTGTCCAGAGGCATTATTACATTTTGTGTGTGTCAGGAATAATACGGCACGTAACCACGGGCAGAAAGCACGTTGGGACCTCAGTAATGAAGACCAAGGAGAGGAGATGGATTTTATTTGGAGAATTTAGGGGACTGCTAATACAACTTTTCTGCAGGTGCAATCCTCCACGTTTATCAGAGCATGATGAACTCCGAATCCCTTTATCCATCCTTTCAATATTGATTAAGCACCTATGGTCCCAGTAGAAAAATGTAGTCTCTGGAGCATGCTGCCTGGACTAACATCCCTTCTCCGTCACTGCTTAGCAATATAAACTTGGGCAATTTCCTTAGCCTCACTGAGCCTTATTTTCTTCCTCTGTAAAGATTTTTTTTCTTTAAGAGTATGTGTGAGAATATTATAATCCAATGCATTAATGCATAGTGAGTGCTTATAAGACTTCCATAAAGGTTAGCTGTTACCATTTACTAACCATGGAGCCAGTCACTGAGGGGTGGAGGGAAAAAAAAAAGAATTAGGTATATAAAGATTAGAGGTAAAATGCGAGACAGCAGAAGGCAACGTCCTCATTCATCCAAAAGCCATTCCATATATCACAAGATTGCAGATAGTGTCTGGAGGCAAATGGAGAAATGATCCAGAGCCTCACATTTCCTCCCCGTGCCCCACCATTGTTTACCATTATAGGGCTTTGGAGTCCTGCTAAATATACAGTTTGATGCATTTTTTTCCACTTGACATTAGGAGACTACATATATCATGTCATTCACTTCTTTTTTTTCCTCGTGGGCTCAAGGTCAACTGCACACAAATGAATTAGTTATAATCCTTGATACATGAGAGTCTCCTTATTGGTCTGTTCAAGACCTTCTTTTCTTCATTCTCTGTGAATGATAAACGCTATTAAAAGTTTTATACCCAAATTAATACCAACATAAAAATGTTGATCCCTCTGTGATCCCTCCTCTGTCCTCTATACCCCCTGCCCCCATCCAGTGTAACCACTATTCTAAATTACTTGTTCATTCCCTTGCTTTGCATTTTAAATATATATTTTTTTGCATCTATATGTATTCCCATTTTAAATTTATTTTTTCCCCATCCATATGTATTCCAAAAAAAGTACATTTTGGTATTTGGTTGTTTTTCTGACATTATTTTGAAAAAGATCTTAAGCAGTACATTTGGGACTTACCTTTTTATTGAAAACTGTGCATCTAGGTTTTGTTCACATTACTGATAGAGCTGCAACCGGTTTCAAGTTTTAACACAATATTGAATATGCATCAAATCATATATCTATTCTTGAGTCAATGAAAATTTGAGGTATTTCTAGGCTTTTTATATATTTTAGACATTCTATGGACACACAACCTCCTAACCAGTGGATTTTTAACTTCTCAACTTTTACTATTTGAATGACTGAGGAATGATGTCTTGTCTTTATTCTTCTTCCCCTGAATGCCAGTTCAGAGGAAGATATCCTCTTTGGTTTATGTGCATCTTCTGGCCAATAATCATACATTGAGTAAGTTTCTCAGAATCACAGAGCCACAGGGCTGTTATTCAGGGCACAATCCTCCAGGTTTTAAAACCTAGCCCTCCCTTGCAGTGTGCCGCAATCATGGCAGCACCGAAGCAGAGCCCTGTAGTATTGATGTGGCCATCAGCTCTGAGAGTTCTTTGAACTTCTTGCTCATTTCACTGACAGCAGGTCTGTGCTCTCATAATGAGATATTTATAAACAGTCCTCCAAGCTAGATTCTTTGGATAAGGAGAAAAAAAAAATATCTTTGAATAACTTTACAGGGGAAAAAATGAGAAGAAAGTCCAACTTTATTTTGCATAATCATATAATTTCAGAGTTGGAAGAAAACTGGAAATGTGTGTAGGCTCTTCCAAATCTCTGCTCTGCTACTTTACCTTATTGTCAAGAAAGGTGGGAATCATATTGCAAAGTGACTTCCTCAAGGTTCCAATATCAGATGGAAGAGCGGCGACCAGAACTCAGTATGGGTAGAGTTCAGTTATCGAACGCTCTGTGACAATCCACTCCAAACTTCAGTGACTTTGAACCTTATTTATTTACTCATCGTTTAAATGCTGATCTTATTAACTTGTAATTCTATAAATTATTATTGCATGGGGTTTCTCACCTTGGATGGGACTCACTTGGAGTACTTTTGTGATCTCAGTGGGTTGGTCCAGTGGTAGTAAGCTGGAAGGCTGCCCTCTGTTCTTTGTGGTCTGGTCCTTTGTTAGCCTCATCTGGGCTTCTCTTGGTGGCAAAAGAGATTCTGGCAGTAGAGAAGATAATCTCTGGTCTGCAAGCACGCTTCAAATCTCTGCTTCTTCACATTTGTTAGGTGTACTATTGGCCAAATCACATCACATGGTCAAGGACAGATTTAATGGATGGAGGGATGGACTTTGGTGATGAGAGAAACAGTAAAATACCAATTTTTTTTTATTTTTTTCACAATGCATCTTTATTGTTTTAATTAATTGATCTTATTATTGAAAGCAGTTTTAGGTTTATAGAAAAATTAAAGAGAAAGTACAGAAATTTCTCACAGACTCACTGTCCTCATCCTCTGCCCTCAGTTTCTCCTATTATTAATATTGTGTTTATGTGTGGTGGATTCATTACAGTTAATGTACCAATATTGGGGACATCTCGGTGACTCAGTGGTTTAGCGCTTGCCTTTGGCCCAGGGCGTGATCCTGGAGGCCCGGGATCAAGTCCCACAACAGGCTCCCTGCATGGAGCCTATTTCTTCCTCTGCCTGTATCTCTGCCTCTCTCTCCATATCTCTCTTGAATAAATAAATAATATATTTTTTAAAAAAATAATGTACCAATGTTGATACATTGTTATTAATAAAGTCCATAGTTTCCATCAGGGCTCACTCTTTGTGTTGCAGTTTTAGGTTCTGCTAACTGTGGGATGTTATGTACCTACCACTGAACTATCATACCTAATAGTTTCACTGCCCTCCAAATCCCCTGTGCACCTGTTTCTCCCTCCTCAGACCCTCCCTCCCAGCCCCAGCAACCACGGACCTTCTGACTATTTGCCTTTTCCCACGAGTCACATAGTTGGAGAGTTTCACCATGTATAATATTTTCGGACTAGCTTCCTTCATTTAACAAAAAGGTTTTAAGGTTCCTTCCTGACTTTCCATGAGTGAATAGTTCATTTCTTTTTATTGCTGAATAATAGTCCATTTTAGTGCCGCTTATTTACCCATTCACTGACTGAAGTACATCTTGATTGTATCCAGCTTATGACAATTATGAATAATGCTGCTGAAAACATTCATGTACAGATTTTTATGTGGACATATCTTTCCAGCTCATTTGGGTAAATACCTGGGAGCATGACTGCTGGATTGTATAGTAACAATATGTTTCCTTTGTTAGAAATTGCCAAACTGTCTTCCAGAGTGTCATTTGCCCTCCAGCTAACTAACCAGTGGGAGTTCCCGTTGCTCCAAATTCTCATCAGCCTTTGGTGTTGTCTGTATTTTAGATTTCAGCCACTTTGCTGAATGTATAGTGGTATTTCACTGTTATTTTAACTTGTAATTCCCTAATAGCATAGGATGGTCAGCATCTTTTCATGTGTCTATTTGACCAGTATCAGTGTATAGATCAAGCTGGATAGAAACTGCATCTTAACATAAAGGAATGGGAGGGATCTGTAGCCTCATGTAGATACATGTTTTCAACAGCAGTGTATCTCTTCTTATAATAAAACATCTATATGCAGCTTATATACAGAAAATTTACCTGAAAAAAAAAAGAAAGAAAATTTACCCGACATTTATTATTTCTTAGGTATGAGCCGGGAAGTGGCACATATTATTTTACATAATCTTCCCTCAAACACCTAGTGTTGGGCATTAAGATTGTCATTTCAAAGCCAAATAAGTCAAGGTTTCAATGGATGTGCTGTTGCTAGCACTGCTTGCTCCTGGAATTTCCCGGTTCTGATCCCCTGGTTTAGGTTACATGTCCTGAGCATCTGTGCCAGCCATCTTCCAGGTTTGGCGAGCAGAAGCACTAGAAATATAACAAAAGGCAAGAGAAAAGAAAAGCAAGGTCATTTCTCTCTTTCTCTTTCTGCTTCAGGCTGTGTGTCTCACAGCTTCTGTGTCTGATGTGAAGCATCATCTCTCAGCCGACAGGTCCACCTTGCTTTTTTATTGTGCAGAATCTGCTAACAATACCTCCTTCCTCTGTGCCACCAAGAGATAATAGAAGCCCCCTCCCTGTTAATATCTCAGTTGCCTTCCTCTCTACTGCATGGCCTCTCCGACTCTTTCATCACCTGTGAGTCCAATTCCCCGTACGAAACCCATCTACATTATTTATGGCTAATATTTTATTTTCTTTGGTTGGACTCTGATTCATACAGCAGCTTTCTCAAATTTCCATAGATTTTTAGAGATAAAGATAAAATATAGGCCTGGATTGAATTCCCTAGCCTCGCATTCTATGTTACCTTTCATGTGAAATATTTATGTATAATGTGGAATAAAACTACTAAAAAATAATTGATGTCCTCAGAAAGATTTGAGCACACAATGCCTCTATAAAATGAGAACAATAGCATCTGAAATAAAAATAAATATCAACTTGATTCATCAGTTTAGAGACAAATTCAAAGAAAGCCCCCAGGAAATAAAACAGTCAAAAAAGATGGATATTTGGAGAGGAAACATTTACAGATTATCTGGAAGGATTTTTTAAAATCATGTAATATATGTACAGCTTCTATTAATGAGGAAGTGGTTTGATAGAACTACCTTGTTCACAAACATTTATAAAAGCTGCACGAAAGATTAAAACTGGGGCACCTGGGTGGCTCAATTGGTTAAGCATCTGCCTTTGGCTCAGGTCATGATCCCGGGGTCCTGGTATCAAGTTCCACATCCGGATCCCTGCAGGGAGCCTGCTTCTCCCTCTGCCTCTCTCTCTCTCTTTCTCTGTGTCTCTCATGAATAAATAAATTAAAAATCAAAACAAATAAGATTAATCACTTGTTTATTTGAGAGAGAGAGAGAGAGAGAGAGAGCACACAAGTTGGGGGGGGGCAAAGGGAGAGGGAGAAGCAGGTTCCCCACTGAGCAGGGAGCCAGATGTGGGGCTCCCTCCCAGGACCTGGGATCATGACCTGAGCCTTCTGCAGCTGCTTAACCAACTGAGCCACCCAGGTGCCCTAATAGCAAACTTTATTGAAAGTCTCCCAAGGGGGGAAATGAAATGTTAATGATATCAGCTGTCCCTTGAGAGATTTGAATTATTTTTTGATAGAGATTTGAAATTAGTGTGGGTTCTTTTCTTTTTTCTTTTTTTCTTTTCTTTTCTTTTTTTCTTTCTTTTTTCTTTTCTTTTCTTTCTTTTTGAGGTTATTCTTCAATCTCCCCAGACTGTTTGAGTGGTAGAAAGTCACAATCTTTGCCATCTCAAAATAAAGAGTTAGAGGCAGGAAGGATAGATGAGAGGAGGTAAGGGAAAAGAGCTATAGGAAGGGAATGAACATGAGAAACCCTAACAAAAACTCTGGCTTCAAACTATGCATCAGAGACTTGGGGAGACATCAAGAGACTGAGTGAAGAAGCAGAAGCTGGAATCTGTAAGAACTCGGAAAAGCTTTCAGTTCAGAGACAAACAGTAGTGAGCTGACAACAGAGCAGATGAAATTTACAGGAATTTCACAGAAAGAAGCCTAAAACAAAATGCACAAATGAGCACATTCTTCATTGTTCCATTAACAGGACATTCCAGAACAGGCAAAACTAATTTATGGTGAACAAACATGGGAAAGATGGTTGGCTGTCTGCAGGAGTGGAAATTGTCTGGGAAGACACATCATGGAAATGGTTTATATCTTGAAACAGAGATAGGTTATATAACTGTATGCACTTGTTAGGATTATATGCCTAAAATCTGTGCTTTTTTAAAATATTTTATTTATTTACTCATGAGAGACACAGAGAGAAAGGCAGAGACATAGGCAGAGGGAGAAGCAGGCTCCATGCCGGGAGCCGGACATGGGACTCGATCCCGGATCCCAGGATCACGCCCTGAGCTGAAGGCAGAGCCTCAACCACTGACCTACCCAGGCGTCCCAAATCTGTGCTTTTCATTGTACAAAAGTTTACTTCAAAAATTGCATAAGATAATAACATGCACGGTAATATAGTAACTATATTTCAATACCATGCTAAGAAAATATTATCAAAATTACCCAGTTTGAATTAGAACACTTGAATATAAGAGAAAAAAAGAAGACTTTGAAAATGTGAGTTGATTCTTAATCCCTAAAAGTACACAGGCCAAGAAGGTTTACAGGATCAAGTGTCAAAAACACTTGTTTCTCATGTAAATTTGTAACATGAATTTTTCCAGAACAGAGAAATAGATGAAAAGTTCTAGTACATGTTTTACAAGGCCAGGAAAATTTCAGTGCCCACACTGGAACAAAATGAAAGAAGGAGAGAGAAATATAAGCCAAAGTGATTTACAAATTCAAACTCATAAATTCCAATTAAAAATCAGAGGCCTTGGGGTGCCTGGGTGGCTCAGTTGTTTAAACATCTGCCTTCAGCACAGGTCATGATCTTGGGGTTGTGGGATTGAGCCCTGCATCGGGCTCCAAGCTGGGGATGCAGCCTGCTTAAGCTTCTCTCTCTCTCCATCTCCCTCTGCCCCTCCCCACAGCTTGTTTGTGCCAAAAAAAAAAAAAAAAAGACTCCTTTATGATCTGAGTCTATGGGAACTCAGAAATGCTACTGAGCTGCAAAAACTTAAAACGAGGATCAGCATTTCAAAGAAAAGCATAAAGAAAGGTTTAGATTACTGAGGTTTTACTTTGACAAAGTGCAATTAAATTTAAAAATACAGTGCGGTTTAAAGTTATCACATTTAATAAAATTTGTGTTACTGTTGTGATGCACTTGTTAGAAATATTAAATATTAGAAGTCAAATGTATTAGTTATTGCTCTTTTATTGTCATTTCCCTAAAGTCATGACATGCCTGAAATCCCTGTTTTCCATTCACTCTGTATTTGCTTACTGCATATTATCACTGAAGGAAGGATATTTTTGCAAAAATACTTTTGAGAGCTTCAACATTTTCTCCAACCACATTCCTTAAAAAAATTATTTATTTATTTATTTATTTATTTATTTATTTATGAGAAAGAGAGCACAAGCAGAGGCAGTAGGACAGGGAGAGGGATAAATAGACTCTCCTCTGAGCAGGGAACCCAATGCAGGATTTGATTCCAGGACCCCAGGATCATGCCCTGACCCAAAGGCAGGCATTCAACCACTGAGCCACTGGGAGTCCCTAATTTTTTTTTTTTTTATCTTGATAAAATGATGAAATTTCTTTTGGTTGTTTTTGTGTGATACCCCTGACTAGTGTTCCTAAAATAATCACTCTTCCCACTTTCAAACTCGGCGCGTTTACTCTGCTTCTTATTTGCTCTTTCAGATCTTTATAACATTCATCACTAACTGGCACTTTTTTCTATTTTAATTCTATTATTTGTTCATTATTTTGTCTCTCAATAGAATATAATCTGTATGTGGTGCCAGGATTTTACTCATTTGGCTTCACTATTATATCCCAACAGACAAAATAATTTCTGACATGTAATAGTTGATTTACTAGTTGATTTATTAGTATTTATTGAGTGGATTAATGATTTGAAGGTTTTTTGCTAATGCTTTATTAACTCCTAAATTTCTACATCTTATGCAACAGCTGTCATTTTATTTTGCAATCTGTTTATATTGTATTTATCATATGACTAGAACCTCTGACAATCAGCTACAGATAGACCAAGGTTAACTACATGGGCGATGACTAACAGTCTATGCTAAGCAGACAGGGAATTAATATAATTCATCAGATCACGAAAATATTTTCTTTTCCTTTTGGTTCTTTAGAGGCAGTCTCAAATGCTGACTCACCTTAGGAATATTTAGATAATGAGCATCCTTGCTTTGATAATACAATTCAGCAATATGTCAAAAAAAAGAAGATCAAACTTAAATTAAAGATTTTAATTCTAAAAATGCAAGGAAGCTTCAATAATAGAAAAATGCATGGATGTGTTTCATCTCCTTAAAATATTATGGGAGAAAAACAAAGTAGGTTTACCTATATAGACAGTTAAAAAATAAATACCTGAGTAAATGAAGAAATCTACTTAGCCCAAGGATGACAAGAATCAATATTGTAAAGACCATCTTCCTCCCCAAATTGATCTATACATCTAAAGCAATCCTAGTCAAATCCCAATAGGATTTTTCATGGACTTTGACAAAGTGTTTCTAAGATTGATAAGGAAGAGAAAAATGTATAAGAATCCAAGAGGTTAGCTAATATTTCATTTAAAAAATGAGATTAGTTTGATCAGAAATTTAAAACAAAATATTTTAAAGTTTAAGTAACAAAAGGAAAAAGCTATTAATGTAAACTGCATACAGACTGGACATTAGAACAGAAAAGGGAGTCCATAAATAAATACTTATGCATTTGGAAATTCAGTTAAGAGCTGGCATTTAAGAGGGAAACAACTGTTCTACAATCCTAGCGGGGGGTGGGGGTGGGGGTGGGGGGGTGGTCTCTATTGATGTCTTGTGGATGGTGCCCCCTAGCGAGGTGGACCGTGCATTACATGCAGGTCATACAAGGACGTTTTGTGGTTCAGATTCTTAAGAAAAGAGTAAATTAATGTGTTCTTTGGGATCCCTTAGTCATGGACTTGGAGAACAAATGAAGTTGATCAAAACTTCATACATTTATACTAATGAATACACGATGAAAGGATACCATCTTTAAAAAGAAATTAAAAAAAAAAAGAAATTTAAAAAGTGTTGTAAGAAATTATATGAGAACATGATTATAAGGAGGTCTCTTTAAAAAGACACAAAAAATAAAATCAATGCAGGAAAAGATCGAAAAATTCAACTGAATCAACCTTAACTCATAAGATGAATGACCTTGTAAACACATATTAAAAGACAAAATACTTAGGAAAAACATATGCTGGAATATATTGTCATGTCCAGAATATGTATACATCTCCAAATAAATTTGAAAGCCATATAACTTTTAAAAATTCCACAACTTAAACGTTCTTACAGAGAAGAGTAAATATAAGTTATAAATAAAGTTTAAAAAGGTAACGTAATTACATACGCAGAAAATTAAAACTCTGCGGTACTTTTCTTCCAAAATGGAATGGCAGTTTTCAAAATATTGAATCATATCAGTAAGCAAATTGATGGAATTGGTATACTCTCATAAAATGCTACTGAAATTGTAATTTAATAAAGTTTAATTTTATATTTCCTTTAAAAGTGGAAGGTTCAAATTAACTATCAACCCATGTCACAAAAAAAATTGTAGAAAGTGAATTATAATTCTGTGCATTAACCACAAAGGTTTTCAAATGTGACATCAGAAAGTCACAGTATATTTTACAATAAAAATGAAACATATAAATTCATGAAACATGTATATATTTTACACACTTCTATATGTATGATATCCAATATCACATACACAGACACACAGACATATTATCTCCACCCTTCCTTTAGTAGGTAAAAACATACAAGAGCAGAGGAACAGTCATTATATCTAAATTATTTCCCAAAAATCATGTGACATCAGAAAGTCACAGTATATTTTACAATTAAAATGAAACATATAAATTCATGAAACATGTATATATTTTACACACTTCTATATGTATGATATCCAATATCACATACACAGACACACAGACATATAATCTCCACCTTTCCTTTAGTAGGTAAAAACATACAAGAGCAGAGGAACAGTCATTATATCTAAATTATTTCCCAAAAAACCACCTCAATTTAAAATACATAAAATTCTAAAATAATACGGATTAAATTATGTGATTACTGTGTGAAATACCTTTTAATTTACTTTCTAACTTCCAAGTCTGATATTTTTCTTTCTTTAGTGATATACATATGTATATATATATAAGATATAATATATATGTATTTAAGATTTTATTTATTTATTTGAGAGAGAGAGCATGCAAAAGAGAGCACGAGTGGGGGCAGGGGGTAAGGGCAGAAGGAGAAGGAGAAGCAGACTCTTGGCAGAGCAAGGAACCTGCCCCGGGACTGGATCCCAGGACATGGGATCATGACCTGAGCAAAAAGCAGACACTTAACCAACTGAGCCACCCAGACTCCTTCAGTGACTTATATTTTAATCCAGTTGAATTCTTCACTAATGCTCTCTCTAGCCTCCACTAGGCAGGGTGCAGACAAATTGCCTCTCACTTGGTATTTCTGTCTGGAACGGAGAGACAGGGGCCCATCTCTCCTCCTCACCAATATCCTGCCCATGGTACCTCTACCCCCCAGGGTTTTGCTTTGCACGCTGCACTGCCCCATCCAGAGCTAAGAAGACTCATGAATTAAGCAGCTATTAAGAGAGCTTTATATTACCTTTTATACTTATGTTGTAAATTTGATGCAAACTTTGGTGGGTTATGTACATTTTATGCTTAAAGGGAAATAGGAAATGCATATTTATGTTGAGTATCTCACTTATTGTCTTTAAATTCCTCTGAAACTCATTGTGACACCTGCTTTTTACATAGCATGTGGTTCTTGACATGAAATAAAATATTAATGCCTCATAGTTTCTACTGTAAATAATTGATGTTGTTGTCCCATGCGCTCTAAATGATATAAAACTTCAATTTATGGCTGATCTTCAGATCAAGCCATGTCTTTTCTCCTCCTTGAATTTGGGAAGGTTTCAATGGAGAGGAAAACAGGAGAGAAAGCATGGTAAAAGGGGCGTGTTTACAAGAGGATCAGCTCTGGGTTCCGGTTCCGGTGTGTGAGGAGCTGGCTGCAACTTCTCAGCACATTGTGAGCCTTGTCTGAATCGCTCCACAGCTTAATATCAAATTTTCTTTCTGGATCCTCTTGCTTCGGTCACAGAACTTTAGAAAGAATGAACAATATTTTCTAGATGAGGATCTTGGCTGAACCACTTCTTTTCTCGCAGATCAAGTATGCAATCTGTCAATAGTGCCTCTTTTTGCTTGGTTTTATACATTTAATGTTTGGCTTATAGGACAGGGCAACAAAAGAAGAAAGGGGCTGAAGTCCCTCTCAGGCAGGAGAGAGGGTACATGCATAATATTTTTGCAACAAAATTCTAGCTAGTCAGAATCCAAAGAAAATCATTTGTGACTTATTAGCCAACTTTTTAATAATTTCAAAAGATCAAATATATAATATTACCACCTTGCTTGCTACACAGCCATCTGCACCATCAAACACACCCTTATATCACCACTCAGCATTATACAGTCACACACCCATACACAGACACCAGCCCCCACTGACACACACACGTTTAAATGCCACAAATTCTCCTACCCACAGACACACATCCTCCCTTACCCATCACCGTGATATTGTGATTTATAATGAAAATATATATATTTGCTCTTTAGCCCCATTTCTGGCACACAGCTCCTAAAATTTTTGGGAATTTTTAAATGATAAGGGCAAAAAAAAAAAGTGTCTTTTATTATGTTAATAAGGTGATATTTGGACCACTCCCTTGAGTGGGAGCTGGTTGTCAAGGCAACCAATCTTGTGGTTAAAGTGTTGGAACTTTCAGTCCCACCCCCTGACTTCTGGGAATGAGAGAGGAGCTGGAGGTTGAACCAGGTGTCTAAGGTCAATGATTGCTTCCATCATGCCTGTGTAATGAAGCCTCTATAGAAACCCAAAAGGATAAAGTCTGGAAAGCTTCCAGGTTGCTGAACCCATGGAGATGTGGAGAGATTGGCGTGTTTGGAGTCTGTGCTTTTGCCTCATGCCTGGTCCTATGCACCTCTTCTCTCTGGCTGTTCACAAGTTATAACTATCCTTTTATAATCTAGTAAGTAAAATACTTCTCTTGAATTCAGTGACCACTCTAGCAAATTAAATGAACCTAAGTGGGATGGGGGCAAGGAGAGTGGAGGTTTTAGCCAGCCAGTCAGAAGTATAGATGACAACCTGGACTTGCAACTGGCATGTGAAGTCTTGTAGGACAGAGCCCTTAACTGGTGGGGTCTGATGCTGGCCAGGTAGACAGTGTTGGAATGGAGCTGAATTGTAGGACACCCAGCTCATGTAGCAGAGAGTTATTCTTTGTTGGTGGGGGTGTTGCGCCCAAGATTACATATCGGAGAAACAACCAAGGAGCCGACATCGATGCAAACATGAGGGTTTATTTACAAGCTCGAGCTTGGGTCCAAGTATACCCGACACCGCGGAGCAGGGACTTGGACCCCGAGGTGGGTTCCAGCTTAGTTTTATGGGCTGGCCTAGGGGACCTCCAGAAGGGGGGGAGGAATTTCTCAAGTTCTGTTTACATTCTGATATGGGGCTTTCAAGGGCATTGAGCTGTAAGCTGTTTTTTCCTGTAACTGAAGCAAGATAGAGTTCAGCTCTTTTTTTTTAATAATAAATTTATTTTTTATTGGTGTTCAATTTGCCAACATACAGAATAACACCCAGTACTCATCCCGTCAAGCGCCCCCCTCAGTGCCCGTCACCCATTCACCCCCACCCCCCGTCCTCTTCCCCTTCCACCACCCCTAGTTCGTTTCCCAGAGTTAGGAGTCTTCATGTTCTGTCTCCCTTTCTGATATTTCCTACCCATTTCTTCTCCCTTCCCTTATATTCCCTTTCACTATTATTTATATTCCCCAAATGAATGAGACCACATAATGTTTGTCCTTCTCCAATTGACTCATTTCACTCAGCATAATACCCTCCAGTTCCATCCACCTCGAAGCAAATGGTGGGTATTTGTCATTTCTAATGGCTGAGGAATATTCCATTGTATACATAGACCACATCTTCTTTATCCATTCGTCTTTCGATGGACACCGAGGCTCCTTCCACAGTTTGGCTATTGTGGACATTGCTGCTATAAACATCAGGGGGCAGGTGTCCCGGCGTTTCATTGCATCTGAATCTTTGGGGTAAATCCCCAGCAGTGCATGATGGCGGAAGAGTAGGGTCCCCAAATAAAGTTCAGCTCTTATTCACAGGGGCCTGGGATAGCTGTACTTGTGCTAACGCTGAACTTAAGGTGGAATGGCCTTAATTTTCTCGGCCTCCACGGGGGAACTCCCCTTGTCGCAGCTGGGCCCAGAACCCTCAAATAAACACGGACACATGCGCACATACATAAATCCATCAAACCACCAATGCCACCACCATCACTCATTGTTTTCAACCAAATGTGACCTGCAGCAAAAGCATTTTCAAAGAAAAAAACACGATCTGATAGAAATTACCCTTATCAGGGAAAGGCCAAAGAGAAGACAGCAGTGTTATCTCAGCAAGGGATGATACAATAAAGAGAAGTAAAAAGGGAAGCTTTCCTTGCATTCAGCTTTTTCTAGATCCTAATTGGCCCCCAACCCAGGTCCTCTGGATTTAATGGGTGTGCAGGGTCTTCCCATTGGGAGTGTCATGGTACTACCCTGAATGTTTGCAGGGAAAGAAGGCATTCTTAGACTTTAACTATTGCTGTTGAGCCTCCTAAGTTTGTGAAATCAGAGTCCAATTAAAATGACGTGGGGCCTAGATGCAGAGCTTGCACCCCTAACCACTGACCTGCACTGCCTATTGGCAAAAGGACTCACATCACAGGCTTCTCCCTCTGACTCAGAACTTAAGTCTTTGGGACTTGGTAAACTTCACTGTTTTTGTTACAGTACTAAATAAAACCTACCACTTTCCCCCTTTTATAGGAGAATCTGCAGTGTTGCCAAATAAAATATAAGAAACACATCCAAATTCGAATTTTAGATAAACAATTAATTTAGTATAAGTACGATCCAAAAATTAAAAGATACATACTTATTCTAAAACTTGCCTAGTTGAGATTAAAATTTAGCTGGGCAGACTGTTTTTGTTTGCTAAATCTTCACAACTCAAACACTCAAACTGTAAATGAGAAAGAAGATAGAGGAGAAAAATAGCTAAGTAATTTAAATTTAAAATACTAATTTAATTTCTAAAAATTAAAATTAAGGGCAAGATACAAAAACAAAGAGAGAAAAAAAAAGATGAAAACAAAATAAAATTGAACTAGGAAGCACATCAGGCTCCCAGAGCTTGGCTTCTAAAACTATTCTCTCAGAAAAGGAACAAGGGTTCCTTAGAGAAATGTCCAATTCTAGGACTGGGACAATAAACACACAAGATGAATCTGAAGCATCTCCTAGGACCAGAGGGTAAGAAATGTTAAAACAAAATGCACAAAACAAAAACAAACTCAAAGAAAATCTCAACAAGTCACCTGAGTAGCTCAGTAGTAGTAGTAACGTCTGACTTTGGCTCACGTCATGATCCTGGGGTCCTGGGATCGAGCTCCTCATCGGGCTCCCTGCCCAGCGGGAAGCCTGCTTCTCCCTCTCCCTCTGCTGCTCCCCTTACTCATGCTCTCTTTCTCTCTCTCTTTGTCAAATAAATAAATAAAATCTTAAAAAAAAAAAAAAGAAAGAAAACCTCAATAAGGTCGTTTGTCAAGGGGCCATTGGGAACTGAAAAAAGAGCTTCCAATGGTCAAATCTGAAAATAGGGATGCAAAATAAATGAAGTAGCTTCATATTATAAACCAAAGAATAAGATAAATATCCATGAGGCCACACTGGTATAAACATATGACTAAATCAATCTATCAATCTAAACTTTACATGCAAAATTCCAAATAATTTATGTAGACACTAGCCTCTCAAGGAAGTGGAGCATAACCACCTCCCTCTGTCCTTGCCTTACGTGTGTGCTGCACGTGAAGAGCAACTTTGAAGCAGAGAAGCCTATAAAATACCCATCAGCTGGGGCTCAAGCTCACATCAGCAGTGATAAGCCCCACTGGCAGTATCCGCTCTTGACGTGATTCAATGGGAATGGCACTTTGCCTCTGTACTCTTCCTTCCCCAAACTCGCAACTCCAGTTTAATCATGAGGAAAGCATCAGACATGTCCAGTAGAAGAGTGTTCTACAAAATGCCATCAGTATTCTTTAAAACTGCCAAGGTTATCTAAAGCAAGGAAAACCCGAGAAGTGGTCATAGTTCAGAGGAACTTAAGGAGATATGACGGCTAAATGTGATGTGGCATCTTAGATAAGATCCTGAAACAGAAAAAGAACATTAGATAGAAACTGAGGACATCTGAATAAAATATACACATTCCATAATAATAATGTATCAATTTTGGTAAACATGATGATATCAGTAATTGTACTAAATGTGCTATAAATCTGGGACAGCTGGGTATGACATAAATGAGGAGTCTCTGTATCATCTTTATAATTTTCTGTAAACTGCCCTAAAAAATGAATTTTATTTGAGAAATTAAACCAGTGTAGGCAGTCAAAGAAGACCTAGTTATGGAAAATCTTCCATCCCCAAAAGGGTTTTTTAGGATAGCTAAAAGCCACCCTAATGACATGCTACGTGTTCTGGAGGGAGCTTTGCATGGGACTCTGTTGATACTAAGGGAAGAAAGAAATCTCTGCTGTGCACTTGCTGATACCACTGCTCTGACCTGATAAATGGGAAAACCAACTCTTAGTGCTGTCACAGGCTCTGCCTCTGTCTCCCTGTCTGGAACAAATACAGTATGAATCATGGGTAAGTTTTACTGGAATCGTGATATAATTATATCCAGAGAACAAGGAATGTTGAAATATGAGCCTCCTCTCCATGGTGTTCTGGTAGAAGTTAAACATGCAAAACCTAGAGAGGAAGAACCACTGCATCTTCTCATTGAGCGATGCACAATGCTCATATCATGATGCAGAGTTCTCCTGAAGTCTGGTTTGACTGACATATTGACAATACAGTATTTTGACAATATAGTAGGTCTTTTTCTCCTATTTCCCCTGTTAATCTAAGACTTGGGGATTGTGCCACCCTGTTGACTATCAGATGAAGGAAGGAAGCAAAAAAGGGAATGAGCGTGAAATGGCTGTACTTTCGGGAGGCCAGCTAACTATGTGGCTGCCCCGAGTGAGGCAGGCCCAGCAGGATGACAGACACAGAGGCAGGGGCAGAGTTTCTGGTCTTGCTCTTTAAGACCGAGTCTTAGCCCTGCCTGTTACTAAATGCAATCCAATGAGTGTTTCACATTTTGACCCAATTAGAAATGCCTTCTCCCCTGAAGGTAACCCACCAGGAATGGGGCAGAGACAGGCCTAGGCGGGAAAGAGGCTAGAAATTCCTCTTTTCTTCACATAACTTGGGAGAAAACAGTCTGTGCACCCAAAGAGTTTTCAAATTCCCCTGAATTAAGATTTCTTTATTTTTAGTTAAAATAAATCTGTGTTCCTCTCCTAGATAACTCTGAGATCTCAGACACAGAAAGGATCCTGAGAACTTCTGCTGGGAGAGAGGATGGTTACTATTTGGGTCGTAGATAAATGAATGGGAACATCACAAGACAGTACGTAGGAATAAATGGGATCAGATTGAATACAGACAGGCATCCTGGCAAAGAATCAATCTAAAGGGAAGTACAAAGTGAGTATCAATAATACCATGTTATGATATTTCTTATCACCATGTGGGGCATTGGATGAACATATTGTCATCTTATTGATTCCATACTTGAGCATGCAATCATTTCATTCCCTTAATCCTCCCCTATATAATGAGAGGATCACATTCGTCGATACTTTTCAGCTCTAAATAAAGGTTTCCATAAGGTGCTGCACTTACAATTGCAGAGATCAAAGTGTCAAAGGCATTTACAGGGATAGTTGGATCTGATTTAGATGGGGTCAGTTAAGATTAATGGCTCTATTTAATGTAATTTTTAATACAGCATATTGCCATGTGTATCACCATGTAGTAGATGAAGGATGTACCAGGGCACCCGGACACCATAAGAATATAGCCAGTCTACAACTGGGACTGTATTATTTAGCATGCTTCTGGCCACAAGTAAGGTAATAACTGAATAAATGTGTCTTAAAATATCATAGATTATTTCATTTTATGGGATGACAATAAATCCAGAGACTTGGTTCACAGCTCAAGCATGTCATAAAATTCTGTCCTTTCTGATTTTTTTAAAAAAGCTACTTCCTTAATCTCTTGGCAATATCTCAACAGATTGTAAGACATGATTGTAAGGGGGCTGTGACAACGCCAAGGATTAGGTCTTCACACAACCTCAGCATCTCTCTCTTTTAATCAAGAAGTGATAGCTTGCCTAGAAGTCCACCTACTTCTGTCCACCAGAAGACGTCCCTTATGTCTCATTGACCAGTAGTGAGTGCCCTCAAAATGAAAAAGGAATGATAAAATTAGGATATAACTATTTTGCAGGCTCTAATGAATGAATGGATCTAACCAATAATCATCTGTGACTATGAACATCACCATAAATGAGATAATCAGACAGACATGGTGTGCCTCCTGCTGAGTGAAGAAGTCTTGCCACAAAGATCAAAGCTGACCAAGTTTCTACATCCAGCTATTAATGTGAAGAAAAAAAAAACAACCCCTGAAAAATGATAAACTACACAACAAGAATGCGAACAGTAAGACCCACACATTAGAAAGTCCATCAGAAAAATAATCAATTTCTTCAACAAATAAATTGCAAAAATTAATATTTATATATAAAATATATATTATAAATATATATTTATATTTATATATAAAATATATATTATAAATATATATTTATATTTATATATAAAATATATATTATAAATATATATTTATATTTATATATAAAATATATATTATAAATATATATTTATATTTATATATAAAATATATATTATAAATATATATTTATATTTATATATAAAATATATATTATAAATATATATTTATATTTATATATAAAATATATATTATAAATATATATTTATATTTATATATAAAATATATATTATAAATATATATTTATATTTATATATAAAATATATATTATAAATATATATTTATATTTATATATAAAATATATATTATAAATATATATTTATATTTATATATAAAATATATATTATAAATATATATTTATATTTATATATAAAATATATATTATAAATATATATTTATATTTATATATAAAATATATATTATAAATATATATTTATATTTATATATAAAATATATATTATAAATATATATTTATATTTATATATAAAATATATATTATAAATATATATTTATATTTATATATAAAATATATATTATAAATATATATTTATATTTATATATAAAATATATATTATAAATATATATTTATATTTATATATAAAATATATATTATAAATATATATTTATATTTATATATAAAATATATATTATAAATATATATTTATATTTATATATAAAATATATATTATAAATATATATTTATATTTATATATAAAATATATATTATAAATATATATTTATATTTATATATAAAATATATATTATAAATATATATTTATATTTATATATAAAATATATATTATAAATATATATTTATATTTATATATAAAATATATATTATAAATATATATTTATATTTATATATAAAATATATATTATAAATATATATTTATATTTATATATAAAATATATATTATAAATATATATTTATATTTATATATAAAATATATATTATAAATATATATTTATATTTATATATAAAATATATATTATAAATATATATTTATATTTATATATAAAATATATATTATAAATATATATTTATATTTATATATAAAATATATATTATAAATATATATTTATATTTATATATAAAATATATATTATAAATATATATTTATATTTATATATAAAATATATATTATAAATATATATTTATATTTATATATAAAATATATATTATAAATATATATTTATATTTATATATAAAATATATATTATAAATATATATTTATATTTATATATAAAATATATATTATAAATATATATTTATATTTATATATAAAATATATATTATAAATATATATTTATATTTATATATAAAATATATATTATAAATATATATTTATATTTATATATAAAATATATATTATAAATATATATTTATATTTATATATAAAATATATATTATAAATATATATTTATATTTATATATAAAATATATATTATAAATATATATTTATATTTATATATAAAATATATATTATAAATATATATTTATATTTATATATAAAATATATATTATAAATATATATTTATATTTATATATAAAATATATATTATAAATATATATTTATATTTATATATAAAATATATATTATAAATATATATTTATATTTATATATAAAATATATATTATAAATATATATTTATATTTATATATAAAATATATATTATAAATATATATTTATATTTATATATAAAATATATATTATAAATATATATTTATATTTATATATAAAATATATATTATAAATATATATTTATATTTATATATAAAATATATATTATAAATATATATTTATATTTATATATAAAATATATATTATAAATATATATTTATATTTATATATAAAATATATATTATAAATATATATTTATATTTATATATAAAATATATATTATAAATATATATTTATATTTATATATAAAATATATATTATGTTTTTATTTATGGGTGATAGTTACATCTTTTTACTAGTACTTAACCTGAGAACTAAACTAGATTAACAGATTATATATATAAAGATCTCACACAATTACAGAAATTGGGAAATTTATTTATATATAAATATAAATTTATATTATATAATATATTTTGAATATATATAAATACATATATAATATAATATTAAAATATATTATATAATATACATTAATATATTATATTTATATATAAAATATATATTATAAATATATAATATATTTATATTATATATTATATATTTATATAAAGCTATCCAAAGTGATTTGTGGTGATTTTGTACTTTGTGCTGTGTAAAATTGGCTAAGCTATAACTAACTTTCCCAGAATTCCCTTTATCAGATTGATTAGCTTTAGTATTGGCCACAAGAAAAATTGTGTGATATCTAGGTGGCAGAAGAAAGCACCAACCTTTAAACCTGGGAGGTTGTACTCATGATTGACAAAACTTGGAAGCAACCAAGATGCCTTCCCTTAATTAAGGAAATGGACAAACTGTGCAACATCCATACAGCAGAACATTATCCAGCAATAAAAAAAAAAAGAGCTATTAAGCCAGGGAAAAGCATGGAGGAAACTTTCATGCATATGGCTAAGTGGATTAATCTGGTTTGAAAAAACTGTATGATTCTGGAAAAAGCACAGCTATAGAAACAGTAAAAGGATCAGTGTTTGCAAGGGAACAGGGGATGGGGGAAAAAGGGGGAAGGAGAGATAAATAGATGGAGTACGGGGGATTTCAGAGTGATGAAGCTACTCTGCACGGTCCTGTGATAGGATTATGCATCTGTCAAAATCCATAGAATGATATATCAGAAGGTCTGAGCCCTGATGTAAACATGGACATTAGTCAATAATTCTCAATCCTGGTTCACCAATCAACCATAGCAAATGTGCCACACTAAGCAAAGTATCAATGCTAGAGGGAATTGTGGGGAAAGAGTGTGTGTGGAAAATCTCTGTACTTTCAGCTCTATTTTTCTGTAAACCTAAAACTGCTCTAAAACATAAATATTAATAAACAAAATATCTGAAGCTTATGGTTGTGAAAAAGCAAGTGACAAATATCCGTGCTTCTCCCCACCTCACATCCAGCAGTCCTTCCTCTCTTCCCCCACACTGGTCAACAGCGACGCCAGGCCCACTATCATCAGATGCTTAGCTGAAGTTCACGGAGGTAGGTGCCAGGAAGACTAACCACCAGCTATTGACTTCTCCCTGCCCTTCAGGACTACACACCACTGGCTGTGGGGGCCCAGCTTCCTGGGGGGTGTGGTCCATGCACCCTCACCAGGACTGCCTGTGACTCTTCTCTGACCCTTTTCAGGATGTTACTTCCCCAACTTCTGTAATCGTGTGAGATCTAATTCCCTCTATAAAGTCCTTATTCCATGATATATATCCTGCTTCTGTTTCCCCGGTTGAACCTTAATGAATGGGTTTAAAAATATCCTCTATTTCCTATTCTCAAGACCCCTCAGCGAAAGCAGGGTAATCATGTCTATGATCACACAGTGAAATTAAAAGAGCATTGTGAAAACAGGGAAAAGAGTCCTTTTGCTTCATTTCCTGGTCCAGGCCTTGAATATGTGTTTCTCATCTGTGCGCCAATGAATAAAGACTTGATCTGAAATTGCAATGTATATTTAAAGGGAGTTGCTATTAGGCTTCTTGTAGAATTGGTAACACGCACCTCTCCAGGCCACTTAATTTGTATACCTTATCCAGGCACACATTTTGCATAATAAATAAATAAATAGTAACTCACTCCTCTGCTTGATAAGTGACTAGGCATTGTATATTTTAAGCAAGTAGACCACATCTAATTCAAACTGCTTTTAATAGCGTATATTTTTCTCCCAACAGCTGTTCCATGCAGTAGAGATAACTCTGAACCAGACCACAGTGTTTATGTAAAAACTCCAGCACAGGGTGTATTATCTGGCATAATTACACCTTCGAAAGATGCAAATGTGAAAGCTGAAACCCTGAACATCCAGGGAAATGTGTTCTAATTAACTAATTCCCTGTATTTCATGGCTATTGTTAGAGATATTATTTTATGGATAATCAGCCTGTTGTGACCATGTGCGCGAGCGTGTGTGTGTGTGTGTGTGTGTGTGTGTGTGTGTGTTCACATTGTGATGTTTCAGCGGTGTCACTATTTCTGTTAGCTGCCCCATAGCTATCTCCTAGGAGACGGGCACAAAATACAATTCTACTGTCTCTAACACTTCCTGTCCATTCGAATGAGGAGCTGCTAGTCACTTTGAGAGCAAACTGACAATAGAATTCTCAACAGAGTGTTTTCATAGTGTTTGACCTAATAGGATCCTTACACAACACACAAGGACCCTCATTATCTAACCTCAGGCTGCCTCTCTACCCTCATCCTTTTCTTTACACCATGTGCTCCAGACATCTTTGGTTTCCTGAAGTTGCCACGTTTTGTTCCTCATCAGGGTTTTACTTTGTGCTGTAGCATACCTCTGAGATGCTTTCTCCAATCTTTCTTTCTACTTTGTCTACCTAATTTCTATTTATTCCCCAGGATCATCACCCAACTTCATCTGGAGCTTTTTACATGTCAGTGGGCATGCAGCAAGTGCCTGTAGGTGACTCATCCTGAGGATCACTTTCGAGCTATTTTCATTTGTAATTTTTGTTCTATTAACACCTCTCCAATTTCCATGTGGTTCTGTATCTTGACTGGAGATCCTCTCCCAACGTGTGAGCAACATTGCAAACAACTGAGGACAGATTGTTCTGCTCGATGTTCTGTCCATAATTCCCTGGGCACAGTTCTGTCGTTATTCACCTTGAAGCACTCTGATTCTATGGAAATGACTGAGCAAGCACCTCTGTTCACCACCTCCCTAGCCTTGCTTTGACTCTTAGCATGGGATAGAGAAATCAGACAGCACCATCAGGAGACAAATGGTCCGTTTGTAATGACTTGGATGCAGCTAGACCCTATAAAGTCAAGTGAAATAGTCAATACCACATGATTCCACTCATATGTGGAATTTAAGAAACAAACCAAATGAGCAAGGCAAACTAAGACACAGACTATTAACTCTGGAGAACAAACTTGTGGTCACCAGAGGGGAGGTGAGTATGGGATGGGGAAAATAAGTGATGGGGATGATTAAGGAGGGTACTTGTGATGAACATTGGGTGTTGTATGGATGTGTTAAATCACTATGTTGTACACCTAAAACTAATATTACACTCTGTGTTAAATAACTATAATTTAAATAACAACTTTAAAGAAAAAAAATAGAGTATTTACAGCCCTTCCAAGGAGAAGAGAATAGGTCCAACTGAGCACCATAAGTCTAAGTTAATTCATTGATTTTTTCCCCCAGCCATCTGAAAAAGATATTATGTCCTATTTTCAGTGAAAATTTAATTAATGAATAAAAGAAGTATGACATAAGATTTATATTCACTAATAAAAATAATAAGAGCAACAATGTCTAACATTTATTGGGCACTTAAAATAATCTTGATAGAGTTCTAAGTGCTCAGCATGTGTAAACTCTTCTAATCTTTGTTAAAAATTAAAAAAAAATAGTTACCATAATTACTGCCATTTCACAGGATGAGGGAATCAAGGCACAGAGAGAGTAAGTGTGAGCTTTATTTTAGCAATCAAGCAAGTGAAGTTCAACACACCTATGGATGCATTGAAGTCAACAAAGGCAGAACAGAACTCACACATTTCAGTTTCCAGCATAGGTGCTTTCTCTGACTTGACCCCACAAAACAGCAAAGTAAGTCACTTTGGCAATTCTTATTGATGTCTCCAGTCTTAGCTTAAATGAGACTTCCTGAGAGAGAGTCTTTCCTAGCCATTATCCACTGCTACATATTATACTCTGCATATTACATAGAGAAACACCTGTTTTTTCTTCTCCTATCAAAATCTCTATTAAGATACTTATTTTCATAATTTGTTTTCTACTTTCTGTCTGCATCACTGGACTAGAAAGTCTTCAAGAACAGAGACCAGATGTTCACCACTAGACCCAGGCTCTAGTTCAGTATCTGTCACATAGATGCGATTATTGAATATCTATTGAATACAAAAAAGTAATTATATCCATACATGTATTTCATCTCTATTAGAAAAATATTGGCAGTGTTTTAAATTATCTTTTCTATAAAAATTTGGAGACATGAGACACTGGGTGTCTTAACTGCTTAAGCATCTGCCTTTGGCTCAGGTCATGATCTCAGGGTCCTGGGACAGAGCTCCTGCTGAACTTCTCCCTTTCCCTCTCTCCCTGCCCATTCTCTCTCTCTCTCTCTCTCTCTCTCTCTCTCTGTCTCTCTTTCTCTGTCTCCCTCTCTCTCACTCCTTCTCTCTCTCCAATAAATAAATAAAATATTTTTTAAAATTTTGAAGACTTATTGTTAATACCAGATATTATTGATAGTGTGTCAATTCAGAGTTTGAAATTAGAAGGTTCTTCAAAGTGGGCATATAGCATTTAGAATTTCATGATCAAGTCAGTGGTATAATTTTAACATATAAGAGAAAAATACTAGTTAAATTCTAATATATACTTGTTTGTTGACGTCAAACATGACAGGTTTTGCATGAAATCCTGAGATACACAAGAAGTAATGTGGTTCCTGTCGTCAATGAGTCTATAGTGAGATAAGGGAAAAATACAAATTTTGAGGAAGGACTCAAGTTATTCCCTGTCTTTATTTAGGTGAACAAAGGAGTGAAATAGAACAGTGCCTTATTTTTTCTTATACTTTGCACAACCTAAAGGATCACTATGATGCAGAGCAGAGAATTCAATTAGTTTGCTAAGAAGAGGATGCAGAAATAATAACCAAGTCCTGAGATTTCCAATAATTTTGTGAGATACATGTACTCTCACTAGGGACTTCTTAGAAAGTCAATAGCTGAAAACACCAAGGCTGTAACTCAATGGTGGCATGCACTGTGGCGGCATCTCTGCACAGGAAGAGACAGAGCTTCTTTAGAGAGCATCATCTCTTTACAAAGCCAAAGCTGATCTCCTTTTTGGGCACAATAGAAGCCTTCCAGTTTATTAAACCCTTCCCAAGTCTGAATGTTTCCCTCATTTCAACTCAAAAATCAATAGTCAAAGGTATTTTTAATCTGGGCCCCACTTGTTCTATTAATGTTTCTTTGGTTCATTTATTCATTTGCTTATTCATTAACACTTATCAGATATTTTCTATGTGTTGGGCATTCTTTCACTAGAGATCCAGTAGTGAACAAATATACAGCAAACAAAACAAAAATACTATTTCATGGAGCTTATATTCCAATGGAATATAATAATATTTATAATATGCTATTATATATAATGTATACTATATAGGATAATCATCATCATTATCATATTTGTGTCTCAGGCTAACAGTGAAAGAATTATCTATAATGTACGAAGGAGGCATCTATCCCAGACACCTCACTGGATTTTGAAAAAACAAACAAACAAGAGAAGCAAACTAGCTATTAGCAGCTTTATGTTCTATCATTTAAGATTTACAGGAAATGCCCTTCTTTTCACATTTCATGGGACTCTCCCTTACCCACCTAATATCTACAGGGATTCTTTCTTTGGTGGGAGTTTGGAGGAAACTATTCCTAGACTCACCTGGCCCTAATTTTCAGCTTCCACTGAATTTTCCCACAAGCCAGCTTCAGGTGGCTCCTCCCATTTTTAGGCTGCTGTGTTTTGACCTAAATGTGGAACACAGTCCCTTTGCTTTCAATTCCACAAAACACTACTCATAACAGCCCATTGTGTCGAATAGACTTTCTAGAAATTCATAGTAACAGAAGGTTATTAAATTACAGCAAAGCACAGCAACGCATGGGAATGGAGAAAACTCATGATTGCATGTTAGCTGGCCTCATTCTTAAATCCTTCAGTAACCTCACCCCCTTACCAACTTACTAACCCCACACAACCCCCACCTGAAGTGAGCACAACCTCAGGGGCATGTGCAAATACATTCAGAAATGAACCTACCTGTGCATCATTCTCTGCTTGGGTTCTAGCCTCTTTCTATTTTGCTGAGCATTCTCTGTTTGACCTACTTCTTCCCTAGTTGCCTTACTTCCAATAGAGTGTAATCTCCGAAAGGGCAAGGAGTTTTTGTTCTGATCTGTTTTGTGTTAAATCTCTAGGGTTTAGAGCAGGGATCTACAAAGTGCAGCTTCTGAGCCAAATCTGGCCCACCACATATTTTTGAATGACCTGTGAACTGAAAGTTATTTTTATATTTTAAGTGGCTGAGATACTAATTCAAAAGAACAATACTTAGGGGCACGTGAGAGTTATTTAAAATTTCAATGTCCGCAAATAAAGCTTTCATTTTTGTTTGTTATTTGCAAAGCCAAGCTCATTCTTTCACAGATCATGTATGGCTGCTTCTATGCCACAGTGGTGGTGACCTTGTGACACAGACGGTGTATTTACTATCTATTCCTTTACAGAAAACATTTGCCAACCCCTGGATCAGAGCATCACCTGTTAGATGATTCAAAGGCATTCAAAGAGTATTTTCTGAATATTAAATCTAAAAAGGAGCTATCACGACTAAATTGAATCTGTCTCCCTATGTTCATAAATAATCACTTAATATCCACTGAGTCTCAACAGCTTCAACTACATTGTATGAGAAAAGTCTGAACCACATTGTCAATCTCAAGAAGCCCTGAGGGTCAAATGAAATGTAAAAGTGCTTCAAAATCTGACTAACTTCTAAATCTACATGGTGATTGGGAGGGGGAAGAGAGGAAATAAGGTAAGATAGTAAAGAATATATAAGGTATTACAGGGTTCCAAATATCTTTATAGTTCAATGAAAATGGCCAAGGAATTAAGTCCCATAACTAAATTTCTCTATGGTCTCTGACTTCACAATTATTATTAATTTCAAAAATGACTATATAATCATTAATAAATTAAAACAGAGGAAAAAGCCTAAGTATTCATGGAAAAACCAGCCCTAGTCACCTAGTGGGCTATCCTCAATCAAGACCATGAAGTAGAAAGAGAATAGAAGCTTGTTTAATATATTTGAGCTGATTGATAAACCTTTCTGAGGTTCTGTTTTCTCACCTATCTAACTTTTCCTTTCCTTCGCAGTGTTGTTTAGGTGAGGGACTGTACCATCATGGTCCACACGTTGCCCCATGATCTAGCACATAGTAGGTGCACCCTGCTGAAATATGGTTTCTTGATTCTGAAAGGAGTTTTGACTGAGGTTCTAATTTGTCAAAAAAAAAGATAGGCTAAAGAGATGTGTTGCTTGGATCCAGCCCCAAATGTCTCAGATTCATTTCTAGAAGGTAAAGTTCAAAAAGTATGATTAAATTCCACAAAAAAACAACTCAGAACCCCCCAAACAGATGAAAGTGTCATCATGATTAACCAACAGAGCACATTTTAATGCTTTTATAATAAACCAGAGTGAGTACATTGCATTCCCATCAGCAGAGTGAGCAGTAGGGATATTGCACATTAATGTGAGTTACAGTGTCTGAGAGCTGTTATTTCCAAAAGTATATTAATAATCCTCATGCCGTCTCCAGGGAGGTTGCCATGGGACTCCTCTGAGGTGCTCATTGCAGAAATCTGGAGGCCACAGCAGGTCTCTATGGAGAAAATGAAGTGGACGAGAAAGGCAGGCTTTCAGATAATTAAGCAACCCACCTTGTAAACATTTGCAAAGGCGATGTAGGTTAGCCAAGGCCTCCCAGACTTTGGTTTATATCAGAATTATTGAGAGAAGTTGGTAACAATTAGGATGTCTTATGCAGATCATTGGAGGCAGATGCAATTTGGTTGCTACCCTCCTAAAAACGTGCCTACTTCTCTGATGGTTCCTTTTCTCCTTCTCTGTTTCTCCTTTTGCTTCGTTTGCTAAATATTCCATTGTTTCATCCATCTATTGATAAAAGAAAAAAAAGTTTTCTGTGTCATTTTCCAATACTAGGCTCTGAGTATTTATTTTTAAATAAAACAAACAAAATCATCGTCCTTGAGTTATGCATAGCGCATAGGGCCTATCTCTTCAATTTTTCAATCTCTACTAATGCTAATCCTTTATTTTGATGCCCACTCAGCTTTCCAAGGCTTGTCTCCACGTGGGAAGATGTGCATTCGGAGAGGGGTTCATGGTCTCCTTTGGACTCTTTCAACATACTCTCATTTGTTTCTCTATGAATTCATTTATTATTTACTGCTTTAGTCCACAGCTATTCATTACATACTCCTGTGTGCACTTGCACTCTTCGAGGTAATAAAGATAACACACTGAATATATCCTCAAGGAATTGAAATTCTGATGGGAAAGACCAAAAACAAACAATACTGATACACAGTGAAATGGATCTATACAAAAGGCAGCACATAATTAAATGTTTATTCAGAGGAGAGATTGACTCATTGACTATCAGGTACTGTGAATGAAGTCTCTGAAAATGTCTTTAGAAAAGAGAAATATTAGAAGTAGTACACACTTAACATAGACAGTTTTATTAGCTGAGTTGTGTTCCCCCAAATTCACATGTTGAAGTCCTAACCCCCAAGGACCTCAGAATGTGACTATGTTGGAGACAGGGTCTCCTGTCTTGAAGTGTTGATTAAGTAAAAATGCAGACATTAGGGCAGACCCTAATTAAATGTGACTGATGCCTTACAAGAAGAGAACATTTGAACACAGACACATTGAAAGCGAAGACCATGGGAAGACACAGTGAAAAAAAAAAGGACTTTTATAAGCCAAGGAGAGAGGCCTCAGAAGGAACCAATGCCACTGACACCTTGATCTCTGACTTCCAGCCTCCAGAAGGGTGAGAAAATACATTTCTGTTGCTCAAGCCACCCAGTGGGTAGTACTTTGTTATGGCCGCCCAAGCAGACTGATACTGGGAGGGACTTAGGGATTCAGCTTCTCTTCAGTGAAGCATTCCCCTGTCACTCCCACCTTCATTGCTTTTGCTATAAAAGTCCTGGACTTCTTTTATTTTTTTTTTCTTATTTTTATTCTGTGTGGGGTTACACTGTTGTTTTCTGCCTTATAAGCTTCACATTTACCATGTTGGTATTTAACTGTGTTGTAACATTATTTTGGAGTAGGAAAAGGAATCTGCGTCTCAGGACCCCATAAAATTCTTTTTAAAATATTATATTCATTTATTTGAGAGAGAAAGAGAGAGCACAAGCAGAAGGTGAGGGGCAGACAAAGAGGGATGAGCAGAGAGCCGGACACGGGGCTCGATCCCAAGACCTCAAGATCATGACCTGAGCCAAAGGCCGAAGCTTAACCAACTAAACCAGGACCCCATAAAATCCTGATTATTCCACCTAGTGATCCTAAATGAATGCCTTCACAACTTTGAGTGCCAGTCTGGGCTTGCACATGCAGACAACATCTAACCTACTAGATGGTTGTAAGGAATAAATAGAAGACTACAAACCTAAATGCCCAGTAGACACTTACTGTATTTATATTCTAGTAGTATTGCATCTGAATATCTTGAGGCAGTTTTTTCCCATTTAATGAAACTGATTTATGGAGGAAAATATTTATATTGAATCCAAACTTAAGCAGGTAACATTTACTTGTTAATGCAAATACTGCTCTCAGAACCAGAGCACAGTATCTCTCCGTAGAGTCAGAAGAGTGAATTGAATATATATCTTTTTTTCTCCTTGGTGTTCAGTTTTATTCTCTTCTGGTTATTTAGCTTCATGCTCCACTGATTGGTGGGGGGACCAAGTCGATCTTACTGGATCACAGTGGAGGACAAAAGGAGAGCAGGAAGAGTCAGTATTTGTCATGGGATCCTTGTTGTATTGAAACTGCACTTTTGAAAGTACAGAAGCTCCTGTGGAGAACATCAAAGAGAGCCGAGTGGAGCCGAGAGGAGACTAGAGAGTCATGGAAGAAAATAGTGAGAGACAGCAGGTGAACCACTCCGATGAGAGATAGGTGCGTGGAATTCCAGAAGCGTTTGTCAGCGTTCCTATTGACATTTCTTTCTTTAAATCCTCTAATAGAAAGGATGAATTTTCTTAGCTCAGAAGTTATACTAATTTAAAATATTGTAACAAATTCAGATGAATACGTAGAATAAATAATTACCCACAACCCCATCATTCAAAAAGAAACATTATTAGCTTTTTGCAGTCTTTTCAGCCTATATGTTTATAGATTTTTGGTTTAATTCAAGGAACGTTATTGTATTCTGTAGTGTCAGTTGTAACCTACTTGTTTGTACTTCATAATGGCCAAAAATTAAATATCTTTATATGCGCACACATAATTTATGTGGGACATCAGAATCGGTGTATAATATTGGCAACGCTATAAGTGATAATTTGTTAATATATCAACAGATGAAAGTGAGTTATCCTTTTGGCATCAGTGGTCTTACTGATGCTCTAATTTGTATTTCTCTGATGAGTATTTAAAAGAATGGATTTTCCATATTTTCATTGGCCATTTCCCTGTATTATTTCTTGAATGGAGTATTCATGCCTTTTACTTATATTACTACTATATGTTTATGATTACTCATTTATTGGCAAGGTGATTTTTATATGGTAAGTGTATTAATCCAGTGTCTGTTATATATTATGCCAAATTGTCATATACCTTTTTATTTTATAAAGTCAGATAATTATAGATTCCAACTCCTACTTGCCTTGATGGGTTAATCTAGATATGTCCTGTTAACAAAGAATATGGTTTGGCTCAATTTTAATAATTAAAGAAGAAGGAAGGAAGGGAGGGAGGGTGTGAGGGAGAAAGGTAAGAAGAAAATCCTAATAAGGAATATATTCTAAAGCAGATAGTGACCAACCTTATTTCATCATTTCTTGAAGTTGGCATGTAAGATTTTGCTATCTAGACAGTATTTATTGAAAGACAAGGAAAAAATAAATTCCAGTTCAATTTCTTCCTGAAAACCAATATACACTTAAATGATTTGACTAACCCTTGAATTCACTAAGTGGATTAATTGAATTATGTGGTTTAGACCAATGGGAGTTTCTATTCATTTGTCTCCAGAGGAGTTGGAATGTATTG
The DNA here is from genome assembly GCF_018345385.1 of Vulpes lagopus. Taxonomy (NCBI): domain Eukaryota; kingdom Metazoa; phylum Chordata; class Mammalia; order Carnivora; family Canidae; genus Vulpes; species Vulpes lagopus. Next base: position 6,107,657 of record NC_054832.1, on the reverse strand, counting down.
AGCCCTTTCACCAGAGGTCAAATGGTGGTAGCTTCTGGGATCAATTAGTGAGCCACCTAATTAGATTTGATTAATCAGCTCTGAACCATGACTTATTCTTGTTTAAGTGATGTTTCTTCAGTCTGTGAGAAGATAGACTGGCTTACTGAAGACTCAGTTATGGTGTCAGCTTGGAGATAGTATTTTTAAAGGGTTGAGTTCTATATTACAGGGTAGAGGATATGCTTTAAAAAATTCAATCAGTACTTTATGGTGCTTTCTTTTTATAGCTAAAATAGGTGGGACTGAAAAAGAAGTGTATTGGGAGGGGCTCCTCTCATTATTATATATAATATCACAGTCACATAATTTTTTATTCCCATCCTGGCAACTTGTAAGCCTGATGGTTCGAAGGCATCAGCTCACAAAGGGGATATACTTCCATTGGAAGACACAACAATGATTCCAATGAATGGAAGGTTGAAACTGACCTCTGGCCATTTGGGGATCTTTGTGCCATGAACCAAGTGGTCAAAAAGAGGAGGAAGGTGTTATTATAATAATTGGAGTGATTGATCTGAATTTTCAACAAGAAATGGGGTAGCTATGTAATACAAGAGAGAGGACGAGAGCTATATATGGAACCCAAGGGATATTCTTGGGTGATCAATATTCCATCACCAATAGTAGAGGTTAATGAAGAACTGGAGTGATCAAAATAAGGTGAGACTATAAAATAAACAGACCCCCTCAGAAATCAAGTTTTGGAGCATGCTCTCAGTAAAGGACTTTGATAATTGAGTTACTGGCTAAGTGGAAATATGGAATGGGTCCTGGAAAGAAAGAAGTTATAGTTATCCACTATTCACAGGCAACTGTGGAAACAACTACAGGCAATTTGCATATTTTTCCTTGCTTGTTTTGTGTGTATATTTGTGTGTATATATCAACTACCTTTTTCTCTCCTTCCCCTTACAATTTTATACAGAGATATTGCAGGTTAAATTTCATGTTATTATTTAGTACCAGATTATTTAATGGTACTGTAATTAGGAGCAGTAAATGACATAACCAGCAATGCACATGATGACTGTCGAGACCATGTGTCTCCATAGTAGGGTCAGCCAATGGCTCTGCAGCAGCAAGGGCATCTGTGAGCAAGGACCTGACAGCCTTCACCACAGTGGTGGGCTATTCTTAAGGATCAGTAGATGGGGCCCTCCAGTGGCCAATATCCAGCTTCTTGATACTTGAGCCGTGGGCAGTATGTTCCTACCCTGTATGTGCTGGCCATGCCCTCTTGCTGTGGGGCTGCCTATCAGCTTTTCCGGCCCTTATTCTCTGAGCTTCTAGACTTCTTTCTTCTCTACTTCCCCCTCAACCCTAGGGGGTAGTGGTTACTCTCTGTAGTTACTAATTTTTTATACTTTAGAATTCTCTTCTACCCTTTTTAATAGGTAGCTACTGTTATGAAGTTGTCCTGCCAAAATTCATATGCTTGAAACCCTAACCTGAGGTGTGGCTGTCATTTGGGGTAGGAAGAAATGGAGGTTAAATGAGGTTATGAAGATGGGTCCCTGATTAGAGTGGCTTGTTGTCTTTAGAAGAAGAGACATGGGAGAGTATGCCTCCCTACACAGGTGAGGACCCGGGGGTGGGGGGAAGGAGGCTGTCTGTGAAGCCAGGAAAAGAGATTTCACTGAAATCCAAATCAGCCAGAACCCTGATCATGGACTTCTAACCTTCAGAACTGTGAAAAAATAAATTTCTGTTGCTTAAGTCACTCAATGTATAGTATTTTGTTTTGGTAGCCCAAGGAAATACAACTACCTTTAATCTAATTAAGAAATATTTATAGTTGGAGGAAAAAAAGAAAAAAAAAAGAGAGAAGTCTTTATGGTCTTTTATTTTTCTGTTAAAATTGCAGTAAGGTTGTAGTCTCCTGGGGAGATCCTGACAGATACAGGAGGAGGTGGCCATAGGAAGAGCAGAATTTATCTATGAATCTCCTTCTGTCTACTATTTTCCATTGGTAAACATTCTCAATGTTCAAAATACCACTCTCTGAGGTATCCCTTATGCCCTGCAGGAGCCTTTGGGTGAGCTTCATTAGTCAGGGTTAGTAGTGATGGGAAGAATTAGAATCCCAGTGGTTGTCTTCAGAGGCAGAGCAGTAACCTCGATCAGCTCAGATAAATCCACCCATAGTTTGCAGCCTCATGATGAATGAGTGGAGTCCTTGCACGGTTGGTCACCATGGTGGTGATGGAGACTGAACAAGAGTCCAAAGGGGACCTTGGACAAGAGAGGACAAGAAGATATATTCCGATTTGTATGAGAGGCACAAGTTATGCCACACATATTCAGTGTATCTGAAGCTTTCAGGAAAAAGTGAAAATAATATTATTTTCCCCCAGTGGTCTACTCTCTTATAATATCTAATCTGCTGTCTGTCTTGTTAGCCCCGCTTTCTTCATTCCACTGTGGATAGTACTATGATATCAGTTATGTAGTTTTACTCCTGGCCTAGTGATCCTAACCCCTGTTTGGAAGATCACCCAAAATTTAGATAGTGGACCAAAGTATACACAGTTGGAAGTGGGATGCATAGGAAAGATTGCTCCCTGCTATAAGTATTTTGTCTTCTATAATCTGCTGCCCCCTCAAGAAGGTATAATTCTGAGTCAGTGTGTTTAAGATTGGGATGTGGATTTAGTAGCATAAGCCCAAAGATCAGGCTATTTGGCATGATTCTTGTCAGGGCAAAAGAGACCTTCCATTTCACCCAACTTTTTAGTTCTACATAACAATAGAAATAAGGGGTTGCATCCAAAGTTAACAAAATTCAAGAAAAAAAAGGAACTGTACATAGGTACCTTTTGAATTGAGCAGCCTAAGAAGAAACCAGAGATTGAAACTCCTAACAAAATCTTTTCAAAAAATAGTTATAACAAAGATCTACTTAAGTGTCACATGCAGTGCTAGGGACTCTGAAAATGACAAGATATAATTCATTTTCCCTGTACTCGAGAAGATAATAGAACAGTGTATAAGTCAGAATAAAACACATGATTACAACAGCATGAAAAGGGATATAATAACATGTTGCAGAAATGCAGCTGTAGAATACATCATTTGTTACAGACATCTGTTCTTTTTTGCCTATCCAGTCTCTGTTTCCTCTTCTTTTGGTTATAGCACTCTGATTTCCTTTTGGGAATTCACACCTCCTCCATTCTCCATCCACATGTGTTGAATGTGCTCATCCAAGCTCTTGGGTGGACATGCGATCCAAGTTGTACCAATGGAACTCATAATAAGATTTGTCTGAGTTATGAAAAGAGATGTCCTCTCTCTATTTTATCTTTCTCTCTCTGTCTCTCTCTTTGTGTCTCTCTCTGTGTGTGTGTGTCTCTCTCCATCTCTCAGTTAATAAAATTCCAAGGACTATAGAACCTGCTGGTGGGCAGTTTCCTCCCAGAGAGAAAGAACCTACATTCACAGCGTGGCTTGCACTGTGTGAAGCTGAGAAAATAGTTGGAGAGAGAGACAGACTATATGTTTTGGAACCAACATGACGGAAGTTACATTTGTCCCTGATATTGTCAGTTTTGAGAGCTTATTAGCTCTCAAATAGGACAGATTCTGGTGTGTTTTATTTTGCTTTGTTTTTCACACTTTCTGTATGGTCAATTTATAACATTTTAACAAAAAGTATTGTGATCAATACATGATTCATACTGTGAGGACATTGTCTTCAAACCTACCTGTGTATTATGGTTAGCTAGAAAAGAAAAAAATACCAATAAAATACTTATGTCTGGGTCTTATTCATGCTGACTTACTTGAATGTGGAACGTCATTGTCTCTCAGCTCTAGGCCTAAGCAGACCTTATAGACTTCTTTTCTCTCTGTTGTTCCTCTACCTTCTCTGTAAGAACATGCACACATTAGCCTTCAGGAGACATGAGACATTTGGAACAGATCTGAGGCAGCCCAGTTATCCCTGCTGAGACCTCAAACATTTGAGAAAGCCAAACCAAGATTAGAAGATCTGCTTAGTTGACCATGGCTGACCAAAGATGGATGAGTGACCCCTATCAAACTCAACTTAGATCTGTAGAACTGTAATGTTAACCCATAGGTTCCTGAGAAATAATAATTTTAAATGGGCAGTATTTTAAGCCACTAAATTCTGAGGTGATTTGTTACGCAGCAATTGCTAACTGATACACTCACATGTAGGTCCACCAGGTGTACACATGATACATCTGGGACTCAAATTCTAGTCCTATGGCACCAGAGCTCACAGTCTTTTCTAATTCACTACTGTCTTGCTTCTTTTCTGCTGAGCTTTTTACTCATGGATTTTATAACTATAATCCTTCTGTGGAGAGAGAACCCTAAGGTTTTCTCATTTTCAATAGAGATTACCTAAATTTTTTCAAATCATTTCCTTAACCTTGCCAGCACTTGTCATCTGTGCTTAGCATATCAAATGGTTCTGAGCTACTTTTGCAATTCAACTGTGCAGACCAGGGACTAACTTCCCTGAAATAAATACATTGCCAGGAGAGTTTATCTGTCAGGAGAGGTTTACTACAAGTTTGCAAAATACAAGGAGACATCCCTATTTAAAAACAACAGGTATGCTGCATGTCTATGCCCAAGAAGCCCTTCGTTGACTCAGAGTGCTATTTGAGCAATGCACTAAGCCTTTGCAACTATTCATGATTTAGAGAGAGACAAAGTGGGAGGGAGAAAAGGGAATTTAAAGTGTTGGAGCTCTTTCATTATGCTAGAAATATTAACACATGATCTATTTAATCCTCACAAAAAGTTTATGAGGTCTGTATTATTTGTTCATCTTCAAGATAAAACAAACTAATGTTTAGTTTAATAGAAGTGAAATATCTTATGCAAAATGCTCAGCTAGTACATAAGTGAAGCTGGAATTTGAACCTAGTTTTTTTTATATCACATAGCAGTATAATAATCTGACTTCTGGTATGATTAAGTCTAATAGAGCAAGTAACTCATGTCCAAGGGATATGCATTCTTTTCTCAGCCTAACTAGTTTTGTGACCCTGGAACATTCCAAACTGGTCATTTTTCTCATCTGCTAAGTGAAGAAGGAACTGGTCCCAAAGTTTTTAGGCTCAAAACTAGATTATCTCAATAGTCTGAACAATAACCTCGAAAGATCTATTTTTATAACATCCAAAAATGCAAATCCAACTTTTATAAAGCTTACTTATTCCAATAAAAATGTCAGTCTTCTCTGGTTTCTCTTATGGATATTTCAACATCATTGTTCAAAACAACTTGAAACAGTTGTTCCGTGTTTCTCCTCAACAGTTGTGATCAGAAGAAAAGCAGTAACATTGAGTCAGGACATCTCTCTTCAAATGCATGTATTATCCAAAACAGTGTTCCCAAGGGACAGAGAATGCCTAATACTCACTAAAAGGCAAGCAGATGATCTAGAGTGTTTTTGAAAAATTTTTGTCTTGATATAATGAGATATTTTCCCACGCTTTATTATTACTTAACATTGCAAAATGTCATGATTTATGAGAAGGAATGATGAAACCATTTTATCTGTTCTTAGCTAGGTACCCATGCTTGCTTTTTGTTGGATTTTTAGCAGTAAACTTTCTTTACTTTCTGTATTTGATCAACACTGTATTGGGAGCATGGGTCAGAACTCCAACACTTAGGTTTGAGTCACATCTCCCTCATATCTCCTCCTGTGGCCTTGGACGAATTATTTGCTATTCAGTAGCACAGGACTGATAATAAGACCTACTGAGGGATGTTCCAGCTAATGAAGTCAATAAATATAAAAGACTTGATATAGAGCAGATAGTACATGTGCAGTTAGGTCTATTTGTATGTTTGTTTGGGGAAAGAGTCAAGCAGAAATAATTTTGGATCTGAACTCTGCCTTTTACTTCCCATGGCACACTCAGCAATCATGTTTCTGTCTTGAGATAGTGTCTTCATTTATGGGATGGGGTGTTAGGTTCTCTATAGTTTACCTGCAGGTTAGAAACAATGAGTTATCGTTCTGAGTTTTAGCACTTGGCTGGCCCAAGGGTATGTGCAAAAAAAAAAAAAATTGTAGCTCTTATAATTAGATCTCCTAGTGTGGTGATACCTTCATTTCGGAGTCTTGTGGCTACAAACCTAGAAGTTCTTCCTGTAGAGAAACTTCACAAGGCAAATCAGTGGAGCATTCGCTTTTAAATATAACAACAAAGCAGCATGCAGGGCTGACTGCATTGCATTAGTCTTCAAAACAATTAAGCATAAAGCTAAATCAGGGTAAACTACATTTCTGAATGTATCTACAGCATAATGAATAACATCTGCATCTCCAGGGAAACAATTTATACTCTTCTGAAAAGCGCAACATACCAGTGATTGGATTCTCTCCCTTTCCTTAAGTAATATTTCTTTATTATTTGGGAAATTTTTCTTTTTTATAATTATGCCAGTGCTGGGAGGAAATTTTACCATCTAGTGCCTAAGTACTTAGATCCATAAAGGAAGGCTAAGAAATGGAGAGACCAAGTCATCACCCCTTGGCTTCTCATATAGAAGGTGGCAGTCCTTGGAGTGCTCTGAGTGTGGGATGTGTGACTCTGAGGGAGGCCCCTCCCATCGTATTGCATGCTTTACTGAAAATTGAAATCTTAAATTTGGAGGGGATCCAAGATACTATCTGATGCTTCCTTCACTTCAATTCATGAAGCTCCTCTGGATTGCCAAAAACAGTGACTCTTAAGCCTCTTAATTATCTTCAGCGACCAGAAATTTGCTCCAAGAGCTAGACTTCCAGTATAAAGAGAAATGAGTGTGTATTGGGGACAGAATGTTAACTAGGACAGAAAAACATCAATCTAGACACTTCAGAATCCACTTCAGATGTCCAGATTTTAATTTCCTAACTGTTGCTATATGCAGAATTGGTAAGAAAACCTAAAATCAAATAGGTTTGGGGATGAAATATTTCTAAATTAATTGAAGCCATGAAAAAATTGCATTAAGAAAACAAATGATTTTGAGAATCAAAATACGTAAATTCATTATAAATGTAAAGTAAAGCTTTTTTTAGTTTTAGTATATTAAAATGTCTTTGGTGGAGTTTGGTTTGCAATTTGAATTATTAGGTTCATCATATTTCAATTAGAGTCACTGAGACTCTAATATGTACCTAGCACTCTGCCAGGGACTTTATAAATGCTATCTCATTTAAATTATTTATTTCATCCCAAAGTGGAAGAAGCACATTTTTTAATTTGTCCTTCTCATATCTGGGAAGATACAATAAGCCAGTGGTTCTCAAACTTGAGCATGTATTGGAATCGCCTGGAGGATGGTTAACACAGAGATCTGGGGGCCTCAACCCAGGGGTTTCTGACTTAGTGGGATACGGGCGGGGCCCGGGAATTTGAATTTCTAATAAGTCCTTAGTTGATGATGATGATGCTGGTCCCGGGTCCACACTCTGAGAACTACCCCCATAAGCCACAAGCACTTAACACTTTAAAAAATAATAAGAAGAGCTCATCTAATTCCACTTACCAACTCAATAATGTTAAGCAAATTAATCTCTCAGAGCCTCATTTTTATCATCTGGAAAATACAAATAAGTTTCACTTTGAATTTATTCTAGGTGGTTACCATACAGTGCTGTCCCTTCCAAGACAATTATTAAATATCTATCTTCTTTTGTGAAATCTTTCAGATTTCAGACACATTTATGACACAAAACACAGATGAAAATATCTTTTTTTAAAAAAAGATTTATTTATTCATTTGGGAGAGAGAGAGAGAGAGTGCTTGCAAGCAGGGGAGAGACAAAGGAAGAGGAAGAGTGAGGATCTAAAGCAGACTCTACACAGACCATGGAGCCTGATGTGGGGCTCAATCTCATCACCCTGAGATTATGACTCTGGGCCAAAACCAAGAGTCAGACACTTTACCAACTGAGCCACCAGGGTGACCCACAGATGAAAAATAAACTTTAAAAATATGCTAGCAGTATGAAGTACTGGAAAAAGCAAGGACATAGAATCAGATTTAAGTTCAGACACTGTTTCTACCTTTATTACCATGACTTCATTACACTTTGTCCTCACGTACAGTTTCCCCACCTATGAACAAAGGACAATGTGGCACTTCTGCTTCAGCCAAATGGACCTTTCCATTTGAATGTCCCAAAGACACCTCAAACTCAATGAGAACTAACCTCATTGCCTTTCTCTGTATGTACCCTGTTTCTCCTCAAGTATTTTAGTAGGTTGCAACAAATCCAACCAGTTACCAAATCAAGAAATCTTCAGGTGACAATTGGTTCTTTGTCCTTGGCTCTGTGTATCCCACTGACCTTACAAATTTCTTTCTAAACATTTCTCAAACAATTTATATTCTCTCTGAGCCACTGTTCAGCTTTTTACCATCTCTCTCTGAGCCACTTCCAGAGCCCCTGGATTTATGAGTTGTCATCTTGGGGAAACACTACATTTGATCCTCCCTTTGTGTTCAGAGAATTCTCTTACTCTTAAACTGAAAGATCCAGGACACTCTTTCACATCTTCCCTTACCAATCTATAATAAGGGTCTCAGGATCTATAATAAGTTGTGCCCAGTTGATTGGGAGCTAAGAAGACCAGGAAACAGGGACTCTGTCACCTTAATTCCAGTGATGACAATAGTGGCCATGGCCTCATCCGTTTCCTAGGATGATTCACTGTGGTTCTAGTAATAGAGCTTATACTCAGCATTAGAGCCGAGAACTGTAATTTTTGTTTTCACTGACCTAAGCAGTGGTGTCTTCGTAGGCACAGTTCTTCTGTGACCATAGGGTGACCTATCCTCTGGCTTCAACTGGATTTGGCAGAGTTCCCAGAGCTCTTTTTTTTTTTTTTAAATTTTTTTATTTATTTAGTTTTATGTAAATTCAATTTGCCAACGTATATTGTAACACCCAGTGCTCATCCCATCAAATGTCCTCCTCCTGGCATATAAGAAATAGTGAAAGGGATTATGAGGGAATGGAGTGGAATTGAGTAGGAAAAATCAGAGAGTGACACAAACCATGAGAGACTCCTAAATCTGGGACACACTGAATCAGTTCCCAGAGCTCTTGACTCTCATCTTTACAACTGGGACAGTTGCAGGTAAATCAAGATGAGAGTTGGGACACAGAAGGGAGACTTTGTTCAAGCCTAAGTCTCTGAACCTTTCAGAAATGTGTGGGATACTTTAGTTTCCTCCAATGTGTACCTTTCTTGCTTACATGGGCCAGAGTTCTGTTGTTTTCAGCTAACACCAGCCAATACCACATCCCGCGGATCTCCATCCTCCAGTCCCACGACTCTGAAGTGCTCTCTGCATACTGTCAGAATACACATTTGTCAGGGTTGCCCCTGTGCCAAATCCATTAGATGACCTCGCACCTAAGTCTCCCAGCATTGCCTGAGTGGAGCTGCGTAGATGTGGCTTGCCTTTATACCTCACCTCTGAGCATGGAGTGCTCTCTCTTAGTGTGCATCTTAAGTCTTGCTGATCAAGGCTTGGTGAGATTTTCTATTAAAGGGTGGAAGCTATTGCAACCAGATGTTCTTTGCTTCAGTTAATTCATGGAGCATTCCCCCCCCTGAATTTTACTAGTTATGCTTTCATGCCTGTTAAACTTAGAAAATTTTCTATCACAGCAATTTTAGAAGTAGGGTTTCTTATTTCTACACCTGGACTCCCAGTCCTTAGAGCACAGCAAGTGTTTGCAGTATCTTAGCAATAAATAAACAAAAACTATGTAAAACAGTGCCCATCCTGGACTTTGTATTGTTCACAGCAGGTTCATTAGCGGCCAGTCCTTGCGGGATGCATTCCTCTACTGAAGACATATATGAAAGAAACCAAAAAACAAGATTACAGCCCATTTGAAACTACAAGGATACAGAACTCCCAAATAAGGGAAAACAAGAAGAAGAATGGACCCTGGGAGTCAAGTGATTTTTTTAGAGACAGAGAGACACTGCAGCTGAGGCTTAGCAATGTCAAGATCGCGCCCCAGGGTTTGAATGGCCTGATAGCATTATCATTTGGAACATGGTGACTCCATTCACACATACGGTTCATACATTTCTAAGTCCAGGCTGACAATAACCTAATCAATAGCAACATTTCTGGAAACACCAGGCCCTCCTTTGTGCTTTCATCTCCCAGTTAATGGGTTTGCTGTGCGGTTTCTTGATTATCAATCAGTTAATCAATACAATTACTTGCTAAACAGGTAGTCATATTATATCTCTGCTGGATATGCTCAAAGTGCTAGTGATTGATTTTTGGTCCTTATATTTCAGTTTTCTTTAGAGAAGCCTTACGGTTCTTCTCATGTACATTGCAATATTGTGGGAAAAAATCATATTTCGGAGACTAAATCTGGATTTAGTTCTATAGAGGTCATGCGTCCTTGGACAACTTTCTTAGTTTCTATGGGCTTCATTTTTTCCATTTATAAATTGCTGGTTATATAGAAGATTCAATAAAACTATCTAATTTAGATAAAGTCAACACAGCGGTATGGAATGTAGTATATTCATGACTATATTTTCAGCAACCCTGAGATCAAGAATACATCAATGATTAAAAGGGACTTGACTGAGTAGCTTCTATTCAATTTGCTTCTTCTTTTCATTCCTTTATTCAACTCTGTGTTGTGGTTGCACAGTGGAAGTGCAGAGATGAATCATTATGTGTAGGGGCACATAGTCCAATGGAAGAATCAGGCAATTGCAATGCTTTGGTGTAGGTAGAAGGCACAAGAAGGCCATGGTACCAACCTTGCTTGGTATACCCAGGAAGCTACAAGAAACCTTACGGTGAAAGGCCATTTAATTGTGGTTACTGAAGAAGAGGAGAGGGATCTCATGGATAGAAAAATGGGAGAATGGCATTCTGGAAGGAGAACCTTATGAATGGCCAAGACCAGTGGCTTGACTGGCAAGGAGGCCATGACAGAGGGTCCTGGAGGGAGCAGTGGGAGGAATGAAGTGAAGAGATGGATTCAGGCATCAGAGGACGCACTAAACATGAAACTTATAATAGATACTTTCTGATTTTCGGCCCAGGAACTTTCTTTTTTCTCAGGGATAACTCCTCCTTCCTTAAGGAAATTTTTCTTCTTTCTTGTCCCACATGTACTCCACATCTTAATATCTCTCACCACTGGTTTAGGAGGTAGGACCATATGTGACCTAAATCTGTCCCATTAATGTCCTTGTGAAATAGCGTGGTGAGGTGGTTAGGAACATGCGTCATGGTGGTCAGGAATACAAGAGTCCAAGTGTTAGAAATTTGGGCAAGTTGTGCAACCTCTTTATATCTCTGTATCCCCATGATTAAAACGAGGATAACATTATCTGTCTTTGAAGATTGTAGTATGCATTACATGAGTAAACAAAAACTAAAAGTTAAAAACTTAAGATAAAAAATAAAATGAGTGGGAAATATCAGAAAGGGAGACAGAACATGAGAGATTCCTAACTCTGGGAAACGAACAAGGCATGGTGGAAAGGGAGGTGGGCGGGGGGTGGGGGTGACTGGGTGACGGGCACAGAGGGGGGCACTTGATGGGATGAGCACTGGGTGTTATGCTATATGTTGGCAAATTGAACTCCAATTAAAAAATATGTAAAAAAAATTAAATAAAAACTTTTTAAAAATCTCACAACAGTGACAAGCATTTAAATAGTGCTATATGAGGTTGATATGATTATTTCCTGGGATGTTTATAATTATAATTAAGGAAATGAGATAAAAGGCCTCTTCTCTCTGCTCCTAGAGCTATATTTCAGGTGCTGCTGGGGGTCAGGTACACTTGACCTGGGGAGGAAGCCAGTCTTTCTTGGCAGGGCAGACAGGAAGATGGATGGAGAAAGCACTAGGTCCAATCCATTGAGATGTGTAGACTTGAAGGCAATTCAACACCCTTTTCTAAGACCTTGAGATCCTTAAACCACACTATTCTCCATCTTTGATGTTTAATTATTCAGCAACTCTTTTTGTTTAATGAGTTAGTAATCCTGACAATAAATACGCCTCCTATTTTGGACCAAGTGAGACCTGCTTAAACCAATACCACTCGTCACCCACAGCTACCCAGAGAATGCAGAGTGCAACATAATCCCAATCATGTGGCAGGAAATTTACTCTGAATGCAGGAAGGCAGATACCAGAGGCAGAAAGACAAGGCACCAAGTTGCTGCAGGTCAGCGAGACCTGGGCCTGACCTGTGGCACTGGGGGGAGAACAGAAAGCAAGGAATGTGTTGGAGGCAGGATTCTGACAGAAATAACTGGAGGAAGATGGTTGGGAGGATTTGCTTGAAATCCACCATTTATAAATGTTTAAGTCTATGAATCTCCTTTCACGTTTCCATGGCCAGCCTTGCGAATCCGATGCTCCCAGTGTCTCTATACACACAGACAGTCCTCACTTTTGCAAGGGGGGTGTGTTAATGGAAACTCACACATTTCAGAGCCATGTCCTCCATTTACGAATCTCCTTGTGGTGATCAGGGAACTGTGCAGTGTGAGGACACGGTTCTGATATATGTGCGGATTTCACTTAACTTGTGCAAAGTGGGAACTGCTTTTGCGTGTGTGTGTGTGTGTGTGTGTGTGTGTGTGTGTGTGTGTGTCTATCATATTCCTCAGCTTCATGAGCTACTCGGGTGCAGGCATGAGACTTAAGTTGTCCTAGTTGCATCTTCTCCAGGAGGCTTTGGATTGGGCGTGGGCTCCAGAAGGACATGGGCTGGGCGTTGGGCATGAATTCCTCCGACATAGTAGCATATCTGATACAACCCAGAAGGTCTCTGGGGTTAGAGGTGGCAGGTGGCATTTCTTGCTTTCTTGCTATAGCAGAGGACTTCATACCAGGTTTTGGCAGCCATAGTGTGTTTACAGACCACATTAGGGTAGGTATTGCTCTCAGAAGCTCAAGTTCAATATATCCTTGTGATCATCAGGAATATTCTGTGATCCATCAAATATCCCTTAACAGAAGCATACCTTTCAGGCATGGAGATGTGGGAGCAGTCTGCCCCAGATTTAGGCAACCAGAGGGTACATGCTTTGCAGAGTATTTTAAATCAATAATAAAATTAACAAAAAATCAGTTGGTCTCTTGTTATCACCATGTGCAAGAAATTTTAAATGATCTCAGTGATAAAGATACTTCACCTCCCTGGGGAGGACCATCCCCACAGACTTCCCCTACCCTGCTCTATCGCTGTTATCCACAACTAAGGACTTTGGTCAACAGAGAGGAAGGGTGTGAACAAATCTGGGTTGTCAAGTCTGAGCAGCCGGGAGAATGATTACAGCATTAGCTAGTTGGGGGAAGCTGGTTTGGAATAATGATGATGAGTGTAGTTTTGGACATGTTAAATTTGAGATAATTGTGAGCTATGCAGAGAAATGTGCACATGGAGATTAGGGGGAAGAATAGTGCTGTGCAATTGCTACGGGAATTTGCAGTAGATTAATCATTTTAGAGATGGATTCCAATTGTTGCTTAAACACCCACTCTGGGCTTACCATTGTACTCTTGGTACTTTTACACTTTTAAATATTTTTATTCCTTACATGATATAGGTATATCTTTTCTCTTCTTTTTTTCTTCCCTTTACTTTCTTTCAGTTCTTATTTTTTTCCCCATTTAGGAAAACTATAAAGAGAAAAGGTGGAGAATCTTTGTCTAAGTCAACGTGGCGAGAACAGGCCATGCCAGATTTTAATTACTATCTGCTTGGCTCCCGGGCCTCTCTTTATGCGGAGAGACACTGTGGACTGAATTTCTAAGGAACGGTTGGGTTTCAGAATGAAAAGGGAAGATGGAAAGAGGACAGCAATCTTGGGTGAAAAATTAGCTCCGGAAGAAAGATGAAAAGAGTGAGTTTGTAGGAGTGAGAGGTCAGGCTGCTCAGAAGTAAGATTCATGCACCTGTTTAACATTTCCAGATCAGAAGCTACTGTATGCCCAGCCAATATCAGTCCCTGGAGCAAGGAAAGTGGCAAAATTATTTTTCTGCTCTCGGAGAGATTACAGTCTCTAGGTGGACGTGGATTCTCTTGAAGGGAATCCATGACAATACTGTGTGATGAGTGTCACAGAAGAGAAAGTTTCCACATGTGATTGGGCCTCCAAGGAGGGCTATATAAAGGTTTGCTGAAGGATACTCTCAGCCAGTCTTCACAGGCAGGAGGGGGTCAGCCTCCAGACAAAGGAGCATGAGAAGCAGTGAGGAGACAGGCGATCCATGAGCAAAGGCATGAGAGGAAGCAGCAGCAGAGGGTACACGTTGAGAAAAAAAAAGTCATCTGATGTTGCTGATGTGTTAAATGCAAAGGTACAGATGGCCAGGAAAATTAATGCTGAGAACCAAGGAGGAGAAATTGGCATTTAAGGAGTTCCTATTATGTACCTGCCAGAAACAACTTCCCCAAGTCTGATTTAAGTAGTAATAATAGTTAACACTTTCTGAACACTTAATATTTGCAATTTGGTATCCAGACTTGTCCTATGCTTCATTTGGTATTACGTCTACGTATTCACTTAACCTGTAATCTTCCTGAAGTGGAGTCTGGAGTGGATGAATTATATTCCATTGAATGAATGGACGGTTGTTAGCATAACAACTATTTATCCAGTGCTTACCATATGCCAGGTACTATTCTGAGCGATTGATCGAGATTTGCTCCTTTAACAGTCATAAAAGACCTATGAGATAGGCTTGCTATTATTTCCATTTTGCAGGGGAGGGTGCTTTGACAGAGAAGTCAAGTCACTCGCCTGTGCTCACTTAGCTAAAAAGGTCTGAGCCATCTTTCAGGGAGAAGAGTCTGGCTTGGACTGTGTTCGCTTTCCCTCTGCTCGTAATGCCTTAAGTGACCTGTTTCCACTTGCTAGAACAGTCCACACTAACTTCTATCCATCACTTCTCATGCGGTGGGCAAGGCTCCTGAGAGCCGGGCCTCAGCTGTTCCTCCAGCGCTGCTGGTACGTCAGACAGGGCTGCATGGGGTAAGTGCTCACAGGGGGTCTGTGTAAAGACCAACAAAAGAAAGAAAGCAAGACCAACTATGTGCATCTAAACGTGTCCCCACAAAACTCTGAGCCTCGCAGTTCTCCTCGGACGCCCTGTGGAGCATGCCCCCTTGTGACTTAAAACAATGGCCAGTCCTGGCTCCATCTCTGACAATCCTCCACGCCTACACTGTCAGAACTCCCTTCTTGGCATCCTTCCCCATACAGAATTCACTCTCTCTTTGCATCTCTACCTGGTTCTCTACTTTCAACTCCAAAGACTTGATAAAACTTATTTCTTAAATGACCCTTTCTCCCTGTCTGAAAAACAAACTCAACTTTATTTTCAGGACTTTGTTTTAGTCTTTAATGGGAGAAAATGTAAAAAAAAAAAAAAAATGAAATTGGTATCATTTCATCCTCACTGCAACCATTTGGGACTATTTTTATTCTGGAAAGTACCAAAGTGCACACACACACACAAATCGCATTAATTTGTTGAAAGTCCCACAGCTGTCTGTGTGCACCAAGGCTGGGTGCCGAATTCCAGTTGTAAGGTCATTTGTCGAGGGATGGATAGTGGATTAATGACTTCAGAATCACCTGGATGCAGCTGAAATGCAGAGCTCTGGGTCCACTCCAGCGTGCTGACTCAGTAGGTGAGGGATTGACGTCTAGAGCTGATACTTCCAGCAAGCTCTGCAACTGCTTCTCACGCAGTCTAAAATTTGTAAGCAATCTTTAATTAGGTCTCAGTCCGGCGTGACTTCTAGGAACTCTGGTTCTCTGACCAGCCACAGGACTTAATCTCCTTCCTTTGGTTCCTTGAATCAAATTCTGTGTTTCTCACACACCCTGGGGTAGTAAACAAACCACCCTGGATATCTCGGTAAACTGCAGATCCTGCTGCAGGGGGTCTCCAGTGGGGCTCAACATACAGCATTTCCATCGAGCTCCCAGGTGACGCTGAGGCTGCTGGGCCCCTGTGGCAGATCTGAGGTGGGTTACACAGATTCTCCTGCAAGAAAGAACTCACTGCCCAGCTGTGAAGTGTGCAGTGAATTGGCAGCTTCATGTTAGCTCTTTAGGGTTCATGCTGACTGTCAAACTGAAGTGATGGTCTTCATAGAGCATCCTTCCTCCTATCAATGACCAAACATGGTGTTGGCCCAAGGGTCGGGCACTTCTACCCACAATGAGACTCCTCTACAGGTAGTCTCTGCCCTGGAGTCACACTGGGTTAACAGAGACATTGCCCATGGACATTTCCCTCTGGAGGCTCCCCACCTCCTATTCACTGACTTCTCCTCTCATAGGTGTCAATCTTTCACACTCTGAACTCCATGTCAGCAGTTGCCTTCCAGATAACTCCAAAGGTGCATCTACTTCTCACACATTGAGTAGCAAGATGTCTACATTTTGGCTTCCAGCCACTGAAACAGCTGATGGTGGTTCTACTCACAGTGGAGTCTGTTTAACCTCATCTCTAGACTCAGATATGGACCAAGACCAACTTGGAACAGAGACTGGGAGGGAGCCTGACCTGCCACCACACTTATCTGTCAGGGGTCCTCTGAAGCCTTCTCTGGCTTTGGTTTGCTCCCACATTCTTGGAACACAATCCCTTTTCCACGCCTTTTGAAAGGGGACTCACACTAGCAATGGAAGTTTTTTTTACAAACAAAACCTTGTGATGAAACACAGGAACACAATGAATTCTTAAGGAGCAGCTTGGGTTAAAGTGAGGAAGGCCACAGAGCTCAACCTCTGCTACCTCCCATCCTGAGGTGTGTCCTTAGGACCTCGGGCTCAATTGGGTACCATTTAGAAAACAATTCTTACCCCATGCTGGCTCCCAGGATAACAGGCTTAGAACAATTTTTCACAGTCCCCTAATAGATACCTTGCTTGAAACTGCTGTTTAAGTCAAAGCCACCAGTTTCCTTTCAATGAATTGGAAGGTAATGCAGTTTTAATTTTAAGTCCAATTATATCTTGAGAGATGAATGGTACAGGGCAAATCCTTGCTAGGGCCAAACGGGAGTGATAAATCATTCAGTTACATGATCAGATTGCTTCCAAGCTCCTCTGGGCCTCTCAGAAAACAGAAAAGAATAGTTAAAACCAGTCTTTTTGAGGAAAAATAAAATAGAAGGAAAGGTCAAGGTAGACTTTACCTGTATTGGTCAGGATATTTAAGTTATGCCATGGTTAAATACAATCTCAGTGGCTTTAATCAAACAATAGCCTTGTTCTTGCTCCTATTTCACATCAACCCGGCTTATGGAGGATTCCTGCCCACTGCGGTTATTCAAGTTCCACTGTCAGAGACACCACTACAGAGGGAAGGAGATGTGGCAAATGGGGTGTAAACCTTCCGTTTAAAATTGATAGGCCACATCAGCCAGATGGCCAAGGGCAACTTCCAGAGACAGGAAGAAGTAATGCTATACCATGTGCTCAGAAGGAGAAGTGACAATAATGGGTCTAGATCGCCAACAGCTCCAATGACTGCTGCACTGCTACTAGAATGTGCTCATGCTATCCATGTAAGAATGAGGCTGAAAGCAGAGTAACATACATTAACTGCCCATTCGATATCAAATTTTAGGTAGGTACTTTGGTATTTAAAGCTCACACCATGTTGTGGGATAGGTATGATTTCCCATTTTACATTTGCTGTGACCCAGAGAAGTCCGAGGCCTTTCCAAAGACGAGACAGCTGGTGAATGGTGTCAGGATGCTCAGTCAGATACATTTCACCCTGAAGCCCACATCCTTCTCATTATTCATTGTACCAGAATGCACTTGGAGATGTCCCTAGTACATTTAATAAATCAAAGTTCTTACAGTTGCAGGTGCCTTGAAGTTGGGCATAGAGAAAAAGAGAAGGAAATAACCAAGCAGGATGAATACAGAGGTCATTTTGGAAGACTAGGTGAATCTAACATAGCTTAAGTGGACACACCTACAACAATAAGAGTGGCCAATTACTGAGTTCCTACTATGTAGGTAGCTAACAAAATATGTTTCCATGCACAACCTCAGTTATTCTTGCCTAAAACTCTGAGATGGATTCAACTTTTAGTCCTTCCATCTGATAGTGCTCTGACCTGGACACATTTGTTAACCCCTCTGAAATTTACTTACTCTACCTATAAAATGGGGACTTCCTATATTTCCAGCGTATTTTTATTTTGAGAGTGGAATTAAAATGAAAAAGTAAATGGGATGTTCTATCTAAACTACCTTGAACATACGAGCTGTTAGGGAAAGATAGGCAGGGGTCATGTAGCAAATAAACAGCACAGGCTTTGAGGTAAAACAGCAGTTTAAATTCAAATTCCAGTTTTTTTCACTTGGCCACTTTGGTAAATGGCTTAACTCCTTTGGTCCTCCAAGTTCAGGTAAAGTCTGTTTATAAAATGTGGGTAATAATTTCAGTGTGAAAGGATGTTGTGTGTATCGCATGAAATACCATATGTGGTATTTCCTAGAGAAGAGTAGTACTCAATAAATGGTGTTACCCTTTACCTTCCTTGGTAACTATCAAGTCATAATGATTTTGAGAGGATATTCTATCGAGTTCTTTGGGAGTCTTTAAGAGTGGTTCATATCTCAAGACAGAAAATACCTTTGTATTAACCAAGTTGCTCTTGGCCTCCACACTCAATGTCTTGTTCACCTGAACAAATCCTGTTCCCACCTGGCAAAGAATATGCCTCTAAAAGTTGCTTTCTAAGGTCAGAAACCAACTTTCTGAGTGAATCCATCTCTGAGGTGCTTCAGTGGCTGATTTTTTTTCTCCTGTGAGAATCTGCTGCTAAATCACTTCCCCACAAGGGTGGCAGGATGTCTATGGACTTCCATCCGTAGCCATCCTGCCATCCTTGTGGCTATGAGACACAGAGTGCTCTTTTGCTTTGGAATCCTTTGCAACCTTAGCTTTCTGAAAAAGGATTCCCTGGTGAGTAGAAAGAAGGAAAGCAGCATGAAAAACCACCATCGAGGGCAATGGAGGAGGAGGAAAGAAATAGAAAAAAGAGCTCTTTGTCAATTCCAGAGTTCCAGAAGAGTCAGCCCAGGCAGGAAAAACTGCAGTGGTGGGGGAATCAGAAGAAAGCAGAAGTAGAGTTATGGCAACCAAAGGAAAGCCTCATTCCTATGGACATGAGCTTCTGGAGATCAAAGGGGTCATGGAGTATGAGCAGATGTTGTCTTTAAAAAAAATATTTTATTTATTTATTTGAGAGAGAGAGAGAGAGAGAGAGAGAGAGAGAGAGACAACATGAGCAGGGGAGAGGAGCAGAAGGAGAGGAAGGAGCAGACTCCTGCTGAGCAGGGAGCTCGATATGGGGATAGATCCCAGAACCCTGGGATCTTGACCTAAGCTGAAGGCAGATGCTTCACCAACTGAGCCACCCAGGCAACGGGCTATTGTCTTAAAGGGGTTCACCACAGGCAAATATGTTCCTGCTTCCCTGGACATGATGACAATAGATTGGAATATTTAGAAAAGGATGGACAACAATCTTCAGAGAGTTTTTATGTAATAGAGGATACAGGTTCTTGATTTTAATGATTTATCCATCTCTACCCATACGGCCAGCTCTTCTCTCTGGCGGCTCAACACGTGGTATCAATGAGTTGTGCCAGTGCACTATTTAGACACTGACATACCTCTGCACCAAAAACTAACAAAGCCTTGTGCCATTTGTGATCTCACCCATGTAGAACTTGTATATCCAGAGAAGGGAAATGCATCATTAGGTTTTTGAACTTAAAAGCTTTGAAAGTTGTTTGCTTGTTTGTTTGTTTGTATTTGTCCTACCTATGACTTTCTGTACATCGTGCACATGCTGGACTTCCTGACTTTATGTCATATTTGTGTCCTAAACATGTTCTTCACTAGACTATAAGTACTGGAGTAAGAACCGAGTCTCTTGTCCACCATTACATCCCACATCTATACTCCATTGGGATATCAGTGATGTTTACCTGTATTTTTGTCAACCAAGTGACTGATAGATTGGTTTACTGAACCAATGAATGATGAAGGAATGGATGAGTTAAGAGACATCCGAGGATGGTAAGTCTGGGAGAGAAATACTTTAGCAATTTTTTACGTTTATAACATTTCGAAAACTAGCAGCTCATTTGTCTACCATCAGAGCCCTTCCAAACAAAATCTGATTCAGTCCTTGTTAGTAAAAGCCAGGGCTGTCTTCAACTCTCAGCTCCTGGACCCAATGAGGTGCCATATCTCAGTCACATTTGACTCTCTGCCACCCTACGTGTTTGTCTTGCATTAGCTGGTTCCAATCCCTGTGGGATATGGACTGATCATCGACACGGAAGCCCAGGGCTGGTCCTGAACTTAGACACAGCAGAACGGGGATGGTGTTTAAGTTTAGGATGGATCATGGCTATCTAAAAAATTGGGCTTTTATTTCTTCCCCTGGATTCTAGTTCACTCTACAAGCTCTCCCCCCACCTCAGGAAATGAAATGAGGCAATTGCCACGCATCCCTGTTGATTTGGAGGCCAAGGATATAGATGCTCCCCCAGCATGATATGCAGTTCTGTATTAAATCCCCAGGAGCTGGAAGGAGTTGCATCTATGTTGGAGTATGATGGACATGAGGTATGATTTATGTAGAGATAGAGTAATAGGCAGGGATTTTAAAATTTGATGGAGAGCTGAAGAAATTCAATAAAAATGGGCTTATTCAATAAAAATAAAAATTCTATAAAAGGCAAGTTTTACTGTGTGTGAATGTTTTCATAAACACCTCTGAAGAGATAATACTATACAGGTGAGCTTAATAAAAAAGGATTTTCCTTTTCATTCCTGCCAATCTGGCCCTTTCACAAAATCTCTGATGAGAGAGAAATACAGGCTTTTGGGGACTGTTCTTCTTTGGTTATCTAGTTTCCTTTTTCAACCTTTCTAATCTTGCTTCTCTGCCTTTCAGTTTTTATTGAATTTTTTTGAGGGGAAAGAATTTTGCTAGAAATGATTTTACTAGAAAGAGCAAGTTAACTTGAATTGCTGACAAATGTATGGCACTCAAATGCGTAACAAGTCACTGAAGCTAAAGGTGCAGCATCCTCATGAACTCAAATATCCTGGGGAGGCAGGAGGAGGAGGTCCAGGAAAAAGCTGCATATATTAAGAAGCAATTACCCCAGAAAAAGTCCTGCAGCACAGGGTCTTGGTGAATGTGCTGGCTTTGTAATCTGGAATGCCTGGTTTCCAATCCCAACTCAACTTCTCACGATCTCTGTGATCCCTAATGAGTTGCTCAACTTCTGGGTCTGAATTTCATCCTTTCATATAATGAGAAGATTTTTCTCCCCAGGCTATCTGGAAGAATAAATTATGTGATATACACAAATTACTGTACCCAGAGGCCAGACACAACCGTCTACTGTTCCAAAAGGGGCAAGTTGAAAAAGGTCAAATTCCTTCCCCATTTGCAGAGACAGAAAAGATGCTAGAAGGAAGTGAGGGGACACAACCTCTGGCTCTAAATTTGCTTTGGACAAGAAGAGAGCCCTTAACATGTAAGCGAACTGAAACCTGCTGAAATTATGAACTTGAAGTTTCCTTTTGATCCATTTGTCTCTTAGCTTGAGAAGAATAATCTGAGAAGGAGTTTGATTCCCTAGTCTTGGCCTCCCACGGAAGCTGTACTGGGGAATGACAGGAAGCCATCGATGGAAGGTAAGAGAAAGAGAAACAGCTGAGGATGTCTAAGGGTTCTACCTGGAAAG
Organism: Vulpes lagopus; assembly: GCF_018345385.1. Classification (NCBI taxonomy): domain Eukaryota; kingdom Metazoa; phylum Chordata; class Mammalia; order Carnivora; family Canidae; genus Vulpes; species Vulpes lagopus. Next base: position 6,085,796 of record NC_054832.1, on the reverse strand, counting down.
CAGCATAGGTATTGATGCCCTCCACTGACTGGGAACCCAGGGGAGGAGCAGAGTTTGCTGAGAGATAATGAGCCTCAGTCAGGCGGAGCACTCACCCTGCATAATCTACATTGGTTGGAGTGTCAACTTCATTTGGTGCATTTTCTCCATGGCCAAGACCAATCTCTACTGCGGCAATGCGGCACATGCACCTTGTTTATAAAAGCAGCTCCTCAGCTGCCATGTGATAGGCCCACCTGAGTATCAGCCTTAGTGCCCCTCTTGCACATTTCCCTCTTTTCTCAGATGACCGTCTACTTGTCCTCCAAGACAGTGACTAAAATAGCATTTGTGTCATCCTTGAGTTTACTCTTTCCTTCACTCCAGAGTCAATCCATTGCTTTTTGTGCCAGGCACAACTTCTGCTCAGGGAATTATCCAAGAACAAATTTTCTCTCCAACAGTATTATTCTGTGTCAAAGAAAAATGGCACCAGACAAATTAAACAAAGGGCACTTTATTCAAGACTATTAGAATGGCAAGGAGATTGAACACAACCTCACTGAAACCAAAGGCGGTGGGTCTTAAGTACTGGTGGGAGCTGGTGGGAAGGTAATAAAAGATGTCAGGAGAGGTTGGTCTATGTGATCAAGCCATCAGTGTTTGCTAATTGGTGCCCATCAAAGTTAGGCTTTTTTCGTCCCACAGAAAACTGAGAGAGCATCTCTACCTCCTTCAATGATTGCATTTCAAAGAGGTGGCTCCTGGGCTCTTAGAAAGACTTTGTTCAGTGTAGTAAAACAGGTAGGAGGCAGAGAAAAGACTTGCATCCCAAGGATCAGGAACATATCTACAACTGAAAGTCTTCTAAAGCAAATGCTCTCAGAAAAGGAAAGTAAGGAGCCTACAGTCAGGAAGAAGTTCGGTTGAGCTGAGGGGAACAGTGAGGCAATCTTAACACACAAACACACACCCCATCTCCCTGGATGGTAACTGCCCACATGAGCAACCTGATGGGCACACTTAGCAGTCCTGCACCTTCCCTATTCTATGACTCAGCACAGGGATCTGAACCTCTTCTGGATGGAACTGAAAATGCAAATATAAATGGTAAGACCAAATGGCCATAAAAACTCTACCTTTGCTTTAGTGGAACATTGCCACCCCTCATGATATACTATTTTGTCATCCTTTCTGGTCACCCAGGAGACCCCTAATTCCCATAGCTTCCCTCCTGCTTCCCTTCCTCCATAGACACTTCTGATTCTCACATGCAGGCACAGCCACCAGCTCAAACCCCCAGTTGCAACTGCTAAACGTCAAGCAAAGAGAGTATATGTAAAAATATTTAGTAGACGGAATTTTTTAAAAGGTCATGGGACTCCTTGGTCCTGAGGTGTAGAGGAGAGGAAATGCCAAGTAGAATTCCCAGATTTCCATTTGGAGGACCGAGTACTTCTACATCTGGTATCCCACCATGAGTTAAAGACCAGGGGAAGGTAAGTAAGCTTTATGTCGAGAACTCTGAGGCTCAATTTTCAACAAGGTGAACTTGAATTTTCATATAGTACATTTTTACTTTGTCTCCCTGCCCAGATACATATTTACTGTTATATCCTTCTCCATAGTCTCACTACAATTGATGAAATCTAGTTGAGGTCCTGCTCCCTCCTCCATGCTCTTAAGGACATTGCTCACCATGGCTGTTCCCAATGACATGACAGCCCGTCCTCTTTCTACTTGGTTCTCATGGGCATAGCCTGCTGGCCCAACACATTGCGTTTCTTAAGAAAAGATCTCCATCTCCCATCTTCCATGGAAGTTTAAACGGTGATCAGTAAAAGAAAAGTCAATGCACTATGGGTGCTGTAGAAACTTGGATTTTTGATGGCGTTAATTTCCCTTTAATAGTTTCTAGGTCCCTTGCCAACAAATCAAAAGAGGTTTAATTTTCCTTTATAAAGTTTTCATTTAACATTGTACAATCTACTTATGATGCTTGTGATTATCCAGCTAATATATTATGTAGGTCCCTTCTTATACCAGTCAAGTTCATTGGAGGTTTTTCTCTATTTTATTATCAATTAGCACCTGTATCAGCGGGAAAAAATTATACTGTTCAATTTTATATAATAATTTTGCTCATTAGTGACCTTAAAAGGAAAGCTGCTTAGGAAAGGATTGGAACACTTTAGTAAATTGGTTTTTAATTCATTTTCCCAACAAATATATATGTCAAACACTAAGGCTACAATCATGAGTAAGGCCCAGTTTCTGCCCTTAATGAATTTCTAAGTAAGAGATAATTGAGGTATTACCATAGTTTATTAATCCACGCACTTTTCTATCAAGTCAAGAATGACAGCACTAAAATTTATATAGTGTGTAGTCTTAGGAAAGGGGTAAGTTTTCAGGGATGATTAAGTGGTACAACCCTTGGCAACTCGTAATACCTGAGACCCATCTCTGGCAGATTCTTACTATTTCCAGTGCTTCACACATCTCCAGTATCCTGGCTTTATGCAGTTTGACTTTGAAATTCTTCTGATTAGAAGCCACCTCACTGATGCTGAGATTGCAGGGGATTTTGATCAAAAGCTCCAAGACTAAGCCTGAAGAAGCATCTAGTGTCTCTGCTTACCTCTCTCTCTCTCTCTCTTTTAAGATTTATTCATTCATTCATGAGAGACACAGAGAAAAAAGAGGCAGAGAGACACAGACAGAGGGAGAAGCAGGCTCCTTGCAGGGAGCCCAATGCAGGACTCAATGCAGGACTCACACCCTGGGCCGAAGTCAGACACTCAACTGCTGAGCTACCCAGGCATCCCTCTGCTTATCTCTTTTGCATTTCTACCATCATCATGAGAACACATGCCAGGGCAGCTGCTAGGAGGAGGACAGCAGAAATGTGGAGTCGATGTGGCCTGAATCTAATGCCAGACTAGCAAATACATGATCAACAATAAATCATTTTTGTTTTATTCCATTGGGTTTGGTATACTGTATTCTAGAACACTGTGTGACAACACTTTACTGATGACCTGCCTTCTTTCAGGGTTCCGGAAGGAGTCATGCATGCAAGAAATGATAGCAAGATGGAAATCAAAGCATTGTTGTCACATAGAGGAGTGCATGCCCAAGACCCCCATGCAGACTTCCAGAGTGGGGGTTGGCATTTGGGGCTTAAAGTCCAAGAAGAGCTGCAAGCTTCCTCTAAATCTACTTATAACTTCACCAAACCAGCTTGGTCTGTATTAAAGAACTAAAGGTAGATGGCAAGAGAGGTAGGAAAAGGGCCAGCTCTGGTCATGAGTGCCACCTCATCCGTGAAAGCTGTGTGGGCAGGAACTGATCTGACCCCTGGAAAGCAGACTGGAATGGCAACAGCAGGCATCTCTTCCCTCTCCCTTCCCCATGCATCTTCCTCTCTCCTCCTAACAGTGATCTCTGCTGACAAATACACAGATCAAGGGTCGAAGGGTTTTCTGCCTGCCATGAGATGCACATTCCCTTCTTGAGGTTAGCCAGCCTGCTTCTTTCTTATCTGGGGTTAATGGCAAAGAACACATAAAGACAACGTGAAGATCTGTCAACCATCACCTTCCAAGTTCTTCTCAGGCACAGACACAACATCCTTCGCCTCCAGCTTCAGGCCACCTGCTTCTTGAATCAGTTTTCATAAGGAAAATGAGCTAACTCGGACACAAGCTGTATTTTGAGTCTTACTGCCCTAACACTGGTACATGGTTTACTCAGCATGGATCCAAACCATCGTGTGTCCTAGCCTGCTCCCAGTCCTGCCAAAGCTTCCAACTGTGTGTCTTTGTCAGCACTCACTGCTGGGGACTCAATAAATATGTGTTGAGTGTGAAACAGAAAGATATCCCCATTTCAACCCTCACTGAAGAGTTAAATTCCAAGATAGAAACTGAGGCCCCAGGAGAAGCATCTTAGGCTGAGGGGAGACTTGGTTTTCAGGGCTCGGAGCAGGGTAAACACAGGGCATTCGGGTGGTGGCAGGAATGAGCCAATGCATGCAGGCCGAGTTCACACCCTCTCCCATGTCTGCTGCTTGATGTGTCAGTCTGTCTAATCCTGAGTTCAGTGCAGGAAGGTCTACTGTCCTGCTTATTTCTATAAGCTTATTTTTAATGTCATATTTATTAGCATCAAGATATAATTTGATCTCCACAGTCTTCTTTATTTACTTCAATTAGAATTTCAGCAGAACAGAAGACTTCTGGTCACTAGCCCCATCAAACCCCCCAGGAAAACCTACTTTCCTCAGAGTGTTATTGTAAATATTCAACAAACACCTCTCTGTTATATCCTGAAATACAAAAGTGAATACATGTGAGCTGCTCCTTCTAGTGTTTTGTTATAATTTTTGATATTTTATCAAACTATTCCTGTTCTTGTTGTCCATGTGGATAAATCGAGGAAACATAAATCAAGGAATCATAAGTTATTCACCTTAAACTTTAACTCCAAACTTTAACTCCAAATAGGAGAAATACCAGTACAGGCAAGCGTTCTTTGGGGTGTGACACTTGTTCATTCTTATCACATTCTCATGGGAAGATACAGGTATGTAGGTTCGGGAAGATTCATATTTTGACCCCAGTTCTGACACTCCCCAGCTTTAAGAACTGAGCCAAATTACCCAGAAGTGCTAACAGTTGACCCTGACTGGGAAGTTAGTGCCAGACACTGATCTAAGTGTTTTATGTGTACAAACAATTAATTTTCACCAACTTCCTTTCAGATAAATGCTGTTTTTATTTCCAGTTTTAGATAATGAAAGCACAACCAGAGATGTCATGGTTAATCTCTGTTCTGTAAGATGGCCCAGCTCCAAAGACTATAATTTCTAAGGGACATAGCTTCTCGATTTCAAATTTCTTCCCATGCAGTGGGGACAAGGCCCACTTTACAGGGTTATTTGTGAGGACTCAGTGCAAAAACAAACAACCCTGTAAAGACCCTGGCACACGGGTCTGATTACATTTAATAAATGGTTTGCATCATTAAGTTTCTTGGTTGTAAGCGAGAGAAAGCAACTCTGCCTGAGTAGAAAAGCTATTTAGAAGAAAAATTTCTGGTAGCTGATAGAATTATGGGAAAGCTGATAAGCAGGATACTCCGACAAATAAGAATAGTAAGTTTGGCATCATGAAAGAATGTAGTAGAAAGATTTCTGGTAGCTGACAGAATTATGGGAAGACTGAAAACCAGCCAACTCAAACCAGCAAGATGGTGAGGAATTTGGGGTCATGAAGGATAGCCCAGGAGATCACACCCCAGAAACGATCATTTAGGAAGCTGAAAGAGACACCAGCATCACCATTTCTCCAAAACACAGCCACTGCCAGATACCACACTAGACTCCACCACTCCTTGCTGTGTGGAGTTCAAACGTGCCTCTGTGTCCTGTCCCAACTGCTCACAGTATGTCCTGAGTGTGGAGCATCTGGCTGTCAAATTCAGACCCCATAGTGATGCTCTTGCTTTGAGGCAATTTTCTCCCATTTGTCTTTCTTGGTGAAGGCCATAGGCTTTTGGGTTTTTTTTTTTTCCCCCACCAAGACTTAAGTGATGAGGGATTCCACCAAAAAGAAAATTCAAATACATTTACCAACCCACCAAAAAATAAAAGCAAATGTCCACTACGCAATGATGTTGACTTCGTGGCCATAATAATCTGCTACAGTGTTGGCCTCTCAAGGAAACCTTTCTCGGTGCCATTCTCAGAAAAATATTCCCATAGCACCTCACAGTCACCTCAGCCTCAGACACTTGAGTTTTGAGATCTCAGTGTCTGGAGACCATCTGTTTAACTGTTTCCACCACTGAACTGTAAATCCCTTGGAAGCAAGGATTATTTCTCTCTCTCTCTCTCTCTCTCTCTCTCTCTCTCTCTTTTTCTGTTTGTAGTAAATACCCAATGCCTGGTTCATAGTCAATATTGGATATTTATCAAGTTAAATTGAATGTCAGGGATGGGAAAAGGACATTTTTAGTTTAATTTTTTTTAAGTCTTGACAGAAATATCATAATCCACCAAAACGATGGCATTAGGCTTAGTCATATGATATTGCCAATATTCGACTATTTTGGCCTACATAAATGCGATGTTATATGGTTCAACTAAATGTTTAATATTCAGAGTGCAGGTCACCCTTTGAAGCTGATGTTGAAGCTTTGTTGTGATTATAAGAAAGACTGTCAAGAAATTTCTACTTAGCTCACCTCTCTGGGATGAGTCAATGAGGTTCAGAGTAAATCCACTGTCAGGTTTGCATAAATAGGAACATTTTAGTTTAATAAAGATGGAGGTTTTACAGTCTGAGGGGCTCTCTAGCAATTTTTTTTTTGTTCTATGAGCAGTGTGTGCAACCCTCTGATATTTCTGTTCTCTGATCACATAGGGTGAGTGATTGATATTCTCTCAGCATTTAGAGGAGAGTAGTGCAAACAGAGCCAGGTGTGGGAAGCACATCCTGTGTGCTGGATAATTGCTACCACCACATACATCAGCCCGTGTAAGGCCATGTAAGGCTTACTGCCCTGTAAAGGGCATGTCAGAAGAAGAAACAGAATCAGAGCAGTAAAATCTCACTTGATTTGGGGCTGTTCCATTAGACCCCAGAGCCCAACAGTGTACCATCCTGGTAGCCATTCCAGGTGGGGAAGTTACCAAGCACCTGACATCTCCTGGTAGGCATGGTTCTAGTATCCCCTAGTGGAGGGACAGAGAAAGTTCCCAAGTGCTGAGAAGCTTTGGAAATTGTGCAGTTTTATCAGCACTGCCCATAGGTCCCTTACCATGTCAGCTGAAGCAGGCAGCAGCAGCAGCGGGGTTTACCAAACACGGGTCAGCACCAGCCACAAAATGCTTCCTCATTATATAAAGCTTCTAACTGCCACTTGGTCACCCTGTCTTAGCTTCCCTCTAGATTCTATCACCTATTTTGCCTAGGTCACCTCAATAGCCTGCTATATCCCCCTCACCCCCCGCATGCACGTTATGACCAATGTAATCTTAGAAAAAGCAAAGTCGCAGAGGGGGAAAGAGGCCTTATTGGTCCTGTTTCTTCAGACAGTTTTATTTTATTTTTTTAAGTTTTTTTTTTTTTTTTTGAAGACTGTATTTATTTATTCATGAGAGACATAGAGAGAGGTAGAGACATAGGCAGAGGGGAAAATAGGCTCTCCGCAAGGAGCCTGATGCGGGACTCGATCCCAGGACCCTGGGATACGGCCTGAGCCAGAGGCAGACGCTCAACGACTGAGCCACTGAGGCGTCCCTCTTCAGATAGTTTTAACTGATAGAATATATATCTATATTGATGTATCTATATTATATTTATATTTATGTATTTAGATCTATCTATCTATCATCTATTTCTATATATCTCTATGCACTCACAGATACATAGATACCTAAGTAAGTAGCAAATGGGTAAATATATCCATATAGACATCACTATCAATATAGATATGGATATATATCTTTGCATCTCTATCTCCATACCTGCATCCATTTAGGCAGAAAAGGCATTTTAGCAATTAATATCTCTTTTCCATAAAAATAACTCCTTCAATAAAAAGAGCATATTGTATGTGATGTTTTGAACTATTTCCCATCATGCTGTGATTTTGTTGCCACAAATAAGGAAAATTGTGTCATCTGTAAAAAGTCTCATATTTTCACGCTTTGACCCATTCAGAAATGCGTTCTAGAAAATGAAATTGCATGTATTAAAAGTATTCTGTGTCCTTCCACTTCCCCTTTGGACCCGGCCTGGGCTCTCTAGCACCCGCTGGCCCTCTCCAGAGCAGTGCAGGCCCCCTCTTGTGAGCACATAAACTGCCCGCATGCAGCCCTACCTCTGTCCCAGGGTTCTTTTTTGCCCAATCACCAGTGATGCCTCTTTAATTTATACTCTTGGATCACGCAACCCTTTGGGACTTCCTACCTCCATTGGCTACATCAGTTCACGCTCAGAGTGATCCCTCTTTATCTCATTTAGTCTTAGATTCAACTTAGTGGTAAACGGATACCTTTGTGGCACTATTCAAAATTTTCTGCTTCCTTCAATCAGAATGGGAGCTCCTCTTCTGAGTCCACAGAACGCTATTTTGTATTACAAAAACTATTATCCTATCACAACTGTTTGCTTCTGTGTCTCCTTATCAGTTATGTGTAGTTATACCTTTAAAGACAAGGACCTGATTTTTTTTCCTATGGCAATCTGTCCCCTAAAAGGGAGCTTTATAGAAGGTTGATCCTGGGCTCTGATGCTTAAAATGATGGAGAAATTACACTTTCTGCACATCTACCCCATTCTCCTCTTAACCTTCTGTGTTTTCAGAGTGCCCCATGAGTACCTTCAATCTTAGCTTCCCTTTTAGCACTTCATCATGGACCATACGCATGGTCTGTATACTTTTGACTGTATCCACATAGACTTGTCCTTTCCTGGAGGCATGACTCCCTCTCTGTCCAGTCGGGGCTCACTGAGGCTCCCCTCCCCTCACTGAGGCTCTGACAATATCTCTTATAATATAGCAGAAGCCAAAAGCTATGGGTGGGAGGAGCATGCTGAGTATCCTTCACAGGGATTACTGATCCTTTCTCACTTGAGCTCTCCTCATACTAGGAGAGGTAGGGAGCATTCCAGACCCCCTGCTGCCTCACACCTTTCAGATCCTTTAAGGCCCAACATTGACCTGAATGTGCTGTCCAATTTTCCACATTTGCTGTAATTTCTCTGACGGCCCTCCATAATGGTGTACATTTGTGATCCTACGTGCTGTTTCCATTAGGCGGGGGCAGCGATGTCAAAAAATCGTGCTACATTATTCAATTTTTATTGAATAGCCAGCGTCTGTTCTGTGGCAGGGATTATTACAACTGGCAGCATTATCATAATAATCCAATGAGTGAGGCCTCTGTTTCAACTGGGCCACTTGACATTTTGCACGTGTCTGTCTCTTTAACGTCACTTTAGAGAAGATGACTCAGTCTGTCCTGGTACCAAACTGCTGATGGAAAATAGACCTGGATCTTTCAGGAAGTGATAGAAGTAGCTCCAGGATCATATTAAGAAGAGCAGCATTTCTGGTATTGGCAGGGATAAGTTTATTCTTTGTGATGTGTAACAAATGTCTGACTTTCTCTGGACCTCCATGTTCTCATTAAAAAAAAAAAAATATATATATATATATATATACATATATATATATATATATATATGGTCACATTTAGCTCTGCAATTCTCAATTCACTGGGACCTCCTAGGAGGATAAGTTGTGCTGACTTTTTGCTCTTATCCATGCCCGCGTGGAACTCGCTGCACTTGCTCCTCCTTGAGTTCTTGATAAAACTTCAGCATAACTATCCTTGGGAAGTCTAGAACCCTCAGCTCTCAGAGATGCACAGTAACAAAGTTAAGCCTTGGGCAAGGATGTTTATTTGGCAGAGAGAATGTGAGGCCTGGTGTTCTGTCGACCATTTCCGACCAGATTCCACATCTAGAAAACAGGGGCAACCGTGCCTCTACTGCATGTAAAGATGAGGCCTCGAATGCACGGGCTTTTATGACAGACTCAGTTCAAAGCTCCTCTCCACCAATTACTAGGTTAAGTCTCCTTAGGCAACTGACTTTACCTCTTTGAACTTCAGCTTCCTTGTTTCTAAAACAAAATACGAATCACAGTTCCCACTACAGGAAACTTCTAGAATGAATCAGTTGGTGACCTACATAATACTTAATGCCATGACCAAAGTGCTGAGTTCATGAATAGGGACACCTGTGTGGTACAGTTGGTTAAGCAGCCGACTCTTGGTTTCCACCCAGGTCATGATCTCAGGGTCCTGGGATAAACCCCACATAAGGCTCCATGGTGAGTCTGCTTGTCTCCCACTCCCTCTAACACTTCCCTTGCTTGTTCGCTTTCGCTCTTTGAATAAATATTTTAAAAATAATAAGAAGAATAAATGATATGAATGTAGTCTTATATGATATTAAATTTTTTAAATTTATATGTTTATATATTGAGTACTTTTCAATGTTCATTGAGTTAGTAAAATGTGAGATTATGAATTAAACCAGATCCTGCTCCTGAGAAGCTTAATTCTAGTGGGAGAAGTAGTGCATCAAGAATTTTATGGCTTCCTGTATAATTAATGATGAATAATGATCCAGACTTACTGGAAATATCTTCTTGTGAGGGGAACAAGGATTTGGTGGTAGATGAGCCAATAGAGGCAAACTCTGGCTAGACTGTGAGGACTTGAACTTGTGGTTCTGGAGGCAGGAAGAAGCCAACTTTGTTTCATTTGTGAAAATAACAAAAAATGAGTTTTTGTTTATTTTTATATTGTTTTAAGTGTTCGTAACTCTCTCTTTCCATAAATATTTATTTAACACCCACAAAATACCAGGCATTGTGCTAGATGTGCGATAGTCACAAATCACTTAGAGTAATTTAGCTGATATTCAGTGTAGCAGATAGAATAAGAGCAAGTAAATAAATAAATGGATACAGATTGTGATAAGAACTACAAAAGAACCGAGAAGCGATTGTGATACTAAAATGAGTGCTCAGGATTGACTATACCCAGGACATTCAGGTTCATCTCTGCTCTGAAAGATAAGAAGATGCCAGAAAAATCTGGAGGAGAGGAGTGGAGATATCTGGGGACCTACATGGGAAAGCTACACAGATGAGAGTCAGGGCGGTGTGGGTGCCTACAATGAATTTCTGCAGACAGAATATTACATCTGTTGCTTCTGGAACATCACTCCTTTGACATTTCATCTTTCAGAACTTTTTGTGTGCTTATCTGTCAAATAGAGCTGTGGCTCCTAACTCATAGATTGGTGGAGAAATACAAACTACTTAATTTAGGACCTGTGTCTTAGTGCATTTGGCTTCTATAAGGGCATGCCATAGACTGGGTTGCCGAAACAACAGAAATTTATTTCTCCGAGTTCTGGAGGCTGAGAAGTCCAAGATATACATACCAGCTGGTTCCGTTCCTGGAGAAGACTTGCCTCTTGGTTTGGAGATGGCTGCTTTCTTGCTGTTTCCTCATGTGGCAGAGAGAATGAGCTCTCGTCCCTCACCTTCCTACAAGGGCATCCATCCCATTATGGGAACCCCAACATTATGGTCTCACCTAAACTAATGACCTCCCAAAGACCCCACCTCCTAATGCCATCAATATACGAATTTGGGGGGGGGGGGATGCACACATTAGGTCAACAGCAGCCTGGCACCAATGAGTTCACATAAAATATCAGACAGTTCACATCAGTCCTGTATTCTGAAATCCATGATTGTTCCCTCTTTTACTCAGAGTCAATACTGGAGTCCTCCACATGTCCTGCAAGGCCCCCCATCTGCTCTCAGTGGCTTCCTAGTGGATTGTCCAACACTCTATGCCTTTGACCTCCGTCTTCCTCTACTAGAATGACCCTTCCCTGATCCCTGGGGGCCTAAATCCCTTCTCAGTCTCTTTCAAGTCTTTGCTCAAGCCCCACCTTTCAATCAGGCTCCCATGACTACTCTGCTTATAACTGTAGGCTGCTGGACACCCCACCCTTTGAGGTCTCTTACCCTGATCCACAGATGTATTCCAACATGGTATCTAGTCCACATTTTTATCATGCTCATTGACAGTGAATTGCATGCTTCCTCTGCCAGCATCTAAGTTCTGCAAGGAAAGGATCATGTCTGCTTGGCTCCCTGATTTATACTGAGCACTTAGAACAGTGCCTGGCACAATAAGTAGTCAGGATTTATTTACTGACTAGATGAACGAATGAGTGAATAGACGGCAATTTGTTGTTAAAGTTGCTATTGCTGAAAGATGATTATTTTAGACTCTCAATCTGGCAATATGAGAGGGACTGGCAAGAATATAGTTATCACCTCGGGGCCTGGACTAGACATTCCAAAGAAGTAATTTAGTATTATTTTAGAAAGGAAGGATTTTCTCTCAATTGTCTTTTTTTGAACACCTTCATCCACAGCAACTATTTAAATTCCAAATATAAACTATATATTAAAAATAATCAATTCCATTTAACATATTGAACTGGGCTTATGGGAAGATGAAGTGTAGTTGTCTAATTAGAGAATTAATGTAGGAGGTAAATATTGCAGGAAAGACCTCCTTTAGGCCCTGACTGACTATAGTATTTCATTATGCTTTAATTACTGCAGGTGATTTGTGGTTGGAGATGGATCCCATGCATCATGGAAGCTTTAACCGCTGTGATTTTCCATTATACAGAGTTTTTGTGCAGGAGAGAGATGCGTTGAGTAAGGAGGATATTTTCTACAACTGGGATAGGGATGATACCCAAACTCCAGGGAGGGCGGTACACATTGTAAAGAAAATGAATCTTTTTTGTGCTGGTCACACTGTCACCCAATATAAATCAAAGGAACTGGCCTGGTCAGAATTGGAAGGAAGTCAAATGCAGGAGAAAGTGCCTTTGAAATGAAGAAAAGGAATAATAAAGCATTGCATTTAGGTAGAGCATGGGTCTTCTAAAGAGAGGGACCGACTTACTGATTAGGTTATATGTGCATGTATGACTAAGGGCATATGATTTAATTTCTCTGAACCTCCCTTATCCCATCTAGAGAAGGTTCTATTTCAGAAAGTGTTGTGATCTCACCTGATATAGTGTGTACTGCACTTAGCATATATGGAACACGTATTATTACCTTCCTTCTTTATCAGCAAAATGAAAGAATTGGATAATCTCTCTTCTTTTTTCAAGTATTTACCATGCTGCTGTGCTTTAGAAAATGGGCTAATTTCTGGGGCAGCTGGGTGGCTCAGTGGGTTAAACATCCAAATCTTGATTTCAGCTCAGGTCATGATCTCAGGTTCCTGAGACTGAGCCCCACGTTAGGCTCTGCACTGGGTGTGGAGCCTGCTAAGGATTCTCTTTCTCTCTCCATCTGCCCCACCCCAGCTCTCTCTCTGTCTCCTCAAAAAAAGTACTAACTTCCATCATCTCATAAAATCCTCATAATTCATGAAAAAGCTAGCATTGTGTCCACTTTCCAGCTGAAACTGACCTACAGAGAGGAATATTTATCCACAACGTTATCTAGCTGCAGCTAGAACACTGGTAGAACCAGTTTTATACAACACTTTATACTACTTCATCTCTCCACCAATAAATAGTGATTATTTTCCTAAAACAAATATATTCAGATCTCACCTTCTAGTTGGTTACTAAGGAAATCATCAGATTCACAGGATTTACCATTTAAAGGGTTAGTACTGATGGATAGAAGGAACATAAGTATCTAGATAAATAGATACAATCACCACAAATATTCACACTCTTGTCTCAAAGAAAAAAGACACCTAAGATGTTATTAGAGAAAAGTTAATCCCCATCCTTTCCTCCTGGCCATGGCCAAGGGCAATTTTAAAGAAAAAAGTTCTAAGAAACCAGTGATTGACCTTTCACACATCCACAGCCTTACTGAAATAGAAATTGCTTAATTTCTGCTTCAAACTCAATACAGTATAAGAGCATGGATTCCATTGTCATTATGCCTGGCTTAAATCTCATCTTGTTCTATGGCTGTGTGACTTTAAGAAGGGATTTAACCTCTCTGAGCCACATTCTCTTATGTCATAAGCCAGAAATAGCACTACTTCCTATAAGAATTAAATTTGGAGATTTTCTAGATAGATAAAGGTATCAATATAGATAGATGGATATTCCTTAGTAAGGTGCCCACACGTAATAAGCACTCAGTACGAATTAGCTATCATTAGTATTAATATTAGTAGTAAAATGTATCAATGAAAAAATTTTCTTCTATGTATCAGCAACCTCCATTTTTCTAATAGCGAGCAACCATTACCAAAACAAACTTTATAAGGGAAAAGGGAACAGAATTTTAAGAGTGATAGGATTCAAACAGGAAACCTGATAGACTTAACAGAATTGAAAGACATTTTTCCAAACCTGAATATGTCCTTTCTAGCTACTAATTCACCTCTGTGGTAGTTATTCAGGAACTTGGGTTAAGGAAACATTATATAATACTATAAGTTTCAAAGCTTGACTTTTCCAGTATGGAATTATTTCTTGCTTTATGGGCTATGGGGAAGGTACAGAACATATGTAGAAGTTTTGGAAAGCAAATTGACAAAACAAATGTTATGCAGTAAAATTAATTTCTCAGAATTATTTACAGTAGTAAGCAGAGTAAATTCCTCATAGCAATCTTAGAAAGTATATTTTGTTAGCCTATTTTTTATTTTATTAAATTTTAAACTAGACTTACAAAATTCAAAAGTCACAACAGGATATTTTGGAGATATTAAAATAAATGTAGAAAATGCTTTTTAATGGCATTGCAAAATATGCATTTTAAAGGTAAATGAGAATGAAATCAGGTGACTACATGGATTATGCAAAATCTCAATTATAGGAAACTTCATTGGGAAATGTGATGGCAGCAATTAATTCTGAGAATTGAATGTGGATAAGAATTTATTTTATTTTATATTTAATTTATTATTTTACTTTTATTTTGTTTACTTCTAAAAGGAAAACATAAGCCATTTAGAGCCAGAAAATAAAAATACTACTTTAAAATAAGTCATCTCTAGAGGATACAAATAAGAGGACATACATTGTTCTCCCTGAGGAGATAAAGGCAACCTCAGTTTTGCTAGTTTAGTATTTTGTGATCTAACTTTGCCAATCCTGGACCATTGTGGCATAAAAATCTCTCCCTGTCCCTGTTGGACTCCTACATAAAAAAAGAAACGGGCTGTTCACATCTGTCTTATCTTTAATAATTATATTTTAAATTATAGCTATTTGTCAAAAACTCTTAAACTTGTAGCTGTGGATCTATATGTTCCATGACCTGTCTTCTCTGGAAAGGGCTGATGTGATTAGAAAGGTTCCATTATCAATCATTCAACTCAGGCGCTTGCTCATGATCGCTCTCCCTCTCTCCCTCCCTCTCATCAATTACTCTAAATATTTTAGACAAAAGATCAGACCCGCCCTATCTCCTCTCAGTGAAGGCTGTCACTAAGGGAATTTTAAGTCTCCCTTAGAAAGAACTTTCCTGGGGAGATTTCTTGCCAGTGCCGATTAAGGGAAGGCTAATTCTTAACACTCTTCACGGATTTAGCATTAGATTGTAACAAATGTGGTTAAAAGTAGTCCCTTCGGAACAAAGTGACTTTTCTGACATTTGATGGAGTCTGTAGTTGGTATTTATTCATCAGGTTGGCACATTCCAAAGTGTCGCTTACCAGTGAAGGTAGTCTGTATGGGAGAGGTTCCTTCCTCACTTGACCCTGGGAGAGACTTCTGTAGAAAAAGAAGAGAGATCAAGAGTTGAAGATTGTTCCTGTGTATTTGTGTTTCTTCTCTTAGGCATAAACATGGCATTTTGAATATGCTCTTCCCTCCATCTAACCTCTGTGCCTAATCTCAGAGGAGTTCTTTGTCCCAGGGATTACCATGGGAGAGAATTGCAGGACTGCTCTGCTAGCCTTTCTTTCTGGAAATTTACAGTTAGGTGGTTCCTTACTCAGCTCTCCCCATCGCCTGTACAAGTCGACAAATCTTTTTTCACCTTCTTATATGGTATTGTCTTTCTTTAAACTATCCTTTATGAATATTTATGGTCCAGAAAAATGTCTTATTTTTCTTTAAGTAGATGGTAACAATTTGTCTTACAATATTTAGAACCATGGAAACTAATCTGTTTTAAATCAAATTAAATCTGAGCACCCACTGACCAAGACAGTGACTAATTCAATCTATTATATTATGGGGTCCACCTGTCTTTCCTTGAAACTAAGACCATACCTCCAAAATAGGAAGGGATGTGGTTGGTCTTCATTAGGTGGTGGGCTCCATTCTTTGCCTTACCTCCTTCCTCCACAGTGCACCATAATTAAGCCTTCAACTCTTAGATGGCTGGGGCAGAGCACCCAACAAAGTTCTCAGAGGCCTCAAGTCTTCATGTCAAGTGGTGACTGACATCCTGGAGACATTCTACAACCAAGGGGCAGCAGGCAAGCATTATCTCCACAGTTCCTAAATCTCTAACCTGCCGTTTCCTTCCATTATCCCAACTTCCTCCCTCCTAGACAGGATGAAGTTCTCTCTTCCTTGTTTGATGAACCCTCGTCTCCCAAATACACCCTGATTAGACATGAACCTGTGTTTTTTGGCCCTACAATGTCTTTTCAGCCTTAAAAACACAAAAGTATTGAGAAACTACTGGATGAAAGCTTTTTCACAGGGGTGATCTTGCATGGAACTTGCACTTTTTTACCTGAGTTGGGTAGAGATCTACATTTAGTAGGTAGAGAAACTGAGAGCCAGAGATTTCAGGTAACTTGACAAATATCATGGAAGTGTTTGACCAGAACTGGTAATTGGTCCTGATTAGCCCATTGATTTTTCATCCTTCCTGTATTAAATAGCCTGGCCAGTGGTCCCAGTTCACAAAGGATTGGAAATGTCCAAGGGCATGGACTTTCAGTGCTAAACCTGGCACAGTTCCAGTTAAACTATAGTGAGTCAGTCACCCTAATACTACATATGTCATGCCATGGTTCCTATCTTGGAGGCCCTGAAAAGTGTCACAGAGTTTAAACAATACTTGAAGTATTACAAAAGCTTAACAAAATCATTTTTACTCATATTTCATTCATTAATTTGTCTTTGAGTCACTACTTCTTCTTATTCTCTTCTTTCTATTACTTCCTTCCACTCTTGCTGTTGTTGTTGGAGACATTTAATTTGATATATCACCCAGGGCCCAACAAAAAGTCCATGTGCTTCTTACCACGCAATCCTTGGAGAAGGGTCTCCCTCCTTCTGATTCCACTGTCTATTTTAACACATACATAAGAGACATGTTGAAGTTAGACATGGTTTCAAATTCAGGTACTATCACTTCTAAATATCATTGCCTTGGGTGAGTAATTTAAGCTCCCGTATTTTATAACAACATTCCCAACATTCCACATTCCATCTATCTCATTCCATTCTGGAGTTCAAGTTTGGTGTTCTGAATAAAAGTAATTAAAAACTTTAAGTATGAATATGCTTACCATGTAGTGATAATTTTTCTGTTTACAGAGAGAGAATGATGACCCTATTTTTTGTGGGGTCTTTCTAAGATGTGAATATCTTTTGGAAAAACACATTTCTGAATTAGGATTATTTTGATCAATTATTGATTTATCTATAATAAATAATGTGGCAAAAGGGGCACATTTCTACTGTGGACTTCCTGGGAGATATCTGGATGGGATCATGTGGATCTTGGTTTAAATCCACTCTTGAGGGGATCCCTGGGTGGCTCAGTGGTTTAACACCTGCCTTTGGCCCAGGGCCTTAATCCTGGAGACCCAAAATCGAGTCCCACGTCAGGCTCCCTGCATGAAGCCTGCTTCTCCCTCTGCCTGTGTCTCTGCCTCTCTCTCTCTCTCTCTCTCTCTCTGTCTATCATGAATAAATAAATAAAATCGTAAAAAAAATAAATAAATCCACTCTTGACTTGATTCTTTGATTCTTGGTATAAATCTACTCTTGACTTAATTGGTCCTTACAGAATTATCAAAAGTGCATCTGAGTGACTTTGATGGTCATGGTCTCTTGTGCCAACATGTATTGTGGGCCTGGATCCCCCAAGGTGCGGTGATTAATTACCCACTTCAATCTGCACCATTGTTGAGTTGTTGCAGTGTCCAGAGAGCAATTTTTATTTTTATTTTTTATTTATTCATGAGAGAAACAGAGAGAGAGAGAGAGAGAGAGGCAGAGACACAGGCAGAGGGAGAAGCAGGCTCCATGCAGGGAGCCTGACGTGGGACTCGATTGTGGGTCTCCAGGATTAAGGCCCTGGGTTGAAGGCAGCGCTAAACCGCTGAGCCACCCAGGCTGCCCGAGAGCTCTTTTTAAGAGAGGAAAGTGTCCCTTTCCAATTATCTTAGGCACCTGAATGCTGTTATTTAACCCAGAATGAGTCCATATATAAGATTTTTAATTCAAGGCACTCTGCCATGGGAAGGAGCCATGGGTACCCAATTTTCTTAGGAAAGCCTTGAGATGCCATATGTGAAAGGGTAAGTAAAGAAGGAAAATGATGAAATCTAGAAATTTCTTGGAAAATCTGGCTCTCTGGAGAGATGACCTGAGGTGAAAAAGATGAAGAGAGAGAAATGTAAAGTTCTGAGATTTAGCCTGAAGAATGAGAAGTCAGCCATAAGAAAAATGTCTCATGTCAGAAGATTCTTAAATTTTCTTCACCAGCATCCTCCACCTCTTTTTATCTACTGCTTACTAATTAAGCAGTAAATAATTAGTGCCTAGGGCCAGGACATTTGTGGGACCATGCTTTATCAATAAGCAGAATTTGACCCACTGGGAATTAACATTCTTTCCAGAGGGGCTGGGACAAGGCCTCCCAAGCGCATACATAGCCTGCTCACTTCTTCTCCATGTTGCCACATACATGTAAGCTGTGTGAAGTATTAGAACCAGAGTCCATGTCGCCTCTCACCCTCTCAGTCCTCCCACTGGTGTGCCTGAGCATTCCTGAGGTTTGGCTACAGTAGTGTTAGGAACATAGCTTACTTAGGTCTGCAAACTAAGTTAAAGATATGTTCCAGTCCAGTTCCTATCAGAGTTTCCTGTTTGGGAATTTATTTGGTTAAGATGTTAATAAAAGGTTTCTTTGATTCCCATTCTGCTATTGTTCTTTCATATTTAAAGACAGACAATTTCAGAATGGATTAAAACATATGACCTAACAATATTTTGTCTACAAGAAACTCACTTCAAATATAACGACATAAAAAGGCTGAAAGTAAAAAGACAGAGACAGATGTATTATAAAAATATTACGTGAAAGAAAGCAGGACTAGTCACATTAATATCAAATAAACTAGACATAGAATAAAATAATCACCAGGGACAGAGAGGAATATATTATGAAACAATAGTCAAACTCCCAAGGGACATAACAATCCTAAGGTAAATGAATCAAATCACATAGCTGCAAACTATGTGAAATAAAACAGATAACATTGAAGGAATAAATAAATTACAATTATATTTGGAGATTCCAACATCTGTTTCTGAACAATTGATAGAACAGCTAGGCAAAAAGTTAACAAGAATATAAAAAAACTCATAAACACCATCAAACAGCAAGATACACATTACATTAATAGTACACACAACAGCAGAAAACACATTATTGTCAGGTATACAGGGAACATATACCCAGATAGACCATATCCTGGGACATAAAACAAATCCTAACAATTTAAAAGAATTGAAATCATACAGAATGTATTCTCTGAACATACCAACATCAAACTACAAATTTAATCACAGAAAGTTAAAAGGAAAATCCCAAACAGTTGGAGACTAAATAACACATTTCTAAATATTTCAGGAAATGAAGAGGCAGTCTCAAGGGAAATTTTAAAAACGCACTGAACTGAATGACAATGAAAATACAAAACTTTGACAACTGAGATGAAATGAGCTAATTTATTGAAAAAAAGGAACTACCATAATTCATCTAATATGAAATAGAAACCTCGAATGGCCTTATAGTTATTAAGGATGTCACATTTACAATTTAAAAAGTCTTCAAAAAGAAACTTTCAGACCCAGATGATTTCATTGGAGAATTTTACCAACATTTATGAAAAATAACACCAATTTGTTACAATCTCTGACAGAAACAGATGAATTGTACTTTGTCAACATGAAAAAACTTGCCCTATAAAGGAATCTGTAAAAAGCAAAGGAAAATGAGTTACAGAGTGGGAGAAAATATGCGCAAGCTACATATCTGAAGAAGACTAGTATCTAGAATATATAAAGAACTCTCAAATCTCAACCATTAAAAAAAGATTAATGAAAAAATCCATTAACCCAAATAGACAAAAAGGTGTGAAACATGGACAGAAATTTCACCAAAACGATGAACAGGGATAAATAAGCACATGAAACAATTTTCAACATCATTAGCTGTCAGGGAAATGCAAATTAAGACCTCAAGCAGATATCACAACACACCTATCAGAAAAGCTAAAATTAAAAATAGTGACCACGCCAAATGCTGGGAGGAAACTGAAAAAAAAATTGGATCACTCACACATGGCTGATAGGATCATAACAGAGGACAGCCTCTCCCAGAACACATTTTGGTAGTTTTTTTTGAGAAACTGAGAATGTAAACATCATATAATCCATCAATTGTATCCATGGACACCTATCCCAGATAATAAAAATTTATATTCATGTTAAAACCTGTATGCTGATGTTTTTAACAACTTAATTTGTAATAGCCCCAAACTGAGAACAACCTTGATGCCCTTATATAGTAAAACAATCTATAGCCTGTACATATCATGAAGTACTATTCAGCAATAAGAAGGGATAAAGTATTAATAATGTAACAACTGGTGTAAATTTCCAGAGATTTATGCCGAATGAAAAAAGCCAGTCTTAAAAGGCTTATCAAGTGATTGTATTTATAGACCATTTTTCAAATGAAATAATTTCAGAAATGGAAAACAAATTAATTGTTGCCAAATGTTAAGGAGAAGGTAGAATGAAAGACAAATATGTGTGGCTAAAACCAGGCAACAAGAGGGATCACCGTGGTGATTGAAATGTTCTCTAGAACATCTGATTGTATCTATGTCAATAACCTTGCTGGGATATTATGCTGTAGCTTAACAAAGGTCACTATTGGGTGGAACTGGGCAAAAAAGTACATGGGATCTCCCTGCATTAATTCTTATAGGTAAATATAAATTTCAAATTACCCCTAAATTTTAAAAAGTTTAATGAAAAAAATACATGCCCATTTGTTTCTTATTGGAGTGATCTCTAAATGAAAGACAGACAGAAGAAAGGGAGGTATGAAGGAAGGTTGGATGGAAGGAAGGAAAGAAGGAAAGAAGGAAAATAAATGATCACTGCCTTAAAGACATAGTTCATACTAATGGTTTAAACAGAGGTTATTTTTAAGATGAAAGCACATTGAAGGGTTAGGTTAAACATATATTCAGGTAGAGAATCTTATAAAATAAGATGCCTTGAAATACACATAAATCATAAAGGTTATTTATTTCACATACTGTTTTAATATAATGGGATTATTGATGGGAATGTCTAAATTTTTTATTGCACTTTATTCTTACAGTGGATTTTCACAAATATGGTTCAGATCACACATTCATTTATTCAATACACATTTATTATTTACTATATAAGCAATTGTCATGATCGGCTACAAGAGGAAATAAAATAATATGGTTGCAATAGTTTTTATTTTTACAGTCAGATTTGTCCCAGCACATTATTAAACAGAAAATAAAGAGAGCTAAGATTCAGAGCCCAGAGAGTGAAGATAGTCTTTTTGAAGTTTGAAAACCAAATGATGGAGGTAATAGAATTCTCTTTTTTCTTGGTAGATAAGTCACTTTTGAGATAGGTTAGCATTACTGGGTATTTTGGTTGTCCATTTCAGTGCAACCCACCACCTCAAAACTTACTGGTTTAAATAATAAATTGATTATCTCTCATATTTTCACTGGGTCAGGAACTCAGACAAGGCACTTCATATATGGCTTATATCTGTTCCATAGTGTCTAGAATTTCATCTGTGAAGACTCAAAGGCTGAGAAGTGAGTTATCTGAATGAGTCTTCACTCACATGCCTGGTGATTGATTTAGTCTATCCCCTCAGATATCAAACAAGGCTGTTGGCTGGAAGACCCACATCTTTGGTGTGGTGTCTCTTCATGGGCTACTTTGAGCTTCCTCACAACATGGAAGTTAGGTTCTTAACATGAAGCATTTCCGGAGGCCTGGGCTCCCAAAATGGGAGGGTATAACTTCTACTGTATTCTGTTGGTAAATCAGCCATAGAACCCAGATTCAAGGGGATGGGGACCACAACTCACCTGTTCAAAGAGAATCATCAAAGAGTTTTGAGACCATGATTTTAAAAAACCACAGTGGGCAACCCAGGTGGCTCAACCATTTAGAGCCGCCTTCCACCCAGGGCATGGTCCTGGAGACCAGGGATCAAGTCCCATGTCAGGCTCCCTGCATGGAGCCTGCTTCTCCTTCTCTCTGTGTCTATGCTTCTCTCTCTCTCTCTCTCTCTCTCTTCCTCTCTCTCTTCCTTTCTCTCTCTCTCTCTCTTCCTTTCTCTCTCTCTCTCTCTCTCTGTGTGTGTGTCTCATGAATAAATAAATAAAATCTTTATAAATAAATAAATAAAATAAAACCACCACAGTCTTCCCACTGGCCACACATTGTTTACATTCATCCCAAATGCAATATAAACTCTCCTCTTACCAAGAACCTTCAAATCCCATCTCACTGTAGTATCAGGCTTAAGTTCAAGGTAGGATTTCCATCTTATAAATCAAGCTTCTCAGGTACTGAGTATCAAAGAATGTTAGGGTCATATTTAAAACTACCACAGGGAGCTCCGGCTGAGAGACTCCATATTTCAGGAACAGAATTGTAAGGTTGAAATAATGTGGATTTTATGAGTCTCATTATATCACCATGGATGGTGTTTCCCTACATTCCTTAGTTCTAGAAAGCATGTAGCTAAACATGAGACTGTGTTAGTTGAAAATGGGATTTACAGGAAATGCAAAATTTTTCAGGCTCTTTTCATTAAAGCATTGTGGAATACATTGTACAAAGGGAGCTATTTAATATTTAAAGAAACTATTAAATCTTTATTTATATCTCAAGAAAGGATTTTCTTTTTCATCTCCAAAATAAGAATGGAGTATATGAACGATACATAACTCAATTTTTTTGTAGAATTTGTGGCCCATCTACCATGGTTTGACTGATCGTCTCAGAGTAGCACTTTTAGAAATGTCTGTGTCACCAGAGGTTGCGGGAATTATATACCAGTGTTCATTTGGCTTCAGTGAAGCAGGCTCACATGTGATTTTAACCTGTGGACTAGTGGTTCTATAGAACCTACCTTCCACATGATGAACACCTCCTTTTGATTTCAGCCCGGTAACTCATGTCCAGAGATTTCCCTGATGACTCTAAGAGAAAAAGAAAGCCATAACTTCATCATATCATTGTGACATTCATAATAGAAATAACAAACAACCATAAAATGCAGCATACTTGCATTATTCCTGAATATTGTAGTGGCATTTATGTAGAAGAATTGGAATGGAATCCAGATTGTAAAATACCAAGATGGGATATGGTATGAAACAAATACAATGAATTTCTTAGTACATCTGTAGTCCAGCAAAAGAATCTACTGGTCATCCCTTTCAATGAGGGTCCAAAATCCCTTGAGGAAGACTAGTAGCTGAATAAGTAAGGGTTACATCTGGAATGAAGTCTTAATGTAAGCAGCTGCCACAATCCTTTCCTACATCTTATCACAGTAAGAAGTAAATAGGCAAGGATATTACCCTGAAAGAAGAGTTGTTTAAAGTACTCAAACTTCATCTAGGTATAATACTAGAGTCAGAGAAAAAGACAAAGAAAAATGAGCAAGGTATGTGGATCCTACATTGTGTACCTGTCAAACCCAAAGAAATGTATCCCAGGTTCCTAAAGAGTGAAGGTTTCTCATATTGAATCCAGTGACTTGCAATTGGTCCTTCGTGTCTATTTATTTGGGACAGTGCCAGTTTATGTCTATTGTCCTGCTATGGCCATTAATATCTCTTTTCTTTCTTACAAGTCCACTTGGGAGGATTTATGGGCTGGATGTTTGGGATTACCCCCAGTTTCATATGTTGGAATCTGAACCCCCCCCAAAGCAATGGTATTAGGAGGTGGGTTCTTTGGGAGGTAGTTACAGTGAAGGCCTCATAAATAGGATTAGTGCCCTACATGAAGAGACAGGAGAGTGCTCACCATGTGAGGCCATAAAGAAAAGGTGCCATCTGCAAACCAAGAAGTGGATTCTAGGCAAAACCTCACCATGCCGGCATCATGACCTCTGACTTCTAGCCTCCAGAACTGTGGGAAATATATTTTGATTGTTGAATTCACACACACACCCCATTTATGTTTTTTTGTTTTGTTTTGTTTTGTTTGTTTGTTTTTGTTTTTAATAGCAGCCCAAGCTGAGTAAGACAGGTGGTCGATGCTGTAGTTATCCTATTGAGTAGGATCCCTGAAATCATATTTTAACATTTCGGCAGAGTTGTTTCCTTTTCTTCTCAAAGGGAGCTGCAAGGCTCAAATCAGAGGTCATATTCAATTCTTTCTTGTTTTTTTCAAATATCCTTACTCTTTTGATATTATCTTCTATATCATTTACTAGGTTTAACACAAAGGTTTAGAGTCTACTTGATCATAGCACCTTGAGGCCAGGGGTTCTGCTTTATGCACTTCTGTATACATAGCACTCCTTATTGTGTTTGTCTGAGTCGAAAATCAATAAATGGGTGTTCAATGAATGGATTTTGCTCTTCATTCTTTTTGAGGGTACAATTAAGTCTCAGGAAATAAATGGCTGTGTTATGTGTAGTCATTTGATCAGTCACTAAATGTGCTGCTTTGGATCAAAACACTCACAGTCGAGAAGTAAGATGTTCTCTGTAAGGAATGAACATAGTCTCTCCGAGAAACTTGAATCCAGCTTTTTTCACTTTACGGCAGGGGCAGCCCTTGCCTGAGATCTCTTTTTTAATGATTTATTAATGCAGTTGTCTCTGACAGTTTTTAATTTTGCTTGATCTGAATGCTACTTTTGACATTGTTGATTATAGCATCTTCCTGGCTCACTTTGAATCATATGTCTGCTTAGCTGCATTGACGTTGGGCGGGTTTCACTCATGTTTGCTCAACAGCAATCACTGCCCCCCCTGAGAGGCCTCTTCCCTTCCCCTGCACTGACAGAAGATTGGGCTCTCACTGCAGAGGGCTGGCATCATGCATCTCTCCCCTCAGCCTCTCCAGACAGGGCTGCAGTCCCCTAAAGAAGAAGGAAATTGGTGGAGTGGAAAGAAAGCAATTTTTGACACCAGGCTTGAGACATTTGTGTTCCGCCTCCATGTGACAAGTGACTTCACCTGCCAGAGCCTTGGGGTCCTCCTCTCTAAGTGAAGATAATTCTACCTACCTCACACTACACGTGTGGAAATTCTCAGAGTATCTAAGACATCACGCTATGCATCCTGGATGCCATCCTCCCAGAATGACATTTAATAAGAAGCCCTTGTACAAAGGGTTGTCTATTGACTCAGCATCACAGTAGCATTGGCCATGAAGCCCGGATAAGAATTAAAGTGTCTCTTGACTTTGGAATCCTGACATGTTTTAATCCTGTTTTTCTTCAATCTGGTAACATTTTAAAAAAAAATTGTATTCAAATATGTCTGCCTTCTGTACCAGATTATAAACCGCTATTGAGGCTGAAAATTCTCAATTCTTTAGTTTTGAATTGACTCATACCTGAGGAACCACATAATAATGATGCAAACTAGGATCTAGTGATGAAAAAGAGGTAATATTATTAATTGCTTCAGGGTAAAAAATCAGAATCCGGCACTGTCTTCACGAAACCACATGGCTGTCCTACATATAAACCTTTGAACAAACATTCCCACGTAGAAAACAGTTGATATTTTACTAACAAGTTAAAATTTTAAATTTGCAGTACAGTGCCTCACAAATCAAAAGTAGCATTTCCAAATTCCGACTTGTGCACCACTGACCTATTTCTAATCTTTTATTCCCTATATGCACAACTGGCCTATGGATTCCATCTTCCAAAATAGACATATCACTGTGTCTTTGGCTTTCTCCCTCTTTTAATAGCCATGTCCCCAGGGCTGCCAAGTTTGTTTGACCCTCTATCCTAAACACTCTGAAAATCTGCTTCCTTTCTGCCTTCCTCACTGGGGCCATCTCAGCCCAGTTCCATTTATAAATACCATAAAGAAACTTTCAAAGTGTTATTCTCAATTCTACTCTTCCTGCTCAACCAAAAAAAAAAAAAAAAGTACTAATCTTATTTAATTAATTATCATGAATTAATTAAATTAATACTTTAAGGTAATTACATTAATTCAAATATGATCATTTGACTTCCACATTCTAAAAACCTCTGATGTTCCCCCATTGAATTTATTATAAAACTCAGTCTCCAAACCACTATAGTTGCTGATCTGACCTCCTTACACAGTTGAATCCCCACAGTCTGGGTCCTTCTCACTGTCCACTGTTGCAGACCCTCCTGATACCTAGTGGTTCCCTGAATAGTGATTTTTTTTTTTTTGACCCATGACAATCTCTTCTATCTTCCTGTACTTGCCTTTCTGTCCTCTTTACTTGAAGAATTCCTTATTTTTATTCCAACTGCAATTCATGTGGGGCCTACTCTGTGAAAACACTCTGCCCCCCTTAGGAAGAAACAGGAACTAACTTCCCTTAAAATTCCAAAGCACTTTCTCCACATCTCTGTAATAGCAGGGAGATGGTTTTAAGGGCCTATATCTTGCATTGGCATGTGAACTTTGTAGACAAGGACTTTGGTTTATTAATCTCTGTATTTCCAGCTTCTTGAAAATACCTTACAGATATTAGATATCTGTGTATGGAGGTAAAAAGAAGAGATAGCAAGCAATAGTAGAGTTCTTGATTTCTGGGCATCTTTTCAAAGTGATGACATTCAGAATTGTTAATGTTGTTGATGATAAATGATGGTATTATTATGATCCTTTTAGTAGTAGTACTGGCACAACCAACACACACTCCATTTGCTGAACACTGATTGTGGTCTAAGCACTATGCCAGTACATATGTGTTGAGTACCTTCTGTGTGCCTATCACTCCTAGCGGTGAGAGGATGATGGTAACAATTATAATAATACCATTAATGGAGAATACTATATACTAGGTATGTTCTAAATGAGGCACATGGTAATTAATTGATGTTTTAGAGAAGAGCTATGTTAAACAAATTACTCAGAGCCATACAACTATTAAGAAGTGAATCAAGAATCAGTTCTGGGGGGCACTTGGGGGGCTCAGTGGTTGAGCATCTGCCTTTGACTCAAGTCATGATCCTGGGGTCCTGGGATCAAGTACCTCTGCCTGTGTCTCTGCCTCTCTCTGTGTCTCTCATGAATAAATAAATAAAATCTTAAAAAAAAAAAAAAAAGGAATCAGTTCTGGAAAGTTTAAGCACTGGTGTTCTAAACATCTCTGGTATCCTGGAACAGGCCAAAGTCTATTTTCACATGAAGTTGACATACACAGGAAGGAAAAATAACTAGATCATGTAAATAAGTAAGTAAATAATAAGTAAAAATTTAAGACAGGCACTGCAGAAAATTTAACAGTTCAGAGAGTAACAAGCTGTTTGCAGAGAATAATACGTGAGATATAACAGAAAGTAATGGGGAATGAAGGTTGGGGCACATAGGCTCCAGGGGAGGTGAGACCAAAAATGGAACAGGTTCTCTTCCTGCTGGAGGAAGCAGCAAGCAGTGTGTCTCCGAGGCTCTTGTGAATATGACCATTTTGAGGACCAGGAAGAAAGTCTGTGTGTTTCAAACACAATGAGCAAGGTAGGAAGTCTCAGAAAGAAGGTTGGAGTTGAGGCAAGAAGAAGGAGCCTTGTCTCAGTGAGTGTTTGTTGTTATTGTTGTGGTTGTTTTTGTTTTTGTTTTTGTTTTTCTATCCTAGGTGGAATTGAAAGACAGTGGAGGGTTTAAAGAGGGGGAGCCTGATTTAGAGTTTTAAATTTTTCTGGCCAGAGATACTAGTTAGGATTCCATTGCAGAAGCCCAGCGTTGCAATGATGGTGGTCTGAACCAGGTTTGCAGCCCTTCAGATGGAGATAAATACATGCACGATACTTAGATCTTCAAATCTTGCACTCACTATAACTTTATGAGATAGCATGATTTTCCCCATTATTAGGTAGGAGGAACTGAGGCTCAGAGTGACTTAGCATTTTATTTTATTTTTTAAATATTTTATTTATTTATTTATTTATTTATTTATTTATTTATTTATTTAAGAGAGAGAGAGAGAGAGAGAGAGAGAGAGAGAGAGAGAGATTAAGCATTTTAACCATGGAAATTCCCAGTCAATATCTATCATTTGAGCTGAGTAGGGATTTGAACCTGTGTCATGTGCCTGGTTCCAAAGCCCATGCCTTTGACATTCAGACTTTTCTGGAAGAAGACAAAGCTCTCCAAGGGGTTCAGAAAATTCTGAGGTTGCTGTGGCTGATTATAACAATGAGAGTGGAAACTGGGGGTATAGAGTTAAACACAGCTCAGGAAATCTCTGATGGAGGAAGCACAGTAGTGTGGGAGTGACTGTAGGTGGGCTATGGTTGTAATGATGATGTGGCCCACCCTGGTGTGGCACCTTCCTGTACCTGAACTCACTGAGAACTGGCATGACCTTAGTGATGACAGATACCAGTGGGGTTTCATGGCCTGGACACGTACATGAAAATCCAGACATCAGACCTGGAAAGTGGTGTCTGAACAGAGAAGATGATCTCAGAGATGAAAACCAGGGTAAAAAGAGCTTAGGGATCATTTTTGGGAAATAAGATAAATGGTACCAGTGGCCATTAGGGAACTCAACACAGTTCAACTACTAGACCTCTAGTCTGAAACCATTACCAACCAATATCTACAATAAAGTGTTATAGGTACCATGATAAACTTGTTCTGGAAGCTTGTGGACCTAATTTTAACGTGGGAGAGGTTACCCTTATACCACCAAGCAATTCTTGAATGCCAAATGAATGTTCTAGAATTCTAATTCAGACACTATCTACATGGAGATAGCATCATATTCCACAGGTCAAGGGTTGAGTCTTACAAGACTGCCCTCCTCCACTTCAGACACCAATCTGTTATCACCTGTGCTTTTGAATGACCAACTATAGACTGGGGGTTCCAATGACCCTTCTTTGCACTTCAGACACCAGTTGCAAGTCTAGGTTATTAACTGTACTTCTGACCAACAGGCTATAAGTCAGAGATATCCAAGACTTCCTCCTCAGGTTTGATTAATTTGCTAGAGCAGCTCACAGTACTCAGAGAAACATCTTACTATATCATCAGTTTATTGCAAAAGGGTATAATTCAGGAGAAGCCAAATGGAAGAGGTGCATAGAACCTCTTATATGAGAAGGGGCTCAGAGTTTCCATGACGTCTTAGAATGTGCCTTTCTGCCCAAATCTCCACATGTTCACTGCACTGCAAGCTCTCCAAACTCTCTTTCTTGGCTTTTATGGAAGCTTCGTTACATAGGCATGATAGATTAAATCATTGGTTGTTGGTGAATGATTCAACCTCAAACCTCTCTCCCCTCCTGGGGAGATCAGGGGGTGAGAATTAAAGTTTCAACCCTCTAATCCCAAGATTGGTAGCTCTAGCAACTAATCCTCATCCATGGGTCTGGTACAAAAGTCATCTCATTAAAATAACAAAAAAACACATCTTTATGTCTTTCATAATTTAGGAAATTCCAAAGGTTTTGGGAGCTCTGTGCCAGAAATGGAGATGAAGACCAGATACATATTTCTTACTATAAAACACAATATCACAGGTACATAGAGAACACAAGGCCACACAGAAAGAGGTTTAACTCAAACTTCAGGGTTTAATAACAACAACCAAATATCATGAAAGGTGATTAAATAATTGGTAAGTGTTATGGTGAGAGAATGGTGGATTTACATGGGCCAAAGCCCATGCCATTTCACGTATGTTGTCTTAATTGAACTTCCTGAGAGATGTGCGCCTTGATGATTCCTATTCTACAGGGAAGGAGCCTGAGGCTTAGGGAAGTAGAAAACCTTGTACTGACCTTGCCCAAGATCACTCCTGGGGAGTTCTACTCCCACCCTTTCAACCTCACAGCCTACATCTTGAACATGCTGTAAGCAGCATCCTGCGGCTGAAATCTAGAGAAGCAAGGGTTGTCTCTGAAAAGCAATACTGTAAGTCACAGCAAAAAGCAAGTCCCAGTGGTGCTTTGGGGTACACTTAGACATATTGTCTTCTCTCCATTAACATATTTTGAACTAGAAACCACATATAACATATGTTTGGGATTTCTGGCTTTCTTCAAAATTGATTCAAGGCCTGAGGTAGCACTTGAAGAAGACTCTGTTTTAAGGTGTCAGGACAGAGGTAAAGAAAGAATCAGGTAAAGAATCAGGAATAGGATTGTTCGACCCTTAATTGACCCTGGATTTGTAGATAATTTGGTCAAGTAATCAGTTTGGTGACTTGTAGGAAATTTGGAAACTGGATATATTTTTTCTCCTTGAGCCTTGCTTTGCTTCTCTGTAAGATGACACTGATGGAATATGATGGTAAATTTCCGTTTAAATCTCTAATTCCTTAATATAACAAAAGCAAAACACCAGTAATTTAGAACCTAATGATTTCATAAGTAGATAAGATACAGCATAATTTGCTTTAAAGAAATTCATATGCAACTAAAATTAATACCATAGAACACTCCTTAGATAAAAACTGTGATCTCATCTTAGTGATCCAAACTCCCCTCTTATTATATTTCACAAGGGTAGAATCATTCATCTACCTGTCCAATTCCAAGCCTTGACAAATACCACAACATTTGATGAATGTTCAGACCACGTAGAGTCTATTTCCTTAACACATTGATCCCTCTATTGAAAGACTTACCATTTCTCACTTGATTTGCTATAGTATCATCTCCATCTGGTTTCTGCCTCTCACCTGGATCTCCCCAGTTCTCTCTCCTCACATTTGTCAAACTAATAATTTCAAACAAATATCCAATTCCATCTCATCTCTGTTGAAAATCCTTCAATGACTCCCTATAACTTTCTAGAAAAAAAATTCCAACTCCCTATCTTAATATGGGAAGCCCTTCATAATTTATGATTTGATCTTTATTACACCAAGAAGCATCCTCTACCACTCTCTATTTCACACGTATAATTCTAATCAGAATAAAATATTTAAAAAAAGAAGAAAAGATTTAAAATTCCCTAAAAAGAGCCTATATTCATACATTTAGTCTTCCAAATTATTCTTCATCTTGCTTAAAATATGCTTTTATTTTCCCATTACTTTCTCATGATCAGTCCTGATATTTCTAATTATTTATCGAGATTCAAATACTTCTTTCTAAAACCTCCTCTTCTTTGGGCTCCTGGGTGACTCAGTGGTTGAGTGTTTGCCTTTGGCTCAGGTCACGATGAGTTCTGCATTGGACTCCCCATAGGGGGCCTGCTTCTCCCTCCGCCTGTGTCTGTGTCTGCCTCTCTCTGTGTCTCTCATGAAGAAATAAATGATTTTTTTTAATAGAAATAAATAAAATCTCCTCTTCCTCAATGTCCCACTGCCCCAAGATATCTGGGCTGCTCTCTTATGTTGATGACATTTCAGTGTTTTTTTTTTTTAATATTTTATTTATTTATTCATGAGAGACACAGAGAGAGGGAGGCAGAGACACGGGCAGAGGGAGACGCAGGCTGCATGTAGGGAGCCCCATGCGGGACTCCATCCCAGGACCCTGGGGATCATGACCTGAGCTGAAGGCAGAAGCTCAACCGCTGAGCCACTCAGGTGTCCGGACATTTCAGTGTTCTTACATAATATTTCTACCACAGAAACTATCACATTTTACTATTATCAATTTACATATTGATATGTGATATACTGGAGTAAACATCATGATTGTTGCTAAGAAAATGATGTTTTCATCTCTGTATCTTCAGTCTGTGTTTAGCACATAGTAGGTACATAAAAATGTTTTGAGTAAATGAATTACTGAATTCATGTTCTTCTCATCAGTTAAGAAGGTCCATGAAATGTATTCCAATAATAATAGCTTGTTAGTTCAAGTTGCAATATGGACATGAAAACTGAACATAAATAATGCATCACCTATTTTTTTCACTCAAAATTTCCGTAATTCTAGCAGATGTTCTCTCCAGTTACATCTTAATGAATGAGCTATTCTGTGATTTGTATAGTTGTTTCAAGGAAGGAATTATATTCAGGAAGTCAACAATACCCCGGTAAATAATAGATAGCAAGATTATTGCCTGTAGCAACAAAAAATTTAGGTTTTGGTTAGTTGTGAAATGGGATTAAAAAAAGTCATAATATTTATAATAATGAAATAATTTAACAAATCTAATACAAGTCCTTTAACTATAATTATCATTTTCTTTCCTGCTTTGCTGTGTACAAAATGCTCATCTATACACCTGGAGTGTGAAAATACCCTCTTGGCTATAAAAACCACTGTCTGAAATGTATTTCAGTTCTTTCATATTTCCATTTTATTCTTTAAATTATTTTAAGTCATCAAGCCAATCAATGTCAACAGATTGAAAAGGATGCTATTTAATTTCATGAGCAATCACAACATTTTTATCTATGCAGAGTAAGATAGTAAGGATAATTGAGCCTCATGCCTGATGGCTCAAAGCAATTCTCCATGAGTGGCAGGAAGGACTTTCTACCATCCTTCATCTCTACCTGAATGCACAGTGTAACATGGGAAGCTTCAGCATTTCAAGGGAGAAGGGTACCCCAACCTCATTCTGCAATAAAATGAACATGCGCATATTGATGGGTCCACCTAAAATGTTTTAGGCATATTTCGTAAATTTTTATAATATCCTCTCTTCACATTCTAATGTAAGAGATAGAAAGAAGAACATTAATGGACATTTCTCTGATAAGTACTGTGAAAGTGTTTAACCACACAATTTTATGTGGTGGCTACTATTACCTTTATTACTCAGATAAAGAAATGATACCCTAGGAAGTTACCTAAGTCCCATGTCCCCCTTTTTAAAGTTGCAAGAAGAGCAAATACAATAGTAATATTTCAATGTAAAAGTTTTGTTTGGTTACCATTCAAATATGTCACTTATCAAGTGTGACAAAGACGCTCAGACAGGACTGGAATATCCCACATAAGTATTCTGGGACAAATACCTCAAAGTTGTTTAGAATACCTCAAACTTGTGGTTTTATTTTTTCACACATACTTATTTAGGAATCTTGCAGCAGATACTGGGCTGGATGAATAAAGTAGATGGTTTCTTTGGAAAATAGTGTACATGTATGGTGTGATACATGTTAGAGTAGAGGGAAGATAGAGCACACAGAGGACCACAAGTGTAAACTGGGAAATATTGGTTATGTAAATGAAGCTAGAAGATGTAATTTGAAGGAACATCTTGAAAGAAAGATAAAACTCAGATGCCAAACCTCTAAGAGATCATATATTAAAGTGAGATTGGGAGCCAAGGTTTGCATTGACTAGGTGAGTGATGGGATACAGAGAAGCAGAAAATGATGGGCATGTGTGTGTTGAGTAACAAAAGAGAGATTTATTGGACAAATACAAATCTAGGCTCCTGAAGAAGTTTTCTACACCATGCCAGTCTAGGTTTCTTACATGTACTTGTGCACATGCAACACGTTTTATTTTGTGGATCCAACTGAGATTTACAAGCATATTCTCCTTTACTCCTCCCAACAAAACTCAGAAGTAATTAGCTGTCTCATCTTAAAAATAAGGAATTTTAGGCTAAGAATTATTAGAATTTCTATTTAACATTACAAAGATAATAAGAACTAAGATTCAGTTTGAATTAATCCAAAGAATATTTGTTGAGTGACTACTGTATGTCATCCACTGCTAGGTGCTGAGTTAAGAATGTTCAACAAAGTAGACATGGTTTTTGCTCTTACAGATCTAACAGATTAGTTTGTGAAAAGAAATAGGTAAAGGACCAAGATGGTCTAAGACATGGTAAGATCAGTTCATAGAAAAACTTTAGCTTATTTTGTAAGGATTTTGGATTTTATTCTTACGTAGAACAGAAAGATATTGCCTCATTTTAAGTAGAAGAGTATTGTGGTATGATTTATATTTTCAGAAGTCCACACTGGCTATGGAGTTAGAACAAGTTACAAAAGACCAGAAAGAAGGTTTCGAATGGAAATTGGGTAAGGAATATTAATAACTTGGATCTGTTTAGTGGCAGCAGATATGGAAATGAGGAGGGCCAGTATTGGGAGTGAAATTTTCAGGACTTTTTGGCTTTGGGTATACAGGATAAAGGGAAGTGACTCTAAACCTTCCAATGTTGTAATTTAAATAAACAACAAAATTAGTATTGAAGTCAAGTAGGCCAAATGATTAATTTCAGTTGAGACTGACTAAAAGTGAATAACTACTATGTATAGACCCAGTATAACTTAGTTGAACCAGGTACAACAGGAAAGAGCTGCAATTCTTCACTGGCCATAGCCAAAAAGGAACTGTGATCCCATAAAATGAACAAGTTGAAAATTCATTTACTTCCAAACTCTACAGCTCCAATGGAAGAGTGCTGATCTGATTTTCCGAGATGTCAATATGTTTCATTAACTATATGAAACAGTTGCGTCTTTAAGACATCTTCATTAAGATAAGTCAAGGTGCTAAGACACCATAACACAGATTGCAAAGATTTTTTTTTGCAAGTCCCTAGGAGATAAGAAAGTATTTGCATGGGGTGGTAATTTGGCAGTGTGCCAAGCCATTCTACAGCTAGGGCTCTGTTAGCATTTCTTCTTGAAACCATATTTTCTGCGTTGACTATCTGGCAGTTTTGGATTGCCTCAGGCTGATAATTGGCAACTGAGCTGTTAGACCAGATGGCATTTATTTATTTATTTTATAAAGGAAAAGAAGGGGGAAAAAAGCATGATGCAAATTGGAAAGTCCATTTTTAGTTGTAGAACAGAAAAATAAAGGAGAAAAGAAATTGATTTTAAGCAGTTCCAGATGTTACATGCTTTTTTATTCACAAAGTCACATCTAAAAGGAGAGTGCCATTAAAAACAGAAAACAACAACAACAACAAAAAAAAAAAAAAAAGCAAAAAGAGAGAGAGAAGAAAATTTAAGAGAATTTACAGAATAATGTTTAGTTGGATTTATTTGTTTGAGTTTTTTATTTATAGTGAATAAGACCATTTTTTTTAACAATAGGAGGAAAATCACACAATTTACATATGAATAATTACTCTCATACTGTGTCTACATGAGGAACAGAACAGATTCAGCTGCTAAAAGTTCCATAGTATTGTGTCTTAATCACCAAGCCCTCTCCATCCCACCTTGCTTGTTCTAGGAGCCATCTGTGAGGTGTTATTGTGTTATGCCTTCTTCAGCAGCTTTCTTTTGTCCAAAGCAAGACTTTTATCAGCATCCATTAATAGAGTGCCAACAGTACCTCCATCAGCCTTTTATCTCATTTTAGATGGAGAAGAAGTCAAAGAAATTACAATTCCTGTGACAAATTGTGTCTTGTCCTGAAGCTGTATGCCAAAATTTTCCAACCTTAAATTTTAATGTGTTGAATCCTTTCATTGGGCCTCTTAAATTTAGATTAATAATGCTCTAAAGAATTAGCACAACTGATTGTAGAGGATTGGCTTAGGACAGGTCTGTTAAGTGGGGATTCTTGTCATATATAATCTATGTTGGGGAGATTGGTGAGGAAAATTTTCCTCTATCCTTTAAGATTCTTCTATCTTGTCTAGGAATTAAATTTACATGAGGCAAATTAACAGGAGAAAAAGTCCCAAAGTTTAATTACATACACACGGAGGCCCAATAATGAAATTGAGACTCAAAGAAATGACCAAGGCAGGTAGTTTTTATACTTTTTAGACAAAGATAAAAACAAACCTGTGAGGGATTGGTTAAACAATTCAGTTGTTTGGGAGCTTCAAACAACTGAATATAGTAAGGAATTCTATAAAGAATTTGGTCTGGGATATTAAATCCAGAGCCAAAAAGGCTATATAAACAATACTTGTACTTTTACTTATTTAATATCCCAGACCAATTCTGGTGATAAGAATGTCTCCTTACTTTAAGGTACAGAGAGGGTACCTTTCGATGGTAGATTTATTTCCTGTTTTCTGGAGACAAAGTTGGATAGTTGGATCAGAGTGTTCTTTTTATACTGGCTGTTTCATTTCTTAAGTAACTTTTAATTCAGAATCATCAATATGCCAAGGTGGCACACTTTGGGGTGGCCTGGCTTTGGCCTGTACAGTTGCTTGTTGTCTTCCATTAGATCCACCACCATCCAGGTATCTCATTTGGTTCTTGAACGACAAATTACTAGGAAAATTCTAGTTTTACTGGAGTAGGGGCTCAGACATGGTATATCCAATAAGCTACCAAATGCTGCTTCTGCCGATGGTTTGGCACAATCTGAAGAATAGGATTCCAGCTTATCATTAACGGTCCTTATTAAGAGTGAATGTTAAATTACACATCAACTATTTAACTTTGGGGAGCTTATTTCTCCTCTCCTGGTCTCAGTTTCTTTTTCAGAAAGCTGATCTATGTTATTGTAGGGTTATAATGTTGATCAAACTAGAAACTCAGTATTAAAAACCTTTACACGTCATGAAAAATGATTTTATACTTTGACTTTGCCATTTACAATCTATAAAAGTTTGGAGTACTTACCTAACATAGCTAAATTAATATATGATTTCTCCATTGGGGAGTTACAAGAATTAAATTACACATTATAGATAAATATAATATGTTTAATACAGTGTCTGAAATATAAAGGCACAAAATAAATAATAGGTCTTTTTGCTCTCATTTTCCTTCTCTGGGCAAATCATTTTTCTCCCTATTCGTGGCTAGGAAACAACATAAATGTAATTGCTGATATAAATAAAATTGAAAAATATTCCTTATTAAATGCTTAGTATATACTGGGCACGCTCTAGGCACAGGGAATAGAAAAATGAGCAAAACAGGCGAGTGTCTGTAGTCATGGGAAAGAAAGACAAAACATACAAATGCACAAATAACAACTAAAACAAAATATTTAACTTGCCCCAAATCAAATTCTGCATCACAAAATCTGGAAATTAGATCCTGGTATAACACAGAAACATGCTTCTTCTATAAGAAAAGGGATGAAAAGAAGGTGATACTTATAAGAATTTCTTTGTAGAACTGGAAGATGCTAGAATCCACGAATGTTACCACAACATGCTTCCTCACCACAGGAGAAGGTAAAAAATAAAAGAATTTCCCTCTTCTCTAGTATGTATTAATGTGGTGGGAATGACTCTAAGACCTGTAATCCTCTGCTCCACATAAACCAATGCAAAAATACCAACTTCGTTATGCTGAGAACCCAGCCCTTAACAGCTCCTGCACTGTTACCACCCTCAACTCTAGGCACTGTATTGCAATTTGTGGTAGGAGGAATGAAGAGGTGCAATGTGGAGAGAAGACAGTCACATGGAATGGCAACCCAGCAGAAGGAGGAAACACCACGTCCGCATACATTTCAGTAGAACATTAAAGCTCACACAGGTATAGAGTGGAAATTCAGCTGATCTCTGGAGAACTTTCACATGACAGGAAGCACAGGGTAATACATGGGTGAGACATAATGATCTGATATTCCCCTGCATGGTGGTGATACTGGGGTATCATGAGAAGATTATAAGATGTGCAGTCAGTTTATTAAAAATACTCGTAACTGCCTGGGTGGCTCCATCATTTAAGCATCATTTAAGTCATGATCACAGACTCCTGGGATTGAGCTCTGCATTGGGCTTCCTGCTCAGTGGGGAGCCTGCTTCTCCCTCTGTCCTCCACTGACCTCCCTTGTGCTCTCTCTTTCTCAAATAAGTAAATAAAATATTTAAACAAAAAATACTCCGAACCGCTTAATATATTTCTGGAATACTTACATCACAAATGTTTGAAATGAGAAAAAAGTCATATCAAGCAACTGACTTTCAGTAGTTAGGTGATGTTCACTAAAAATGCTTTCTCTGTTGATTCATGATCATCATTACAGCCTTCTGAAAACACTTGAGATGGATATTACCACCATTCCACATGTAGAACTATGGAACATTTTGGAAGAAGAAGAAATGAGAAATATGTTTAACATTTAGTGCTGCCCCTTAGTGAGTGGTGCTTGAACTTTCTGGTTATACAAGTGATGTTTATTACAATAGGTTATTGTCAGATTGAATAGAAAAATGTTCTAGAAAGATGTCTCCCAAAATAAAGTATTTGGGAAAATGCTAGATTTATAATTATTAAATATTCTACTAGCAAACAAGATATCTAAATGAAAAGAAATTCTTGATGCAGAAATTAGAACATGAGAATTTTGTATACTACTAAATTCTTTTTTTTTCCTGATTTATTGAATACCTTAATTTATCTGTAGGTTAGAAAAGTTTACACTAAGAATAAAAAAGTGAGACTGTAAATGAAACAAAATACAAATCCATTAAGACATATAGCGCATCATTAAAATAAATAATGTTGGGTTGTTTGGTTTGGTTTTGATTTTGGAGATAAGTTCTGTCCACTCCAAGCTTTGAAGATGGAATATTGTGGTCAAGGAGTAAGCTTTTCATTTGAGAAAAGAGAAATAAAAAAATACATAGTAAAACCAGCCAGTTAGAAGACAGACTTACTTAATGAAGAAATGCAGCGAGATTTTTAAAATTAGGCCTCAAGAAAAGTGAAAATAATGCAATCTAGTTAATTACAGAACACTAAAGATGTGGCAAAAATAGCCAAGTCCAAAATTGGCTTAAGGTCACGTGATCCTTGAAACATAAAACTACATCCAGATGATCCTGAACAAATGGAAATAAAGCATTTTATGGAGTAATTGAGGGAAATGGTAAATCTCATTTTCAGTTACTTTCAAGGAATTACAGCACAATTAGTGTGTGGTAAAAATTAAAAAAAAAAAAGAAATAGAAAATTAAATCTTCATTCAAAATGTGAATTGAATAAAACTCCATCCTGGATATTTTGGTTTTAGTTTTAATCAAGATCTGACATTAACCTGCTGTGTAATATTGAAAAAATCATCTAACCTTCTTGAACCTGTTTCCACTAAAAGAAAATGGATTTGACATTTCTTATAGATATAATAATGTATTATTCTACAGAAAACCTTCATTATTTGGAACCCTCAGAAGTTTTCCAAGTGGTTAAAAATGTACTCATTTCAGTGCTAAACCTCATCATTCAGCCATTTTATACTAGATTTGTATTTAACAGGCACATTGGTTGAACCTGTCTCTATTTTCTTATGTAAATGATACTAAATGCCAGTTCACTCTTTTTAATGAATTTGAATTTCTTTGAGGAATTCAGGCCCTCTGATTGTGATTCTAGATGGCAGTCTTGTGCTTAAAATTTCCTCTTTCCTCCTCTGCTCAGATTTTAGCTCCAGCTTCCAGTAGCTCCTTATAACAGTTAACTAGTCCATTCTCTCCAAATCACCAAGCATTTATTAAACCTGTAGAGGAAATGGCCTTATGGGGAACTTAGGGAGGAGGCGGTTGTTGCCAGTGAAATGCACAAGCTGTCATATGTGAATTTACGGAACACCAGTTGGAATCCTCAGAAAGCACTTTTCTCCTTTTTGGGAATGTGGATCATGGTGGAGGTGGTTGGTAACTGGTAACTGAGTTCTGAGAGATGATGAATGCATATTCTTATTGTTATATGTATGGAAAAAATTGTTACCCTTCTAAAAGGGTCAACAGCCCCACAATTGGGGGGGGGGGGCGCAAAGATCTCTGAACACTCTGCTTATTCAAATGGAAATCTTTGTTAAATTTTTGGAAAGCCAAAAGATATTTCTCTCCAGCGGAGCTCTTTCAGATCAAGAACAAATTGTGGTTGATCTTAATGTATTAGCCCTGCCCACAATATTTCATCTTCAAAGCTTGGAGTGGACAGAGCTTATCTCCAAAATAAAAACCAAAACAACAACAACAACAAAAGCCCCCATAAAACAAAACCAAAGGAAAGTCTGATAAAGAGATTTTTGGTTAAACTACTTTAGAGGTGGGACCTTCACTCCAGAAAGTTCAATGAGGTAGAAAT
This sequence comes from Vulpes lagopus, assembly GCF_018345385.1. NCBI lineage: Eukaryota > Metazoa > Chordata > Mammalia > Carnivora > Canidae > Vulpes > Vulpes lagopus. Next base: position 6,045,780 of record NC_054832.1, on the reverse strand, counting down.
AAGATCCAACCAAATTCATTTAAATATCCATGACAATAGCGGCTCTGTCAGAGGGGAAGAATGGGAAGAATGTGAAGATTTCAGAACAGCGTCAGACAATAAAAACCATGTCCTATTAAATGGTTTTAAAAAACACTGACAATAATTAAGTTAGGCATAAGTTGAATCCATGGGATGTGGGCTGAAATACTCCATTTGAAGAACAGGGCCTTAGAGATCTTTTCTATATTCCTCCATAGGAAGAGAATGAGAAAAAAAAATTCCTCCTACTACCTGATGCTCCACATCTCTGCGACTTGTTGGCTAATATGTCATTTTGATTCACTCGGTAAGTAGGCAATCCCAAATCTACTTCATACAGAAACGCTTTGTCCAGGCTTACAGATCTCACTCGGGATCTGTACATGATGTTTAATAGAGTTCCCAAACTTAACACACTCCGTCTTTCTCTTCCAAATATCTTGAGGTCATGCTTTACGTTCACCTCTCATCTACCAGCAAATTCTTTGGGTCTCTTTCCAAAAAGCTAGAATCTGATTACCTCTCACCACCTCTCCTTTCCACCCTGGTCAAAACGACCATTGCTATTCACCTGGAACATTGCCATGGGCCTCCACGGTTTCCTTGTATTTATTCTTGCACTTCCCACCCCATACGAGTATCTTATCTCAGTACAGCAGCTGGACTCATCCTGCTAAATGTTTCATTCATTCATATCACATCATGACACTCCTATCCAGAGTGCACTGCCCTGAGTTTCCTTCTCATTTAGAGTAAGTGACCAGGTGGGTTCCCACAGCCTGGACCCCTTTTCCTATCTGAGCTATGCTCTCTCTCTTTCTCTTGCCTCCCTTGCTCCAGCCATGCTGGCCTTAGGCTCCTCCTCTAATATGTCAGCCACATTCCCTTCTCAGGGCCTTTGCAGTTGCTCCTCCCTCTGCCTGGATTCCACAAGGTAAATCTCTTACTTTTTTCCAGGTGTTTTTCCCAGTTGCTATCTTTTCCAGGAGTCTTTTGCTGACTATGCTGTTCAGGTGTCAACCTAGTAACTAACTCAGGATCTCCCTATCCAATGACCTTTTCTCCATGACAATCTTCTGAAATATCACGGAATTTAATTATGTGTTTATTATTCTCTCTGCCCTGGCACTCCCATAGCATTTATGTTTCATGAGTTGAGGACATTGATCTTTTTATTTTTTCCACTCTTTTAGATGCAGCATCTCAAATGGTGCCTGACACATAGTAGGCATTGCAGGTTGCACGAATGAATGAACTGATGCATGGGTGAGGACTTACACTACAGGAAATGACAGACTTAGTTCTGAACATGAGGAAGCAAATTATAACTCCTGGTGTTCATATTTTCATGTTAAGTTTGGAAATAACCTGAGCTTATTTGACATTTTAATCACTTAAAACTTCTGAGAATTTGGCATATTAAAGTATAATTTGACAGTGTAGAGTATCTAACAGATTAAATTGATTCCAGTTTAAAATGTGGAACTGAAAATTTGATTTTGCTTGTCATTCTAAGTTGACTAGTCTGAGAAAATTTTACACATTTATGAAAAGTGTTAGAATATCTCATAATTTTGATTTATTAGATTTATAGGAGTTGCATAAGTGGTTGGGAAGCTTAGCTTATTGGAGAATGAAAGTACTTAAAAATAAAAATGAACACATTAGATTTATAAGTAAAGTTGAAAACATGTAATGGACTTTAAATTGCAATGGTTGACTTAAAAGTTCTGCTAATATTTTCTGGATTTATAAATAGAAAATAAGATGATTTACGAATTAGAAAGCACAAGAACAGGATTTCAACTTTATAATGTTAATGCATTAATTTTCTAAGGCCAAAATAACCTTTCAATCTTCTTCCTGTGCATGAAACATACTGTCAAATACATCAAAAACACATATTGATAGTGAAAATTCAGGCATTAGTAGAATATTTATTTTTTAGAGAATGATGTTGCTAGAAGTGAAATATAAATTTATAATTAGATAAAAAATCAATTATACAAGAAAGCTAATAATCGTGATAGCTGTACCTACATCCACATCCATATCAGATCTCTATCTATTAACCAGTACCCCCACCTCCACCATCATCCTCATTCACTTTTCACTCTCAACAAGCAGATCTGCTCAAATACAGAGAAAAATATTGAGGCATCATAAATAAAAAGTCCTTTTTTTGGAGTTCATATTCCTTTTTTGGAGTTCATATAAATATAATCGTAAGTGATTTATGAATGTCTCTTTCCTTTTGGATGGCCATGCATCACCAAGAAGTACACATTTAGTCGACTCTTTACTTAGCTCTTTAGGGAGAGATACCCAGAGCAGGGATCTTACAGATTCCATTTATTTATGTTTTGACCAACTCACAATGGCAATAGGAAAATAGTAACAGTGGCTAACACCGATGTCCTTGGTACTCTTCTAGAATTTTTTGTCTATTATCTCATTTAGCAGTTAAGGGCAAATGTTTGGGTTAATTTAGAGAATGTACATGACTCTGACCATGTGTTTCAGAGACTTTAAGTGGTGGGAGCAGAAGAGTAGCTGGTGGGTTATTTCATCAAAAAAGAATGGAACTGGAACCAGGGGGTATGTTCAGCTCATTTCTTACTTTTTCAAAGATTTCTTATAATTTCAGGGTGGAATGTGCTTTCCGCAGAGTGTTTTACAATATTCTGATGAAACCTCAGCCACACAAGATTCAGTAGAAGTATATTTACAATGTATAATAATCTGTTCAAGGCTAATGAATTTTAATTTGATTGCCTTCACTGTGTTTTTCCTAGCACAATCCACCCCCCACCCACATTCTGCTTCAACCACATCAGTTTTCTTGCTTTTCTTTATTAGCACGCATTCTTTTCTGTCATAGCTTTTGCACAGGTTTTTACTTTCTTAGAATGCTTTTACTTCAGATTCAGCAAGTTTCCTTCTCACAAATCATTGATGTTCTTTTCCATCATCACTTTATCTGGCTTTATTTTCCTCTGTAGTACATATTACATCTGATTGTACAGAATATTTGATATATACCTTTGGTCTCTGATTGCTTCTTGTGAGAACAAGAATTTTGTCTACTTTGTATATTGCATCCCCAGGACCCAAAATAGTTAATAATACTTGATAAATGAGGTTATTGAAGAATGCTACAGAAAGTAGCAAAGTCCTACCTTGCATAGGAGTCTACTGACATTGATTGGCTGCAGAGCTCTCCCGAGGGCATGGGCCACTGCTGGCACCTGCCCTTCCTCCCAGTAGAATATTGTTCCTGATCCTCATCATGAAATAAATGAATTGCTAGGAAATTGGAAGAACTTTTTTTTTTTTTTTCACATCAGACTTGTAAGATAAGAGTTCTTTATAATACAATTAGCAGCTTTTAGCACCCAAGTTCAGAAAGGCTAAATGATTTAGCCAAGGTCACAAAGGCTTGTCAGCATAGGGCTGCTTCTGACCCAAGTCCACCAGCAGTCTGTGAAGTCTCTGCTGTGTCTCTATTGCCCATGGGATGTTAATTCAGTTTGAAAAACAAAGCTTGGCAAGAATACTTCCAAGTGGTGCCACTGCAGCTCTTTAATCTATGACATGGTCACTGATCATGTTACCTTAATGTCACCAGCACTACTTAATAAGCAGTTATCATGGACTGAGCAGATGGCCAAGCCTGGGAAAATGGAAATTTCATAGAGGCAAAACAAGAGACTCTGAAACACTGTTAACAGTCTTTTTACTTACATAGCTTTTGTATGGGTTGTAAAGCAGTTTTTAGGACATTATCTTATTTGTTTCTTAGTTCCCCCCTATAATCCCTACAGGGCAGGTGGGAAAGAGAGCCTGATGTCCATCTTATAGAAGGTGAGATTGAGACTCAGGAAAGAGGAGGGATGTATACTAGCCATATTCGTCACCTTAGGCTGCCATAGCTAAATAATAAAGACTGGGTGGTTTAATCAACAAGAATTTATTTCTCATAGTTGTCAGTGGTAGCTGGGAAGTCCGATATTAAGGAAGTCCATGCTGACAGATTCATTTTTCTGGGGAGAGCGCTCTTCCTAGCTTGGGAATGACCATCTTCACACTGTGTCCTCTAATGGCTGAGAGAGAGAGACAGAAAGAGAGACCAATTCTTCTGGTGTCTCTTCCTCTTCTTCTAAGGGCACTAATCCCATCATGATAACCCTATTCTCATGATCACATCTAAACCTAATTATCTCTCAAAGACCATGTCTCTAAATACCATTACACTGAGGTGGGGCTTCAACATATGAATTTGGGGAGGGGCACAGTTCAGTCTATAGTATAAGCCTTTATAATTAATGAGCAGCAATCAAAGTAGGTAGGTAGACTTTCTTCTGAGTCTAAGCTCAAAGTTTCTATTAGCCATCACCCTACCTTCTCAAATGAAATTTGCTAGAGAAGCTATCCATTCATTCACTTGCTACTGGATAAGTTCTGGACAGAAAAGGGAGCTAGTATGGACCAATTTCAGTCTTTCCTCTATGGGCTCATATGATCTCCTCAAGCCAATCAGCTGAGGAGTAATAGGGATTAGAACATGTTTTCCCCTTTGCCACTTAAGCTTGTCATTCATTGATTTGTGTACCAACTTTGTCCAGGTTGCAGCTCATTCTGGGCTCATGAGAGAATGTGTCGTCTCTCCAATGTTGGGTATAGCCAAATTGCTTATTTTGGACAATGACATTTGAGCAGAAGTGGAGCTTGTCATTTCTAAGCAGAAGCTTTAAGGGCCAGTGGGCAGAATGATTTCCCCCACTGCAATGATGGTAAAAGCACTTAGGCCTAGCCCACTCCTCACCCCTGCCAATTCATGATAGCACATGTAGCATGCAGCATGACTAGAAATAAATGTGAGCCACATTAGTTCTCTGACATGCGGAGGTGGTGCAAAACTCCGTTTCCGGAGGTTTGAACCAGGTTAAGAACCACTGAGCAAAGTGAATCAGAAAGGACCAGTGCCCTGTATAGCCAGAACAATTTGAAAAGCAACATAAAGGAAGGTGTTGGGGCAATTGGAAACTGTCCAAAACTGCGTGAGTATGAAGTAGGAGATGAGGAGAGTCAGGCAGTTACTGGTGTTACAGGAAGAATTTATACACTTTGCTCACATTTTCACTCAGAATAGGAAACTACTTTCTGGAAGGAAAATTGGGATTTCTCTGCCAGGTGAAACTGGGATAAAGAGCTAGACATTGCAGCTCAGTCGCTGCTGGGTTCTCTCTCCTCTTCTACCAGACATCGCTCAAGGAAGTGATGCTCACCTTTGCCATGCAGTGAGTGATCTGCCCCTTCATATCTAAGAAAAATTACATTGCACAACAATAAAGCTAATATTGGATCTCTGATTTCTTCCTGAGTTGCTTTCAATTGGTGTGTGTGTGGGGGGGAGAAAGATATATATTTGGGCTCCCCAAATCTCATTAGTTAGCAAAAGGAGACTCATGGTCCAGGCTAACAATGAAGGATTGCAGGGAGCCTTTGGAAAATAACTAAGAAAGAAGGCAAATCGTTACCATAAGCAGTGTGCAATTTGTGCAAGAGACATTTCTCCCAGACCATATGGGTCATCATGTTACCATAACAAGCAATAACAAAATTGCCAACAACAATAATGACAATGACAAAAAGCTTAACACCGTATTCTTTCAAATATACTAGCATGGAAGATGTAATCCAAGAGGCACAGACAGAGAGGTGGTATCAAAAGGTTAAAAGAATATTGCTAGCTTTATGCTGTTTCCAGAATCACAGCCTTAGGGGGGATCCTGCTCCTCTTCTGTCCTTGGCCCTCATTCGCCTCCTCCTGTGTCTCTCATTCCCTCCCTTTATCCGACTGAAAACCCTGTCTCATTCTAGTAGGTGACTTATTATGTAGATGCTGGGGTTCAAGTTAAACATTCTGCTTTAGAAGTGCAAAGAAAGGAAATTCAATATTGAGGTCAGTAAATCCTGCTTTAAAAAATAAAAAGGTGGATTTAAAAACTCACTTAATTTTAGCAAAATTTGTTTTTAAAAGATTCAAATTCTTCCATGTGATAGTTGAGGATATATTTATTTCTAATTTTGACCAATAAAGCAAAAATATAAGAGAATGTGTACATTAAAGGAAAAATGGCTGTTACTGTTTCTGAACTTAATCATCAAGGGATATCATCAACTCAGAGACTATATAAAGTATGTATATGATGTGTGGGCATCCACTATCTTGCAGAGAACCAAGGAAGGAGGTGTGTGTGCGCATATACACACTCATGACTATGTGTAGGATATTCATTCTTGCTCTCATTTTCTCTTTTTTGGGCAGTGTCTAGTTATACCACATGCTTCCCAAGTAGCTTTAAATGACTCTGTAACTTCATTAACCCATTCCCTTAATTGCTCTACTGAGGGCTTGTCATCTGGCTGTCCTCATCTGAATACGTTCTCATTTTTCAAGGACATGTTGCTTAATCCAATTTCTGACACAGCTATTTTTGCAAGGTTCCCATCACTTCTTAATTAACCACATTTCTTTTCTCTTTGCTTTTTCTCCCCACATCGCTTGCTCTAAAAGATCTCATCAAGTGAGAAAAAGAAAGCTTTGAATTTGCTGCCAAATCCTGGTTCTGCAAATCCCTGTCTTCACAGAGGTCCTCAGTCTTCTCTCTTCTTCTCGTTGGTCACAACCTTCAGGGCCACATTTCAGGCTTCTTCTCCTTTAAGAAGACTTCTCCTTTTTTTTTTTTTTTTTTTTTAACACTAAAACCTAATTGTTATACAGATTTTTTCTGAAAAGACAGCAATTATAGAAAATTTTAAATATGCACAAAGTAGAGAAAATTACCATGTACTTCAGCCAGATTCAATAATTATCAAGTAGTGACCAACCGTGTTTTACATCAATCTCCACCCATTACCTACCTCAGATCCCTTTGAAGCTAATTGGAGAAGTGTTATTTTATCTTTAAATATTCTAATAGGGGGATCCCTGGGTGGCGCAGCGGTTTGGCGCCTGCCTTTGGCCCAGGGCGCGATCCTGGAGACCCGGGATCGAATCCCACGTCAGGCTCCCGGTGAATGGAGCCTGCTTCTCCCTCTGCCTGTGTCTCTGCCTCTCTCTCTCTCTGTGACTATCATAAATAAATAAAAAATTAAAAAAAAATAAAAGACAGCTTTTTTAAAAAAAAAATAAAAAATAAAAAAATAAATATTCTAATAGGTATTTCTAAAGGACAATGATTTTTATTGTTTATTTATTAGACCACTCTATTGAGTTTTGATTGATATAAAAAGCCATGCATATTTAGTGTATATAACTCAATGAGTTTGGTCTAAGTACATACCCCTGAGACTGTCACCAACATCAAGGCCATAAACATACCCATTACCTGTCAAAGTTGGTTAAGTGAGAAAGTACCAAGCTAAGGAAGGGAGGAGGAGAAGGAGGAGGACGAGGAGGAGGACGAGGAGGACAAGGAGGAGGAATCACTTCAGCAGAAAATATGACTTTCTCTCAGAAAAGAAAAACTCAAGACAAATGCTTAACATCTTGTTCCAAAGAAACCCAGGAAATTAAGAAATGTGTACCACTTTTGGTGGCATAAGGCCAGTTTTAATCCATTTTCTCAAGCTTGCTAAAATATTTGCATTTCCACTGGCTTTTTTTTAATTGCTAATGTTAATTTGTCCATTAGCAGCTGTTTTCTGTTTTTAGGACATGCAGCAAAAAAAAAAAAAGGAGCGAAGAAAACAAGTAAAAACAGTCTTCCAGACACTAAAACTGAAGTTCTAAGGAGTCAAGGAAATGTGAAGGATACTCAGCACAGATCCAGAGAAGGTGTCCAGGAATACAGAGGAGTGGAATCCCAGGGTCACGTGCTCAGTGTGTGCTTAACTTCATAGAAAATTGCCAGTTTTGCAGAGCAGTTGTATTACTCTACTTAACGCAAAGCGTGTGTGCAAATTGCAGTTGTTCTAAATCGTCAGCATAACCTTAAAACTTTTAAAAGTTTAGTCATTTTGATAGATTCAAAGTGATTTTTCATTGTGGTTTCAATGTGCATTTCCCTGATGACCAGTAATGCTAGGCATTCTTTTTCATAAATAAGCCATGATTACTGGCCATTAGGACATGTTTTGGTGAAGTGTCCATTTTTTAATTGGATGATTTGTCTTCTGAGTTGAAAGAGTTCTTATTTTTGGATACAAACCCTTTGTTAGATATGGGGACTGAGATTACATTCTCACATTCTGAAGATTGTCTTTTATCCCCTTACCATGGCTTAAGAATGGCTGAAGTTTATAGCTGTGATAAAATCCAATTAAAACACTTCTATAAAGTTTATGTTTTTGTTGCTCTACCCCAGAAAGTATTGTTTGCCATAATATTGCCGATTTCCTCCTGTTTGCATCTAGAACTTTTATAATTATATATTTTTATCTTTAGGTATACGGTCCATTTTTTCTATATGTCATGAGTTAAGGAGTCGAAATTTTTTTCTCCTGAGGATATACCATTGCTGAAGAAACATTTATTTAAAAGACTATTGTTTCCTCTATTGAATTAACATGGGACTTTTGTCAAAAATCAATGAACCATGTATGTGTTGGCCTGTTTCTGAAATTTCTGCTCTATTCCATTGATCTATATACATAACACATCAAGCCAAAAACAACATAACATTGCTGAAAGCTAATATGTTCCAAACACATGGAACACATATCATGTTTTTTTAATAGAAGCTTCAAAATTGTTAAAATGCTAACTCTCTTCAATTTTATATATGGATTCAATGCAACACAAACCAAGATTATCAAGATGTTTTATAAAATTTATGATGCTGATTTCAAAGTTTATGTTCATGGTCATTACTGGAATTGGCAAAGAACATAGACTAATAAAATCGTTTTGAAGAGGAAGGGAACAATTAGAAGACTCTATCTCGTTTGAAGGGTTACTGTACAGCTAAGTTATAATAATAGTACTGTATTGCCAATAATGCAATCTGCCACAATGCATATGGTCTTACAGAGAAAAAGAACCAGAATTTAGAATTTAGCCTTCTCAACTTTTTAGCTTCCAGTGTTGCACAAGTGGGTCTTAGAATGCTACCATATTCCCAAAAGATGTGGAAAAGTTTACCTGCCAAGGCAATTTTGAAGGAAAGTAAGGGGGATTTACTATGGAGAAGAGGTTTGCAGGAGTGAATTGGACCCAGGGCCAAGATGGAAAGCACTTTCTGCATGAGCAGAGAAATGAAAGGCAGTTCCTCATGGTGCAGCACCTACAATACCAAAAAAGACATGAGGTCACTTCATCCCAAAGGTAGTACCCTGAAGGGTTGTATAACATTACCTTTTGGACCCCTTTTTTCCATTCTTTAGAGATATGACACTTACTGTATACTGGGAAGGAAAGTTGCCTTAATAGTAATGTAATATAATTGAGGAGAGATAATATCACTACACGGCAAAGCTGGAATTTGAACCCAGTTCTTCTTGACACCAATGGAATTTTTGTGCCTTTACATCATGATTTTCTTGGTATTAACCTTAAAATAATATATTGTACTACAGATCCTATTCTCTGTGTCTATATTTTACTATCAACCTAATAACAAGCCTGGAAGTTTTACTTGACTCATCCAAGAAGTATAGGTAAGGAATCCCTTCATTGTTGTAACAGAAGGTATATATACCTTTCTATATGCATAAGTGGCATGGCCATGTTATTACATTTAAAAAAAAGATTTTATTTATTCATTCATGAGAGACACACAGAGGAGACAGAGACTTAGGTAGAGGGAGAAGCAGAATCCCTGTGGGGAGCCCAATGTGAGACTCAATCCCAGGACCTCAGGATCACGAACTGAACCAAACAAAGGCAGACGCTCAACCACTGAGCCACAAGGTGTGGCATGTGATTACTTTTATATAATACTTCTAGCAGGGCTTTATTTAAATAAAAAAAGCAATGATGGTAGCACGTTAATAGTAAAGACATAGATGAGTACTTTGCACATGGTAGAAAATAAAGGATAGATAGATACATAGAGAGATGATAGAGTGATTATAGATTATTCTGTTAAAAACATGGTTGTGAAAGAAAAATAAAAACAAAAAATAGAGCAGCCCAGGTGGCTCAGCGGTTTAGCGCCACCTTCAGCCCAGGGCATGATCCTGGAGACCTGGGATTGAGTCCCACGTCAGGATCCCTGCATGGAGCCTGCTTCTCCCTCTGCCTGTGTCTCTGCCTCTCTCTCTCTGTGTCTCTCATGAATAAATAAATAAAATCTTTATATAAAAACAAAACAAAACAAAAAAACCCCACAAAAATAAAGTAATGCCAAAAAGAAATAAATCAAAATACAGAAGAATATAAAGAAAAAAGTATTTTTTCCTCAGTATTAAACCAGAATTAATATTAAACCGGAATCGATAAGAAAAGACAAACTGTCCTCAGAATTCTTTTGCATCTGATGCAAAATAGAAATACCAGTTCTTTTGGGGATGACATTCCTTGCAAGACTGGAGTTCAATTTTATAGACTTAACTGCCTAAAGTAAGCTCTGGATGAAGTCCTAGTGGCCTAGCAGGAGGAATCTAGTTTCAGAGTAAATTCAACCAATACAAGATCTGAAGAAAAATGAAAAAGTAGAGAAATATATATTCTTATTTATATATATATAAATAGAATGTGTGTATATATATATATATGCATATATATCTGTGTATAGAATATATCCAACCAGGCAATTGCTGAAATAATTGACATAGAACAAGATTGTGAATTGAGGCAGGCATCATTCAGCAAAATGATGTACAGTTGAAAGGCAAACAGATTTGCTTCTGGCAGAGCTATTGTGATCCAAGAGGCAGGGGTTATGGTTGTAATGAAGCAAATGTATGCTATATTCTTAGAGTCCAGGTGAGCGACCAAGAACTGTTTTCTGTGGGAGATGGGTGTGCACAAACATGGTCTAAGAAAGAAAGCAGAAGGTGACAGGGATCTCTCTCAAGAGAACGGAAGAAATGACCTTGTCCTTTTTGTGATTGACTTTTGTGACACTAGACTTAATGAAGGAGAAGGAGAGCTGGTTCAGTGGATAATGTGTCTGTTTCATCCTACTTCCCAAGGTGTGGTCATAAATATTTTTGTTTATTTATTTGTTAATTATCTATAAGCTCCAGGGGAGCAGTATCCATGCTTTTTGCCTATACCAGGCATTGCTGAGAGTTTGCTCTTGTTTGAAATCCTGGAAATACAAAGAACGGCAAAGCTGAACAGACTCAGGTACAGGAGGTCCCAGCCTCATGGAATAACTATGTCATTTCATCAATAAGGAAAATAAGCCTTCAATTGCAATGAATATTCTCAGGCCGCAGCAAGTAACCAAAAATGAAAGGGTGAGAACCCATTTTGCCATCTTTTATGTCCATCTGTGATCCTTCCCTGCACTCCCACCCTCATTCCACCTCATGCCCCACCACCCCTGTCCCAAGGCAAGCAGGATGGTCATTAACGGGATAGCATACGTCAAGCCCAGCAGCTGGCATATAACAAAGTCTCTATCACTATAGGCTAAAAATTATTGGTTTCCAAGTTTTAGGTGCTATTTTATTATTATTATTATTATTATTATTAGAGCCATTTTAATACTTTGAAGGGTTTTTAGCAATGATATGCTGATATATCTTTAACAGCTTGCTCTCTGTATTTGTTAGATGGTCCTGCCATAGAAAAAAAAGTACCACAGCCTGGGTGGATTAAACAATACAAACTTATTTTTTTTCGCAATTTTGGCGGCCAGAATTCTAAGCTCAGGATGTCATCAGAGTCAGTTTCTTCTGAAATCTCATTCCTTAGCTTATAGATGGCAATCTTATTGCTATGTCTTCACATGATCTTTCCTCTGCATATTTCTATGTATTAATTACCTCGTCTTACAAGGACACCAGTCATATTGGATTAGGGTCTATCCTAGTGACCTCATTTTAATTTAATTACCTCTTTAAAGTCTTATCTCCAAATACAATGACATTCAGGGTTAAGACTTCAACCAATAAATTTTGGGAGGACACAAATCAGCCATAGCTTTTTCTATAAAAAAAAAAAAAAAGAAGAAGAAGAAGAAGAAGAAGCTATGATTTGTTGCATTTTTTGATTTCTATGAAGGTAAATGCTACTTCTATGACCAGTTTTAAACCATCAACATGACTAAACAGAGTCAGAAAGATCTGCACATCTGACTCTCTGAGTCAGTGATCTGGCGCCAGCAACATGTCAGTGATATTCAATCTTTTTGCCCTCAAAGTACACTGCGCTCTCTGATATTCCATTGTTATAAAAGCATCATTTTATTTTTTTTTTTTATTTTATTTTATTATTTATTTATGTAGTCATACAGAGAGAGAGAGAGAGAGAGAGAGGCAGAGACATAGGCAGAGGGAGAAGCAGGCTCCATGCACCGGGAGCCCGACGTGGGATTCGATCCCGGGTCTCCAGGATCGCGCCCTGGGCCAAAGGCAGGCGCCAAACCGCTGGGCCACCCAGGGATCCCTAAAAGCATCATTTTAAAGTGAATCACATTTCCAAGTTCTGTATGAGCTGAAAAAAAGGTATAATTCAAGGGATCTCTATTAAGGTGAGGGATCCTGGAAACATATTCATTCAGGGGACCTGGAGTAGTAGATCTACAAGCATAAAGACATTGTGATAATATTTGGTAATTTAACTTGACCCAGGAAGCCAGAATGATGGGGAAGTATCTAGTCTAAAGAGGTAAGTCATGTGTCAAATGTGAATCCTTCCCTCATTTTTGGGGATACTACTTTCTTTTCTCCCATGCCACCAATCTCTGCTGGTGTTTCTCCTGAAGCTCTGGTTTCAACTTTAACTTGAATGTTGGGTTTCCTTGATAATTAGGCCCATGGTTCTTCTCATTATACTTCATTTTCTCTCCTTAAAATGTCATCCTTTCATAAAAAAAAAAAAAAAAAAAAAGAGGGTACCTGGGTGGCTCAATTGGTTAAGCATCCAACTCTAGATCCTAACTCAGGTCTTGGTCTCAGGGTTGTGAGTTCAAGCCCCACATTAGGCTCTATGCTAGGTGTGGAGCCCACTTAAATAAATGAAGTAAAAAATTTTAAAAATTAAAAAAAATTAAAAATTCATCCTACCATGGCTTATGATGTCATCATATGTGTGCTCGGCTATATCCCCAGCCCTAAGTTCTCTTCCATACTTAAGATTATGTCTAAATTTAGAGGTCTCATAGTCATCTCTAATTACATATATATATACACATATATATCCCAAACTGTGCACATGATTTTCATCTAATCATTCCACCATTGAACTTTGTCTTAGAAAATAGTTTCATGATATTTCTAGTTAGTCATTGAAAATCAGTTGAAATTATCTGATTGGGAAAAGTGAAGGGAAGGATTAAAGGGAAAAAACGAGCAGATTATCGTAATCCTAGGAAACAATATCAAACATCTAAATTTGGCTCTAGAAAGAAAAAAAATATGATCTTTTCTGATAGGCTTCTTAAAGTATGTAGATGAAATGCATATGATAACTATAACATAATAGGAGAGAATAAAGGTACCCATATGGTAATAAATGTTCTATTCTATTGAGGTAGCACAATATTAATTATAGGTAGACTTTAAAAAATTAAATATATAATGTCAACCCTAGAATTCACACTAAAACTTCCATAAAAATATATAGTCAAAAATCAATAGATAAATTAAAATAGAAATACTAATAATCATCCAACAGAAAATAGAAGGAACACTGAGGAATTAAAATCAGAGGGAACAAGAGAAAGTAAATGGTCAAGTAGTAGACATGAATGCAAGCATGTAGATATCCACATTAAATGTAAGTGGTTCGACACATCAATTAAAATTCAGTAATTGTTAAAGTAAATTTTAGAAAATAAGATGCAGGATATGCTATGAAATATACTTCATATATAATAGCATACGAAGATTAAAAGAGAAAGATTGGAGAAATAGAGACATAATTCAGTTCTAATTCTAGAACTAATTCTTTAGACTAATTCAGTCTAATTCTTTAGACTAATTCTAATTCATAATTCATTAGTTATTTTTTCAGTCATTCAATAATCATCTACTGTGCTCCTGGTAGGAGCTGAAGAAGCAGTCAGAAATAAGAGAACAAACAAGATTTTAAATTTAAAAATATTGTTGTTGCTGTCGTTGTTTTGCAACCAAGATGGGCTGCTTATGCTCTGAAGGGTAGCATTTTTATATATCGAACCCCTCAGAAAGTTGATTCTGAGTTTTTTATGCCTAAGTGTAAAGGGGAAATGTCCCAGGAAAGCATAATTCCATAGATCATGAAGTTGACCGAGAAAACAGTTACAACAATAGCCTCAGCTGATCCCATACGGAGCTTTGGACCTGAGATGCCCCTTTAGAGAAGTCATACCTTACTTTCAGGTAAAAAAGCCAGGCTTTTGTACCCTTGCATTTCCCAGCTATTAGGTGTGGGCAGCCCCTTAGCTTCTCAAGAGGACCATGACCTGGGCAATGTGGATCTCTTTGACTCAAGGCAGTTTTTCAGGAAGGATTCAGCTGACATTCAGTGTCTTCCAATGCTCTAAGCAGATGGGGGGAATGAACATCTCAATTCTGAAACAGAGGGGGTGTGTCTGAGTACACCATCCACAACACAAACCAATTTATGTCTCCAGGATATATCCAGAACCCTAGCATACACAGGTACTTAATAAATAATGGAGAGTCTGCCACCAAATATCACTGTTGAAGGAGGGAGAAAGAGAATTGCATGTCTTAGAAAGTTAGATAATTAAAATTGCAGTGAATGAACGAAGGGGACACTATCTCATGTAATCATCACAAATTTCTAGGGAATAGAATTGCTAGATTTAGTAATTAAAATAAAGGATGTCAAGTTAAACTTGAATTTCAGGTAAATAATCAACACTTGCTGGTATCAATGTTTCATACAATATTTGGACTTCGTATATATGTATGTATGTATGTATGTGTAATGCTATTATTTCATGGGACGTATATTTCATGGAAACTTATGCTAAAGCACTTACACTAAAACACTACTCATTGCTTATCTGAAATTGAAATTTAATGCAGCATCCTGCATTTTTCTCTAGAAACCTAGTATAGAAGACTGAAGATCCTGGTATTATTTTTTTTTAAAACAGTAACAATACCGAAAGTTAACACTAGTGTAAGGAATTTAACTAGCCTTGTTTAATGATTGTGATGATTAGTCTGTGATCATCAGCTCTGTCTCATCTTTCTGTGTTTTCTTAATTCCAAAGAGCTAGAATATTTTAAATATATTTCCCTGGTTCTGCCCATGGGAGGAACTGGGAGGAACACAGAAGGCAGAGAGGGGGATTTCTCCCCTCCAGCTTCTGGTTTTGCCTTTGGCATCAGTCACAACAACAACATAAGGCAACCCTGTGCTGTTGGAGTAACTCTGGCATCAGCCCCAGCCTTACTGGTAGTGGGTTTAAGAGCACTAACATCCCTGTGAGCTCCTGGGATTCTACTCAGCAGCAGTGTTTTGGTACCAGCAGCAGCACCACCACTGGCAGATAGGCCTGAAATGCAGGTTCATGAGTTCTAGCAGTGGGTATTCAAAGACAGGACTCTGGGATTGGTTATTTGGCCAGACTGAGGATTTTAGAGTTATTTCAAAATGAGGTGAAGGCTGTGCATTCAGGGCTCCCTGCCCCCAGAGCATTTCCCCGATCCTGGCAAAATCTCAAAGATCCCAGGGAACAGGAGAGACCCATCTGTATCCCTAGGCCCCCCCCCCCAGAACTGATTCCTGAGGTCTCTGGCCAGGGACTCTGAGATGAAAAGATTTGGCTTCAGTACTGACCTACCCCTTCTCACTGCCCTGGCCTGCCCCTGCAGCCACGAGAACCAGCTGAGTTGCCTTAACTCAGACCTTAGGCGTTCTGCGCCCCAGAGCCCTAATAAACCTGCTTAGTCTCCTGCCAAAAAAAAAAAAAAAAGAAAGAGGATGTCTGATTTAAAATTAGAAGAAAGTGAGCCATAAGAAAAGCTCCATGACAGACCCCAGCAAAGAGGGTGTGTACACACGACACCCCATTGCTGGTGCCTCATGGGACCAGGGAGTAACAACAACAGTATCAGTAATTCCTTCTGTCTTTCTTAGGTTCCAATGCAAACCTGGTTTTACAAGTCTGAGTGATATCTAAGGGCTTACATCATCTCTCACACTTTCTTGATCCTTGAACTGCATTTGCTCTAATTATCAGTTACTCCTCGGCCTGCATAAGGTCTTTGTGACTCTAAACTCCATCTGTCTATGGGGATCTTCATGGACTTGCTGCTTATATATGTCCACTTATCCATTTGGTTGCCAGCTCTGCTCTCTTATATTGGCATCTTTCAAATTCTCCAATCCTTGTTGTATTCTGAATCTCTAGACTTGAGAGAATTCTAAGATGAGAAATGGTAACTCCATGCAATTACAAGCTAAGAACTCTGAGGTTGCAAATCTTGACTCTGGTATAACTGTGATTTGAGTAAACTATGAGAATCTAGTTACAGATCTCACTTACAGGATAAATGACAATCCTGATATGACTTCAATAATTTTCTATGAGTATTTAGTGTAAAATGACAACTTAAAAATATGTAGCTTAGCTCTTGGAACATAACAGAGCCTCAACAAATATTTTTTGAGTAATTTCTACTAAAAATTAGTCCAATCAGAGATGGCCTTACTTATTATTTCTAAAAAATAAGATCAACAATTTGACCACTGTGTATGAGAGTTTAATGAGTTTAATGCTCTGGAAATTATTAAATAATAGAAAATATTGGGATTTATTATTGATTAGTCCCCATGACTATTTATTTTTAGATGATTTTGTGGGTCTTGTCACCTCCTACCTAAGTGACAGTGATGCACATCTGCTCAACTGTCTTAATCATATACGTTTTCCAGTTCCATTTATCAACTAAAAAACAAGGAGAAAGAACGAGGGAAAACGAAAAAATACTAAAGACATTGAACTCTCTAGAAAATATACACTAACTGTCAGTGAAAGAAAGTTGCTCATTAGTGTCATGAGGACAGGACAGGGAGTGATAACAAAGGGGCATGAGTCAATTTTTAGGAGTGATGGAGGTATGTTTACTATTTTGATTATTCTAATTCTTTCAGGGGTATATGTATAGCTGAAAACTTATCAGAATGTATATCTTATATATGTGTAGTATGTTTTATGTAAATTATGCCACAATAAATCTGTTAAATTGTACTTATGGAGATAAAAAGAAAACAATGACTTGAATCTGGAGAGCTAGATAACTCAGATCCTTCCATAATAAGATAAAAAAAAAAACATACTTTATTCTGTAGACGATATGGGCCTTCGAAAGTTTTTTAAGTAGGGAAGTAACATCATTCTATAACCTTGCTAAAAAGACCACCAGACAGCAGTGTGGAGGCAGCATTGGAGAAGGTTGAATCAAGGACCCACACATCAGTCCCATTTGTGCTGCTTGGATATTTGGTCCTTGTTACCACAAATTCCCAGAAAGAAAAATGTAAAAAAATTCCAGCAGACTCAAGTTATGAATATGAATGTGTGCTCCACAGGCTGGCTCTTTGTTGCATGTCTAATGAGCAGATCAAGGCTCCTGCAGGGGAAGAAAGGGCACCAGGTGCAGGTGGAAAGCTGGTGTGGTGAGGAGGGTAGCTCTGCTCCAGATCCTTGCCTAAGCAAATGCCTTTCTCACTAAATATTGGACCCAGAAATGCTGCACCATCCCTTGTTTCATAAAATGTTATGGATTGATAGTCAATCATTTAGCCTTATCTAATAGGAAGAAAAGAACACATTACACATTCAACTTTGGAGAGTCTTTGGAATTTTTTTTTAGTTTCAGATTTATCAGGTGATCAGTTTATGATTATTCGAAAATACACACTTTGAAAGTCAAATTTTAGAGAACGTGACTTTGTTCACTGATGTTCGTTCTTTCAAATTTTCTCCGATGGAAATTGCATCTTGTCCACTCCCAAAGCCATGCATGGGCTCATATTTTGTACCTACTCTAGTCTTTGACAGAAATGCCTTTTTGCTCCTTAATCTATATTTCTTCTATAAAATTTCACCTTGGCTATCCTAAGCAGGAAGATGAACTTGTCTTTCTTTTTTACAATAAATAAATTGTACAAGTTGTACATCTATTATTCAATCAACAAATATTTATTGGACATCTACTACTTGCCTAACATTTTTCCAGGAACTAAGGGAAAAACAATTTAAAAAGAGATAAAGATTCCTGTCCTCATGAAACTTAATATTCTTTTAGGGAAAAAGAAAATAAAAATGATAATAACCAGCATTTGAGTATGTCAGGTGGTGCTAAGTGCATGCAGAAAAAAAATAAAACAGGGAAAAACAATGATTGCCAATATCTAGACCACGAAAATGTGAAGATTAAGTCCAGGCAACTAGAAGTAGCCAAGATGATAGTGGTATTGTGAAGGCAGATGCTAGGCACCCAGGTGATAAAATCTCTACCATTTCCTAGCTTTGTGAATTCACACAGGTTATTTCCCATCTTCTTTTCTGATTTTCCTCAACAATAAAATGCAAAAACAGTGAAAACAGATAACATTTTTTGAGCTCTGATTTGGTACACAAGGCATATACAATCGTCAAAACACTATGATATGCATATCATTGTCCCTATTCCTCTCTTGGATAAGAAAATTGTAGCTGAAAATGTTCTGTAACCTTATTAAGAGTATGCGGCCAGCAAGTGGCAGAGATGAGATCATGTCCACAGCATTCAGCAGCATCATAGTTAAGGGGACACCTCCAGTGCTTACTTGTTTTTGGCCAGCATCTCTCTTCTACTTCTTTCCCTGAATTATCTCTGCCCTTGACCAGCTTATTAGGGTTCATTTGGTACCTTCCAGCTTCACAAAGTCCTCAACTGTGATGCCTTCTTCTTTGCCTGAACTCACATTAATACAATCACGTTATGTAGACGAGGACTTAGCAGAACATAGGAAGAAAGCTCAGCAGGATCTAGGTTGAGAGAGATCCAGGTGGGCCCTTCCTAAGGCTATTTTGGTAACTGTACTGGCCAATCCACCACACATCCTTTACAGAATGTAACTATATTGAAATATTCTTATATACTTGTTCCAAGAATATATCCTTCTTAGAAGACATGGTGCGTGAAACCCAGTGATCAAAATTAATAAAATATTTAAGATAATTTTTGTAACAACAACCAAAATAATTAAAGATGACAAAGAGCTGAAATTTAGCAGCACTACATAGTAGGTGTATGCGCACATGTATTACGTTTGTGTACATGTGTGCATCGGCTGGAGAAGCAAAGATAGTTTTGATTAAATGTCAACCCCATCTCCTGAGTATTCGCTCTTGGGAAAGACATCCATCCTCTCTGAGCCCTGATATCCATATTTCTCAAATTAGAGCCAGTGATGACTACTTTCCAGGCTGGCATAGTTTTAATGACAGCATATATGTGGAAAAAATTATTGTACTTGCCAGCCCTTAATAGGTGCTTCATATGTAATATGCCAAATGAGGACAATATCCAAAATATTTAATTTGAATTTGGATAAGGTAGTTTACATGTTATGGACAATATGCACATTCTACCATTGTGTTGGGGCACAATGAGTTAATAAATCAAAATTCTTCTCTTTACTGACAAGACATTTTCACATTAAACTGTCATATTCAGTCATGCTCTACACCAGGCAAATGCCCGCAGTGGCTGGTTAAAAGCAATGAGTACTGAAAGCAGTTAGAGCAAGGAGCTGCTGGCATTAATGAGCACTTACTATGTCTCAGACACTTTGTAAGAATTTTATATTAAATCTCCACAAAGGTCTCAACAGCCACAGAGCCAGTGAAGTGCTGAAGATAGCAAAGCTGGCCAAGTAGTAGAGGTGCCAATATAGCCTGCTGCTGGACATACAGATCTGACCTGTGCCAGCCCTGAAACCTCTGTGTGCCTCCTGCGTGTGCTCACAAATTCATTCATGTGTTCCCCAGATGTGTCCCTCTGTTTCGGAATCCATATTATATAAATATAATATGACCTCCTCTTTTTTTAAATAATAAGTGTATTTTTTATTGGTGTTCAATTTGCCAACATACAGAATAGCACCCAGTGCTCATCCCATCAAGTGCCCCCCTCAGTGACCTCCTCTTTCAAATAAGTCATGGCATTTGGAACAGAATATGATTTCCTCATCTGTAAAATGGGGAAGATATACCCTGCCAATCTTACTAGGCTGTTGTGGGAGCCAAATTTATATATTTGAATGTATTTGTGGGTTGCAAATTACTCAATGAGCAGGAAGCATTACTGCTGTGGCTAAAATTCTTGGGCCAGACAAGGAGATTTGTGTATTTGCTATGGGAAAAAAACAATGCCTTTGCCAAAGCCCAAAGGAACTCAGAGCTTTCAAAACAAAAGAAGGGAAGGGAGAGGGCATCAATCATCCCTCCTTCTTCCCACAGGAAGATGCCATTCAGAATGCCAGCATTGCATAGAGCTCTCCACCTTGCCCATGTGTTTTTAATTACTTTGCTAATTAGGAGACGAACTAAAATTAGAGGCAGTCCCATTTTCCCCTCTTTTTTAGATTTTTCCACTTTTCATTCTTGCATCTTAATTGCACCCTGTGGCTGCCAGACACCTCCTGTGGGGACCTACAGGGGCTCCAGGACGCTAGAACAAGAGCTGGGTTTGAGGACCCTGCAGGCTGGAGGCGAAAGAAGGTGAGTCAAAGTCAGAGATATAAATCACAAAAGCTGAATGTGGAAAAATACAGTGAAGTAGAGAAAATGCACATTATTTGAACTGACACTATTCCTTCTTAGATAGCATTTCTTGAGCACATACTATGCAGCACAACACTGCATTGTAGTCATTGCAATGACTGCTAATTCCTATAATTCTTACAGGAACCCTATGGGGAAGATTTTATTTCATGCCCAATTTGCTGATGACCAAACAAATGGGAGAAACAGTTTGCTTAACTTGCCTTAATATTTTTTATAGTTATGGAATTATGAAAGAGATAATCAATTCTGGAGAATCTAGTTCCATAGCGTATGCTCTAAGTCCTTAAATACACCACACAACAATCAGGCAAGTCTCTTTGGTGCTCACTCCTGTTTTGGAAGAGGAAACCAGTCTTGGGTTCATGCATGAGTTTAAAATATTAACTTCACTTGAGATTTCTTCTTTGACATATGTGTTATTTAGAAGTGTGTTGTTTACTCTACATGTATTTTGGGATTTTTTTTCAGTGATCTTTCTGTTCTTTCTATTTCTGTTATGCCGCTGTGGTCTGAGAACAGTCTGTATGTACTTTTACTGCAATGTATAATTTGAGCAGTTAAATATTTATTTACCATTTCTTATTGTGTATCAATATGTTAACTGAGCCTATAATTTTCTTTTCATGTATTTTCCTCATTTGATTTTGAATTGAGTAATAATAACTTCAAATTACAGGCCCAATGTTCTTCCTTCCATTTTCTTGAGCAATTTAACTCTTACTAGCAAGCCTGCCATTTTGTGAACATTTATGATGATATTACCCAGTTTGGGGTGGGAGAGGTCTTTGATCATTATTTCAATGTATTTAATACAGTTTATGGGTTTTCCATTTATTTTTTGATTAAATTTGACATTTAATATCTATAAAGTTACAATTTTCCTCTAGTTCTAAAATTTATTAGTGTATAGCAGTTTTCAATATCATTTTTTATTCTTAGATATATCTCCTTT
This sequence comes from Vulpes lagopus, assembly GCF_018345385.1. Classification (NCBI taxonomy): domain Eukaryota; kingdom Metazoa; phylum Chordata; class Mammalia; order Carnivora; family Canidae; genus Vulpes; species Vulpes lagopus. The sequence goes on along the minus strand of NC_054832.1, from coordinate 6,023,889 downwards.
TCTCAACTACTATTCCCAGACCAGAGATTTGTCAAACTTACTTTTCCAAATAGCACCTCTTTATTTTGTAAAGACGTGCTATTGGATTTGTTGCTGTGTTCTTTATTTCATTCATCATGCTCTGATCCTTACTTGTATCTCTTTTCCTTTGGTTTTAGCAACCTGATTCATTTCTAACATTTTGGGTTTAATGTGTAATTTATTTTGTCCTTTTTTTGTTTTCTGATACATGTATTTCAAGCTAAACATATCTCTGTAAGTACTGCCTTAGCTATGTCTCCTTTTATACTGTCTCTCCATATTAACATACATTTTAATAAAAGTTATTTTTCTGATTGCAGAATATTTCACTGTAAATTCTCTCAGACATATACATTGTTTCCAGCATGTTACTGTTGTAGATGATATAGTTATAAATATATTTGCAATTATAATTCTTTATATTTGCTTAATTTTGATGTACTTCCAAGTCAGAATTTGATCATTATGGAATCTTACAGCTGAGATTATTGAGTCAAAGGTATGAAATTTTTAAAGCTCTTTTGATATCCTGAATTTCTGCAAAGCTATTATAACAATTTTATTATCATCAGCAGTATGAGATATAGAATTTTGGCACAATTATTACTTTCTCTAAATTAAAAGAATATACTTCGGCAAAAATGGGCCAATCTGATGATCCTTTCCTTGAATCCCTTAACACCTTAACTTTGGACAAAATAACAAAAGCCTTTTCATTCTTAGTCTTTTAACATATTAGATAAAGAAGTAGCAATACCATAATATCACTTTCTGTTTGAATCTTCTTGGTTTTAAAAATCCACAATTACTTTGTATTCATAGGAAAAATAAGAAAGGTTACATTTTTACAAATTGTACTTATTTATTTGCCTTATAGAATAGTGTTCCTCAAATACTGTCTCAAGATTCATTTAATGAATGCTCAAGAGAGCTAATGTTTAAATCAGTTTTATCTGTTCATAATTAGCATAGAAAATTTAAATTAAAAATAATTATTTATTATTTTTAATAAAACTAATGTATTATTTATTTATCCATTATCCATTACTTATTTATTTAATTCACTATTTATTCATTTAAAAATAACTACATTAATCACATTACACATTAACATAAATGGCATGTTTTTATGTGCTTCCGTTTTTCAAATGTGCTTTACATATTTCTATTTTTCAAAAACCAAAGTGTTTAGAAAGAATAGTAGCATTATTTTAGATTTTTGGAAGAAATTTTAATGGCTCGCTTACTATAACAGACTTACTATTCAATCTTTTGTGAGTTTTATTTTACTTTTTAAGTATTGAAAATAATATCTGGCCTCACACAGATAAGCAGTTGGGAAAGAAAAGTGTCCTTTAATAACCTTTATATATAATTGTGGATACTTTGATACTAAACCAAACTTGATTAGTGTGAAGTTTCTTAGAGATGAATTGCAATATGGAATCTAAAATGAATATCATGAACTTTGTGCTGTTACATCAATACTCATTGGCCCATCCTGCACTTTGAGTGGGTCTTTTACCTGTGGTGTTAACCTCGTAACATCATGCAGTAGTTATTTAAAAATAACAGCTCACTGATTTTTTGTAGCTCTTCCAACTGCTAGCATACTTAATTATAAAACATGAAAGAATAGGGGATCCCTGGGTGGCTCAGCAGTTTAGCGCCTGCCTTTGGTCCGGGGTGTAATCCTGGAGTCCTGGGATTGAGTCCCACATCAGGCGCTCTGCATGGAGCCTGCTTCTCCCTCTGCCTGTGTCTCTGCCTCTTTCTCTCTCTCTGTCTCTCTCTCTTTCATGAATAGATAAATAAAAATCTTTAAAAAAAAACATGAAAAAATAATTTATTGACATGGCCAATATTTTCGTAAGAAAAGTCTTGAAATTTTGAGAAACAGCCAATCTTGTGGTGGGAGATAACAATTTTTTCAAACTTTTATTTTCACTTGTAAACTCAAATATCATCATTGGCAATTATGCCAATCATTTTATTTAAAGAGACACATACATTTTGTTTGTTCCTGAGGAAATATATGCTATACAACCAATTCTGAATATAGATAGTTTGTCTTTCAGTCATTGTTTCCAAGCAAAAATCCCATCCTATGGAAAAAAGCAGCTAATTCAGCGTGCAATTCAAACACATATAGTTATGTTTCGAGGCAACCATTGTGCTTATGTATGCATCAGAAGTGATTGATATGTATTTTTCATTTTGTCATTTAGAGTAAGTATTCAAGCTCAAAATCTGATAAAATTAATATTTTATTGTTTCATCAAGAACATTTTAAAGTAAAATGGGCTTTTTTCTTCTTTTTTTTAAACATATGACAATAAATAGGCAAATGTTTACTAGTATAAATGATTCCACTACCCTGATTTGTACTATGATGCCAACAGTTTAAGCCATAAACTCTTTTTTTTTTTGTGCCATTAATGCAAATGTCCAGACAATGAAAATAAGCAAGCAATCTCCTAGTATTATTCTGAAAATGGTGTAGGCTCCATAAACCCCCTGGGGAGGTTCTTGGGAAATCTCTGTGTCCATAGACACATTTTGAAAATTGCAGTCCTAGGGGTGCCTGGCTGGCTCAGTTACTATAGAGCACGTGACTATTGATCTCAAGGTCATGAGTTTAAGCCCCATGTTGGGCATGGGGCCTACTTAAAACAGACTCTTTTTTTTTTTTAATTTTTTATTTATTTATGATAGTCACAGAGAGAGAGAGAGAGGCAGAGACACAGGCGGAGGGAGAAACAGGCTCCATGCACCGGGAGCCTGATGTGGGATTCGATCCCGGGTCTCCAGGATCGCGCCCTGGGCCAAAGGCAGGCGCCAAACCGCTGCGCCACCCAGGGATCCCGCATGGGGCCTACTTAAAAAAAAAATAAATGCAGTCCCAGAGTGGAATCACAATATCATTTATTCTCCCCATGTTGAAACATGTAACATGTTTGTGCCACCATTCAGTAGGTATTCAATTAAACATAGCCAGACTCAATCACTAGCTGTTACAGAATTTAAATGTTATTGCTAAGAGAATCCAAAATTTGGCATTAGCTGAGTGGAAAGGGTTTAGCAACAGGCAGGAGGGTCTACCCATTGTAGTATGGAAAGCTTGTAACTACTATGAAGTGGAGCCAAGCCATTTTGCTTAACTATTGTTTGCTTAATTTTCAGACTCAGACCATCCAATGACCAAGGCTGGAGTCCCAGGCAAAATTATAGGAAACATTTGGTGCATATAGTTCCTTCTTGATCCATTCAGTGAAGTCTGACAAGAGAAAGATAAACATAATTTATTTTCTGAACTCAGACTCGTTTTCAGTGAGAGGAGGAACTACTAATAAATTTGTGTGGACAAGGAGTATAAGCCAGGATTACAGCAAATAAAATGGTATATATATTCACCTTATACAAGATGAAGATAAATTCATTCCATGGAGCTCTTCAGAATGAATGGAAAGAAATATCACAGTGCTAAGGGACATCCTCTATGTGTGTGGCTTATATTCTAAATTCACTGAGAATCTTATTATTTATAGCATTGCAGAGTTGGAAAAAATTGCTTTCCTATAGAAACTTTGAGCAATCGCAAAGGGTCATTATAAAATGGCATCCTGAGCAAAAGTTAGCAATGTGACCTTAAATCTTATTCAAAAATCCTACCATTCTTTAACTATTCCTCCTATACTCTGGGAGGAGCAGCACCGAGTCAGTGTTTCCTACCTGAGCCTATTGTTTCAAATGACCTTAAGCCATCAAGGTCAGGAATGGACCAAACAAGGAGGTCTGTGGCTAAGAGGCAACAATGACTGTGTTTGAAATGTATACTGTGATGACATCTTTAGCTGTGATTATTTGCACATAAAATAGACAGACACACTGGCAGTCCACTAAGATTTTGAAGAATAAGCATTTCCAAATAAAAGTCAAACTCCAGTTTATCCACCGGAAGCCTTTGCTAAAGCACTTCTTCTCTGGAAGCTCATTAGCTGGTAAGGACTCAGATTCGGATTTTAGAGAAGTTCCCATGACACCCGGAGATCCTGGAGTTTGAGTTTTTTCAATAAGTGTGATGTGAGTCTGGGTTGTGTTTTGGGCTGAGTAGAGGGTGCCATCATCCTTAATGTGTTGCTATTTTATTTTTCCGTCAAATGCAGCCCAGATCAGTCCCCAAGGTAGATAGCCTCCTCGCTGAGTTGACACTGTAATTTGGCAAATATAACCCTGACCCACCTACATCTTCTTATATCTGTTTTGTCTTAACTTCCGCTAGTTTATATGCTCAAATCTATAGCCTGGGTACCAGGGCTCCCTGCACAAGTCAATGATTGTTCAGATCTTTTTTGAAATTGCCGTAGTTGCTCCTCAAAATAACTGTCCCTTTTTTGATTAAGAAAACCTGTAATTTATGAGTACATATGTCAAATTTTGCAGCAACTTTGACGTTACCTTGGCAGGACCCCTAATTTAACACTATGTGGTTGAATAAATGAATGAATGTTTGCATGCTCAATGAACTGACTATATTTAGTTTTTTCTTCAGATTTTAGCCATTTAGTATTCTTTTTCCTTTCCCTGTCCCTCTGCCACCCTCTCCCTTTTTTCTCTTTCTCCTCAATCCTCTTTCTCCTTTACCCTCCCTTTCTTCTTCTGCTCACTTTCTCTAGGATCTAGCTAGGAGGATCTCAGAAAGAAAGGGTCATGACTGGTGTCAAGTCTAAGAACTTTTTGCCTTATTCTACATCCTGAAAGTTTACTCCAGAGTTTTTCTAAAAGTTTAGTTTTGTGTTTCCAATTTAACTCTGTGACCCTTGATTTGTTAATTGTGCAGGCTTTAATCTTTGGGTTGCCTGGTAAGTGTAGAAGTCCAGTCCCCCTTGGGCCTTTGCTGCATGAATGAGGGTGAGACACACGTTTTTCAGTGGCATTGGCTAAAGTAGAGGGGGTACTGTGGAAATGTTTTCTATCTTGCAAGGCTGACCTATCCTGGTCCTTTAGCTAGAAAAACTAGGAATCTTGCTTCCCTCTCACTATCCCATCATTTTCTGAAAACTATTACATTAACTTTTAACATCATAGATTAGTTTTGTCTGATATATAATATGTATATATATATATAGAATATAAAATATATGTAAATCATAATGTACTTTTTTGTGCTTTTGTAACTTTTAAATAATGTGATGTTCACTGATATTGTTGCATATGTCAGTAGTTCACTTATTTACATCACTGCATGATATTCTACTGTATTACCATTTATTTATCCGTTCGACTGTTCACAGGCATTGTATTATGTCCGATGTTTAACGTATGAGAAGCCAAATTCTATCTTTCTTTGTACAAATACTAATTGATTCAGAATCCCTCACTGAAGAGTATCTTTCCCTGTTTGTGTACATTTTACCTTTGTAAATACCAAATGCTGCATAGGGGTAGAACTATTTTCTGAGCTCTCCTTTCTCTCCATTAATCTATGTATCTAGTCTAATGCCAATAACAAATTGTCTTAATTACTGAGGCTATATACATCTGATATTTGCTAGTATATGACAAATGGCTTTATTATTCTTCTAAATTGTCTTCACTTGTTTGGCCTTCTGATTTCCCAGCTGAGAGTTTGAACGGAAGTTCACGACTTGATAGACCAGATTAGGGAGAACCAAGTCTTTAAAATATCAAGACTTTTAATTCATGAAAGAAACATATCCCTCCATTTTAGGTTCTAAGCATTTCTTTTTTTTTTTTTTAAATTTTTTATTTATTTATGATAGTCACAGAGAGAGAGAGAGAGGCAGAGACACAGGCGGAGGGAGAAGCAGGCTCCATGCACCGGGAGCCTGATGTGGGATTCGATCCCGGGTCTCCAGGATCGCGCCCTGGGCCAAAGGCAGGCGCCAAACCGCTGCGCCACCCAGGGATCCCTTTTTTTTTTTTTTTTTTTTTTTTTTGGTTCTAAGCATTTCAATAAAAAAAATTTCTTCCGCATTTTCTTTCTTTCCTCTCTCTATATCTTAGTCATGTATTCTACTGGCCTATTTTTTGCTTCAATAATCTTGTCCTCAATCATATTAATCTCTGTTAATATTATGTATTGAGTTCTTAATTTCAATTATTTTTTTTCTCTCCTAGAATTTCAATATAATTCTGTCTTTACTGATTCTTATTTTCTGTTGATGGTGTCCATCAAATCATCCCTTCTCATGAACATAGTATCACATTTATTTTACTTTCTGTGTCTCATAATTTTAATACAGAGATCCCCTGAGTACTTTTCTAATGTCTTTTTTTATTTCAATTTAAATCATTTTATTTTTGTCTCTGGTATGCATGCTAATTATTAACTGAATGCCATGAAATATTTTAGAAATTATTTAAGGGTCTGGACAGTCTTCTTTCTATTCCCACATTTAGAATTTATTTTCCCTTCTCCAAAATAGTGATATTAGCAAATGACCTTAATCCAGTCTGAGATTGATCTGATTTGAAACTGGGGCTCAATCTTTATTAAAGCTTATTCATTTCATCCTTTCTTTCCATATGTCACCCTTTGGAAGGCTGTATATGTCTGTTGGCATCCCTCTTCCTGGTAGATCCTGTCATTCAACATATATCTTCTCAGACCTGCTAGAATATTGGATTATTTTAGCTCTTCAACTTTTTACCTATATTCTGGTCTACTTCTCAATATAGCCAGTGCTAATGAACTAGTAAATTCCCTGTGTGGAAAATTAGCATACATATTGGATTACCTTTCCATATTTCCATATATATTTTGTTTTAGGACTTTCCCCCTTCAAGTCCTGCAAGCTTGGTGGCTCTGTGTTGGCTTCAAACATATATGCTTTTTAAAATTTTGTATCTGATTCATCAAATTGTTCTCCTTGGGAATATTAATCTGATACAATCTAGTTCTCCATAACAAGAAGCAGAAGTTTTCACATCTCTCTCAATTTAACTCTTGTTACTACTGTCCTAGAACCATCTTCTGTCTTTGGGTAATTTTTAAAACCCCAGGATTGCAGAGAGACATTTCTTCCTGTCTGCCACCAGTATCTGACATATAGTGTCCAATGATCATGAAAGCCACTATTTTTCAGATGATTAAAAAAAAAAAAAAAAAGTTCTGTAGTGTGTTTCTTCCTCCAGAAATGGATAAAGGAAGTATACTTCTATTAATATTTGCAATTGATGTGATTCATAGCTAACATGTTCAGGGATTAGTATTCATGCTTTATGCATTTGTGCTATTTTGTATACCTCCCTGAAGAATTTTAATTAAAAAAAAAATTCTTCTTCCCAACATAATTGTCAGTATTTTCCATTGCATTGCCCTTCTGTTTATGAAGAGATAGTGTCTTGGTAATAATTGTTTTCTGCTGAGCAGCTGTTTTACTTAATAAAATGGTGTGAAAATTAGTCACAGAACCCTCACTACCACTTGTAGTCAACTTCAGACCTGGCAGGAAGAGCTGAACTTGACCTTACATGGACTTGACTTTGCATGCTGGCACTACTTGACTATCCCAGCCTGTGGAAGAACTGCTTCCCTTATCTCCTCCCGCCTTCATAAACAGCTCAGCCAATGAGAATCTATTTTAGTTGGAATTCCCCATTATGTAAGGACTTAGTTTTAACACCCTCTGCCTTCTCCATTTTCTTCCTAAAAAAGGTTACCTTCCCTTTGTTCCCTGGGCTTGTCTGTGGTTTTGCCACAACTTGTTTGTCCCAGATTGCAATTCTCTTTTACTCCCAAATAATAATACCCATCTTTTGCTGGTAAAATAATTGGCAGTTTTTATTTTTAACTTGGGGAAATGATGAAACTGTAGCATGTTGTATTCTCGTCTCTGAAGGGCTCACTAGTGATGTCAGAACAAAATTTGTTGACAATCAGTAGCAAGTTTATAGGAAACTCTGAGAACGTTTGCTGGACTAGGCTACTTCTGGTTTAATTTTTCTACTATTGTTTTTGTCCTAATTTCGTTGGATATCTTTACCATTTCTGTTGAATAATGTAGGAATCATTTTGTTTGTCAATCCTGTTTGTTTGATTCTTTTTTGTTTTCGAAGTGACCACTTTAAAACCTTTAAAAATGTTGATAAAGCAGTGTGAAAGTGATGAACGAATTAAAAACAAATTTGTAAAAAAGTCTCTTAAAACTGATTGTAAATGCTCAAAGAATGAAGTATTGTCTTATATATTTTGAGTGAAGCTAGGCAGGAAGCAAGTACTTTAACCAAAGTATGTGCTGAATACGAAATTCTCTCTTACACGTATATATTATTTTCTCTAAGTATGTCTGGGATTTTCACACATTAGGGATTTGATAAATGTTAAATGAATTAATCACTATTTATGAAGTAATAATATATAAATTAAGTGAGAGGAAATTAAATGTACCAAACTCACTATTACTTTGGGATACAGACAAAAACATATTTAATACACAGTAAATTAACATAATTTTCCTCTAATTGATATGAATTAATTAGCTTTTCAGTACTGATACGTGTAGAAATCTGAAGAACTGAAAGTGTTTGCCCTGTTTTTAAATAAGTAGAGTTTTTTGGACTATTCCCTCCAGAATACAAACTGTTCCTGAGGACTCTGAAAGTTCCCCTTGCTCTCGGGGTATCAGAGTGGAGCAAGATGGCTTTCACACACGCCTAGATTTCAGTGCTTAAAAAACATCATTCCTGAGCCCTTGAAGAGTTATTTAACTTCTGTGAGTTTCACTTTCTTCAGCAACAAATTCTTGAATAAAATAAACTCAACATTGTATTTTTTTTCAGGAGATAAAGGAGTTAATGAACAATGAGCATGTAAGAGGAGGATAGGATTGAGTTAGGGTCCTGGCACTTAGTTTTTGCTATTGTGTAGCTATCCACAGTTGGTGATGAGCAATCTCAGGCAGCAGAGCTGTGCCTCCATCCCCAAAGGAGGGGAATGCTGACTTGGGTGTGGCCGAAGTGAGGAGCAACTCTGCTCAGAAACAGAGGAGTGGAAGAAGGAGTTTCTAAAGGGAAGAGGAGTCTTAGCACAAGGCTTTCCATCAACTGGTTGCTTGATGCAGAAAATGGTAACCAGTCATTCCTCTCCTATTTTTTTAACTTTATTTTTTGAGATGGAATGTATAGATTTTATACTGTTTATTCATTTCAACAATTGAATGCATCCATGTAACACCTCCCAAAATATGATATTTAATGAAAGTTCTCTCAAGACCCTTTCCAGTCAATTAACTCTACTCCCTCAATTAAGTATTTTTTGACTTCTAGCACTGACAGTTGGCTTTCAATGCACTTGAAATTCATATGAATGACATATGTTAATTTATTTCTGTGCCTGCTTCTTTTATTCAATATAATCTTTTTTACATTCATGCATGTTGGCTTATACGTCAGTAGCCTATTCTTTTTCAGTGGTGGGTGGTACTCTACTCCATGAATATGCCATAGTTTATTTACTTATTTCTGAGTTTGGTTGACCAGTTATTTCACTGACTACTGGCCATATTAAATCATGGCTCTATGAATATCTTGCACAAGTCTTTTTGTGGACATGTGTTTTCATCTATCTGTAATAAATATTTTAAGCTCTACTCAAGTCCATGCACAAAAATCAATTCAAATTATGTCATCAATTAAATTTCAAAGCTAGAACCAAAAAGTTTCTAAATGAAAATATTGAAGAATATCTTGATAAGCTATCTTAGAACATTAAAATAAGTCTCTAGCATTAAAATGTATACCCAGAGGGTATTATGCTATGTGAATTAAGTCAGAGAAAGAAAATACCATATGCCTTCATTTATATGTGGAATTTAAAATACAAAACAAACAAACGAACAAATAAACAGTCTCTTAAATACAGAGAACAAGCTGATGTTTGCCAGAAGGGAGGTAGGTGGGGGATGAGTGAAATAAAAAAGAAAGAGAAAATATATTAAATTGGCCTTCATTATAATAAACCTTTCTGTTTATCAAAAGTTACTATTAAGAATATTAATGGAACAACACGAACTGAGAGATTATGTATATAGTATATGTGAAATACATCTATAATTTAACCATAAAACCGAATACAAATTGGGTGAACATTTGAATACATACTGTGCAAAGAAGATAAATGAGTGACCAAGAAATACATGAAAAGTTCTGAATGTCACAGTCATCAGAGAAATGCCAATTGATACTAGAGTGAGATGCCTTTTGCCATCCACTAGAAGGGCTGAAATCAAAAAGTCTATGAATACCAGATGTTGGTGAAGATATGGAGCTGATGGAAATGTTTACAAACACCTTGGATAAATGCCTGGCAGCTTCTTAAAGAGCCAACCATATATCTACTCTATGATCCAGCCATACTCAAGCACATTTATTGAACATTTCCTAAGTAGAATACAATGAACAAATCAGATTTCTTGCGCATTATTCTATTGTATCCTTCCAAAGATACTTTGAGGAGGGACTAATTGTATTCCTATTTTGTAGATTTTTAATCTAAATACACAGACAAGATCAAAACGGTGATGGTCATAGTGGGGATGGTTCTTTCCGAGAGGGGTCATGGCCTCACTGTGGATGACTGAGCCATTGAAAGACCTATAGCTTTACAAAGAGAAGACAAAAATGCAGAAATTTAATGAGACAAAGTTTGGCCTGGGACCCCAGTTCTGAATCTCTTCTACTACACAAGTTGTCTCACCTCTTAAAATCTCAATGCAACACCTAGAAGTTGGGTAGAAATGGTGGGTTATGAAGAGTAAATGGACAGCACATGCAAGGGATGAACAGAAAACTTGCATTTCTGATTAAGAAATGCACATTTCTTTCCCTTTTCCCTTTTCCTTAAACATATTCTAGTGCTTGGACATCTTCATTTTGAAACATTAGACTCAAGTGCCTCCAGTTGCGAAAAATGTAAGTTTTCAATGTATTGCTGCAGAACTAGTATCTGCTCTTCTTAAGAAGTATTAGTTTGAGAAAACATAGGGGCCTATTCATAGATGGGGACCCTAAGATTCACAGGATCTATATTCTAGATTTTGTGCTCTCCAATTCACCAGCAGAGATTATAGGAGGGGGTCCAGTCTACAAGAAAGGCTTATAATTGCCATGTTATGATGATAAAGTGGATTTCAGCCATAAATACTTCTATAGTGAAAAGGGAGAAAAGCCTTCAGGCTAAAGACAGTCTTCAGTGAGATGTAATCCTTAAGGACCTCTTACGCACCATTTATATTCTCTGCTCTTCAAAACAGAAAGCAATAAAATGAGGAGTTCATTTTCTTACCCCATGTTTATCAGAGACTGCCTATCTCTTCAGTATCTTTCATGTATCCCTTTTTTAAATCCCCAATGCATGGTTCCAGTGATCACCAAAGGCATGTTTACTGTCATGCTCTATCAGTTTGAGAAGGGAACTGGGACATCCATTATCCATTTGAGCACAGGGTATGGACTGAAACAGAGGAAGAAGAAGGTAAATACCATGCATTTACCTACCCCTCCCTTACTCTATTCTTGACACTGCACTAAGCATTTGCAGTCCTTTCTCATTTAATCACCATTTTATGTCTAGGAGATTGGCATTGTTATGTCTCCTTTTTAGATAAAGACATGGTGTAGAATCATGCAGATAGTAACTGGTAAGCGAGGATTTCAACCTTACGTCTCACTGAAAAGCATTTACAATTTGTCCTCCAAATAAAATTGGTCTGGTGATGGTGATTCGGTGGTGTTGGTGGTGAAGGACTGATGGGGGTTATGGCGATGGTTATTATACTGGTAGTAACATGATGTGAATGAGCAACACATCCGGAGTAGGTTATACTTTAGGGCAGATTAATTATCATGTATTTGGTGAATAAACAGTTCCCAGTACTTGCAAGCTATGGATATTAGGTTAATTACGGTGTTTTTCTTATCTTCAAGGAATTTATGGTCTTATGGAGAGAATATATTTAGGAAAATAAATACATTTCAATTCTTAGTGTTCAATGCTATACAAATATCACAATTCAAAGAATATTCAGTATGACTTTCAGAGTCTGTGCCTGGTCCTGGAGCCTAAGGGAGCAGAAAAGGGGTCTTCATGGTACAGTGGGAAAGAAGAGTTGGAGGGGTAAGGCAGCATGTGCTAGAAAAGAGAGCTACCAACCATGTGTTGTGACCCAAGTTGTCCTAAGAAGAGTCCATACAGGAGGCAGCAGGTAAAAACAGCCTGAAAATGTGTACATATACTCCAGCTCAAAGAAAGGACAAGTAAAAACCTAAGGAAACAAGAAATAGTGTGACAATTTTCCATGATGTCTAACGAATCAGTATGTCACCCCTTGGTGCAAGGGAAAAGTAGAGCCAATTCGTCTCAAAGTCTAACCAGCGTCCATGCCACAAGGGCCTTTTCTGCTATGTTCTGAGGTCAAACTTCACCTCAGGGACAATAAGAAGTGATTGTAGGATTTTAAGAACAAGACGGACATGGAACAGTTTGCCATGTCACTCTCTAAGGACAAGCCTGGTGTCATGCTTCTCCTGGACACTGGCACAGGAGAACTCCTAGGTAGGGGAGAGAGCCTGACTGTTGCTGCCAGCGTCCTCCATGCCATTGGGCCTAGCAGGAAACATGCACAGTGACTCACTCAGTCATTCAGCAAACACATGATGTGTTTAGTATGTGGGAAATTAATGCTTAACGTTTTGGAGTTCATGCTCCAAGGCAGGCAGACAAATTCAGGCATAAGATAGTTTACTTCTTTAAAAAGCCCAGAAACTGTCCCCATGACTATGTCTTTGTTTCAACTTGTCTCTTCATCTGGAATTTTTAAAAATATAACCCAGTGTGTGAACACATCTGATAATATGGATTTTGATGTGAAACATGTCTCACTTGAATGCTTGGCCCCAAATGGCTTGATTGATGTTTGGCCTAGAGCTTTAACTCAACCTGTCCCAGCCTTGATTTCCTCATTTGCAAAATATAGATTAAAATGGTACATAATGTGAGGGTGTAAAAAATAGTGCACTTAAAATATTGCATGTCGGTCGCATAGTAAACATTCATCATGCCAGCTATGGTCATTACTTCTAATCGTCACTAGCTGGACTGTTGATCCATTCTTCCAATTGTTCTTCGTATCCTGAGTATATTTCCTGACATTTGAAATCTCTAGGCCCTCCAAAACAGCTACAATAACAATTTCCCCTGCTCTCAATACACACAATCACCTTGGCTTTTAAATCAAAACCTCAATCTTTTCCATTATTCTCCATTGTACACCCTGTTAAAAGAATGAACTAGTATAAGACCATGCCAACTCTCCTGAACCCATCATTTTGTTCAAGCTGTTCTTTCTGCTTGAAATTTCCCCCATGTTCTGTTTCTTGAAATCCTATCCTACTACTTTCATGTCCTTCTCTCTGCAGCTGAATGTGCCTCTCTTCTGAACTCAGTATCAAATATACTCATGTGCCTCCATTGACATTTGTTATATATATTCTTGGATCGTGTTTTCATGGAGTTCGTTGTTATCTGAATTAATAAATCCATAATGCATACTATTTTGAGTGCAATATGCCACATGTTTTGCAAAGTTCACAACCCACAGTATCTCTCACATTCACAGCACCTCCCTGAGATAAGTGTTATGGGGTCCTTCCATTTAAGATGACCATGAGGTGCAGAGATTTTAAGTAATATTCTAAGGTCCCACAGTAAGTAGAAAACACAGGTTTTCACACCAGTGTCTGGCTTCAAAGCTCATTCTATTGTACCAACATCTTTTAAATTTGCCTTATCCTCCTGCTAGATTATAAATTCTTTGAAATTGGGAAGGTGTCTTATTCAACTCTGCATATTCTCTAAGCCGTAGCCTTGAGTCTATTTTTCAACACAGAGCTAGCTGCTGTGCTATGCATTTTTACATGTTATTTCAAACACTGCTGGCAATAACTCTGAGACAGGTGTTATTATCATTGCTACTTGAACTCAAATACAGGAATGGAGACAAAGAGGGGCTGAGTGATTAGTTAATCTCTTCCATATGGCAGGGGCCAGATTTGAAGAAAAATAGGAAGCAGCGAGCACCAGCTATGTGCTGGGCATGAGCTCAAGCATGGTGAGCACTGAGAAGCAATCACAGTCCTTGGAAGTGAGGCATCCTGCATCCAGGAATGTAGAAGGTGTGTGAGGAGGGCTATTAAAAAATGGTTTTAAAGGCAAACAGAAGTGTTGGACCTCCAACCAGCAACTCTCCTGTCTTAGTGATGGCTGGATCAGATTTGACCCATACGTTCTGATAGCTCCACTCAGTTTTATCCAGTTTTCTTCTGAAGTTTGAAATGTACAAGATTACATAGGGGATGTTATGGGAAATGTCTATTTTTACATTTAATTTGCACTTACTGAGCTGAGAATTTTTAGGAGACCTAACTGCCTTACGGAAAATCCTCCCTGATTCGTTTTGGGCCTTTTATTCTTAGGAACCATCTGGTGAGAAGCCTGGGTTCTTAGCTGGTAATTTTAAATTTATCCTGTGTTCTCTTCTTTATATCCTCTTTCTTCCTTTCCTTCCTTTCCTTTTTCATGGTTCCAGAAAGCTTGCTTCCTTTCCTCACTTCCTCCATCAATCTAGCAACGACTTTTCTGTCTTTATCAGTGGACATGTATACATTTATGAATACTACCAGAGAGCTAGTTAGTATTAGAAGGATGCTCTATTAAGAGAACCTATGGACCTTGGAGCCTGTGATTCAAACAGACTATGATTCAAATATCAATTCCACCACCTTACAGAGAATTAGCCTTGGGTAAGCTCTATGACCTACTCTAACATAATCTATTAACCTATAAAATGGAGATACTAAAATTTATATTTACGATATCATATAAAGGGTGAAGATACTGTAGTGGAGAGCTTATCATACATATAGTGGAGAGGCCTATGAGACCATCAGTAAATGGGAGATGTTCTTAGCCTTATTATTTAACTGCCGTAACCATGCCATTTATAAAATCCATGGAAGGGCTAAGTGATTCCATGTGTATCTGGACAAGGAATAAAATGCAAAGCCACTGCCATTGAGGCTGTGAGTGAGCCACTGGGAGTACATCTTCATACATGATGCATGTCTTTCTGACTGCAGGATTTGTTTCTCAGTGTTCTCCTAGGATAACGAGACAGGAGTTAAGTGAATGGATATTTCTGAGTCTTGGACTATAGCTGCTGCCCAACTATGTCTCTTGCTTTAGAATGTATTGGTGCTTATCAGATGACCACAGAATAATCTTTCAGGACAGCTCCTTGCTTACATTCTCTAGTCTAAATACAATATAAGGTTTAAGTGGTTTTGTTTAATTTCATTTAAATTCACAGTGAAGTTTCTTTAGTTAAGAAAAGAAAACTCTCTTGGTTGTAGGTATTTGGAAAGCAGAAAAATTGAATGCCACCACTTTGCTGAGCTCCTACACAGCCCTCGGTCCTTTCCTTGGTCCCTGAAAGATATTTTTCTTGCGTAGGATCTGCCAACATCTCTCCACCAGGCAACAGAAATCTGGATTTAGTCTCTTCTTACATCTTGAAAATTCTTCCCCTCTGACTTTGGAGGATGTCCT
Source organism: Vulpes lagopus (assembly GCF_018345385.1). Classification (NCBI taxonomy): domain Eukaryota; kingdom Metazoa; phylum Chordata; class Mammalia; order Carnivora; family Canidae; genus Vulpes; species Vulpes lagopus. Next base: position 6,008,240 of record NC_054832.1, on the reverse strand, counting down.
CTGGAGTTTTTCTCTGTTTAAACTTTTCCTTATTTGATGGCAACCAACCTATTTCCCTCTGCCGGTGACACAGAAGCAAATTTTCTCCTAAAAATATGAAGGGAAACTCAATTTCCCACCATTAAAATTATTCTTTTTCAGCAGAAGTAATTAATGTAATCTAATAAATTTCCATGCAGTTTACATGGAAGACCCATATCCTTCCTATTAAACTGACTGGCCTTATTCTTCACAAAATTATACCCTTGATTTCTGGCATGTTGCTTCCTGCGCTCAGTCATCTGGTGTTAACAGTGCTCTGTCCAAACAGTGTGTTTCTGAATCTCACATAACTTATCAGCCACTGATAGCCATGGTGACAGTTTCAACTCATCCTGCTACATCTAAATAATTTAATAAAGCAGTATTCATTAAATGTCCCCTATGTGACAGACTGTATGCCATCAGGAGAAATAAAGCACTGTATCCAACAACTGAACAACTCAAACGCTGGGTGGACCACATGTCAGGGTGCCTGGGTTTTAAAAAAGAAGAAAAGGGACAGTAGAGGCTTCAATGAAGAAGGATTCAGTTCATCTAAGGAAGACCACAAAACCTTCACAGTTGGCTGATGCAGTGGAGCCTCAAAGACTAAGTAAGAATTTTCTAGATGGGAAAGGAGGTAGGCCAAACAGTAGAACAAACTCAGCAAAGATAATCAAAGACATAGAGGTGCAAATATTAAGGTATATTCCAGAAGTGCTATTGATAACAGTAACTATAGAATAGCGCTGATGGAAGAGATGAAAATATACAAAGAGGCCAGAGGCAAACATGGAGATTTGTTCAGGTCGCAAACTCAAGATTAGAACTTATTCTGTTGATTATTTATCAAAGTATTTTAAGCAGGGGAGTGATATGCTTAGATTTGCTCTTAGAAAAACTCATTCACATAGTACAGAACAGAATGGAGGCTGAGAAGCCACTTGGGACATTCTCATGATTGCTTAGGCTGGAAATGTAAGGGCTTAACTCAGGGAGGTGGTGAACATTCTCAATTAATGACAAAGACTCCAGAAGCAAATACTGGGCTTGAGTTATTGCTTGTTGCTTACAAAAAAAAATATACCTTGGCTGAGCTCCATCCTCTCTCCACATCTCACCTCTAAGATGTGGATAATAGTCTTACTCACATAATAAAAATGCTGTGAGACCCAAATGATACAGTTCATTTGTCAAAGTGTCTCGGGCACAGTAAGTGTTCAACAAAATTATCATTATTATCAATATTATAGCAATGGAGATGTTTGAATTGATGGTGGGAAACAAGAGACAGTTACTAGATATACTGAAGATGTTGAAGAACTAAGGAGAGTGACAGATTTGAAAAAATCAGGTTTCACTGGTAAGATAATAATGACAGTAAGAGTTATTATTTATGGACAACCACTGGTCTGACCACTTCATATGTAAAGTGTCCGATCAGTTACTCAAAGAAAAAGTGTAAGTATTTGAGTAAGAACCTTGAGTAATAAGAATGCAATAATTTCCTAGTTCAAATGTTATTTCTTTAATCTTATTAAGTAGGTGTATCATAGAGGAATTCTTAATAGGTGCTGACTTGTGAACATAGCATAGGTCATTTTGTATAATCCTCATTGAAGCCCATTGAAAAGCATTTTATTACCCCACTAATCAGAGAAGGGCAGTGCACTCAAGGTCTATATGGGCTTGCCAAAAGTCAAGAAAATAACAACAATAATAATTTTGCTATTTGTGGAGACTCTAGGGTACAGCAAGCATTAACGCATTTACCTTACACACATTCA